>NC_136905.1:73862270-74039357 GCF_949606895.1 Notothenia rossii | reverse complement strand
CTGCTTTAGATGAAAATAAGGAGCCACTCCCCACGCCCCTCTGAGAGATATTTGGTTAAAAAGAACACAATGGTGCTCTAGGAGGAGATTCAGGTGATAAGGTGAGGGTGGGGGGGGGGGGTTACCTTGGTTGGTGATTGGCTAATGGTTACACAAACCAAAAAATCGTTTTGACATCATAAAGTGGTCACAATCTGATCATCATGTTTTCAGACAGGTTTTTATATAAATGGATCAGGAAAAAAAGTGAGCGAATTTTTTATTCCTGAAACTTTCCGAATCTCTTTACACAGAGGGGACACATGTTTATGTATACAAGACATGAAAAAGTGGATTTTGCACAATAGGTGACCTTTAAAGTTGGGACAATTGCTTGATGAGGTTAGAAAGAAGAAACAAAGCAACTATAAATGACAAACAGTTTTTCATTGCAATCGAAATCTAATGTAGTGCAATACAATCATCTCGTCTCTGGTTGGTGCGATAAAAACCTTCAGACCCTCAATCTTTGATGATATATTCTTTAAATCGGAAATCTCTATCTAATAATTCAGCTTTACAGTAGACTCTAGCAATCAACCCTGAAGTATCGTAGCATTAGTCTGACGCTGCATTTCAACAGCCCATGAGCCTGAATCCACCCTCAAGTCAATTGTATGATCAGATGAGGTGTGCAGCATGCAGTGGGAACAATGAATCAAATCCTGCTAGGACATCCTGTTTTGGTACATCATCGCCACAATCCAACGCTTATCTTACAGTTTTAAATGCACTAACTTCCAAAAAGCTTCTGAAGCACTCACAGGATCATGTAGATGGTTTTCAAATATGGAAGCATACCCTTATATAACTATTCTAATTCTGATGTTCCCCATATAGCTCATACCCAAGAGGGATCTGGGCTATTGTGTTCGATGTGAGTATGGGAAGTAATGACGTCTAAAAGCTGCACCTAGTGACGTGGAATTCCTCCGAACCCTTGGGAGGATGAGTTGGATGACTTGAGGATGACATTTATAGATTGTGCTTCAAGCAAACAATTGATATAAAGGAAGTGTAAACTTAAAAGAAGTAGAGCAATGGAAATCTGAGGAGTTGCACCTGTTGCCATTCAACACGGCAGCTTCCTGCTTGAGCCAGCAAAGTTCAGTTTCAAGGGAGGACTGCTCTGCTTTCCTCATTCGTGAAGTTCACAGCTGGTAAAAGTCATTGTTAATGTCATTGGAATCTCTTTAAAGGAGAGTGGTTCTGACATTCACTCCCATCGCCTGTGGTAGGCGCTACAGAGAATGTCAGCCATGACAGCACAGGTGTTGATAAGCTGTTTTCAGGTATGCCTTGAAATATTCTTGAAGGAAACCCTTTGTTCTCTTCAGACCTGTGTGTTGACCTTGTCTAGATCCATTGTGTTTTCTCTTTTTCTAAATGCTGAGGACAGCTGTCAAGAGGTGATTGTCATGGTGAGTGTATATCATGGTGGCTGGAGGTTAAACTACTTTCTGCCAAGATGATAGAAAGTGAGGAGTTTCGCAGGCCGCGCCATGAATGGTTATTCTTTGTTACAAGAAGATAAATGATACTGACTTGTCCTTTCCCCTGACTTTTAATCCAGCGCAATAAACAGATCGACATGTCCCGGCCACTATTTTGATTTTTTTTTACAGACATTCATTATCCCAAGAGGATACATCCCAGTGGACTTTGAGTTTTCATCTAGTGCCATCAGCATCAGGACAGAGTTTTCATGTATCCAGTGAAATATCTCATTTTACATACATTAATGTGCCCCCGATGATAAATCCTTATAACGTTGGTAAACCCCTGACCTTACCTCCTACGCCACCATTCGATTTTTTGTGAAAACAGGATTGGATGGATAATGATGACATTTAGTACCCCTCCCAAACTAAGATCACAATAGGATTTAATTGTTAACATGTTAGCTCAAGGCTCAACAGTGGGCTTATATAAAGCCTCATAGAGTTAGCATGGCTCTGAACGTGTAGTCTTGAAAAACATGTTCATAATATATTCTCATATATTTTTTAATCAAAGCCATACATTAACTTTGCATAATTGAGAGCCTTGAATATTTGGGATGTAAATCAACAAAATAGGGCTTAATCTTTAATCACTAAGCAGTCTGATGTGTTTCCACTGTGCGTGCTGCATTCATTCCCTTCTGCGATTTATGCAAGCCAAACCATTTCATAAACTCAAACCGCACAGCAACACTATTTTCCCTCTTTGCTCAGCATAATGAAAAGTACATGCAAACAATGTATAATTAATATATGTTTCATTTCTCCTTGAATATATTTTCATAAATGTATACTATGCAAAACAACTGCACACAGAAGTGGCCTTTATTGGTTTATATGCTTTTGGATTCACATATTCAAACATGAAATCCCCCCTAAAAAGAACTCACATGTTATTCCCATTAACTGGAACGCTTCAATCTACATACGTTTCCATGGAAAAGGCCCGGTCTGGGCTAAACACTGAAGTGCCAAGACTTTTATCTTGATGTCATCAATTACACTCTGCTAAACTCAGTTTAAAGGCTCTAGAACAGGGGTGTCAAACTCAAATACACAGTGGGCCCAAATTATAAAATGGGTACTAGTCGAGGTGGTTCTGGTTCAATGTTTATTGCAAAACTTATTGAAAGGAACTTATTGCATATATTAAACCTGGAACTAACAAAGCTTAAATGATTGCTTAAAAACAACATTAAACATTAAATAATCAGTTGCATTCATTTCTTATGGCTCTATCTGCAGAGTCATTTCTTATGACTACATTTTCCCACAGGCCAACAACAGCTTCAAAAAAACTATTTCCCTCAAAGAAAAAAAAGCCAAACATGCCCTGTTTTCGCAAGGAAAAAAGTGCACTCAGTGTGCTGCTCTGTGATGCACACTAAGCCAGATACTTGGCATCTCAACTTGGGTGCAAGTTCATCAAGGTTTGGGGTCAGGCTCTGAGCTGAGGAAACCCTCCGGATTGAGTGAAGGTGTGCGTGACGGGCCAGCTCTAATAGTAATTAAAAATTGTCCTGCGGACCGAAATTAAATCCACCAAGGGCCTGATTTGGCCCCCGGGCCTTGAGTTTGACACATGTGCTCTAGAAAAACACATGTTGTAGTCAGAGCTGTTTGTGGTTCAAAGGTTAAAACATCAAATCAAAGGTATTCATTTCATGCTTATTGTCACCATGAATAAGGGGAAGACTGTCAGATTCAGATTGGATTCTTGCTGTTAACAGATTGAACACGACATCCAGATACCTTGGGGTGTTTTATCTTAGGGAGTTTTTATGGAAAGAAGTGTTTATATATTGGTGATTTTTGTGAAGTCATACACTAGAAGTTGTCTGATTTATTGCTAAAAAAAACAGGTTATCAATGTTCTGTTCTTCCTTAATGATCACATGGTAACAGCCTTATCCACAAACAACATTTGACACCGCTGCATCTCATCTGTTGGCCTCAGGTCATCCACCTTGTTAGTCTTGCTTTGAAGTCCAGGACATCATGCAAGCAGTTGTAGAAATGATAAGCATGCCATTAGAGTCTCAGAGTGGATCCGGAGGGTGTCCTCTCAGCGCATGAGGTCATGTCATATGGTGTTTATAGAGATGAGATGAGGCTGTTGTGAGCCAAGACGCTTGCATCATCACTTTCTGAAGTATGCAAGAAGTTTATGGTCATACATACATCACACAAGTATACATAATTTGTGGGCAACAAATTACAATTAAAGCTACAGATCTTGTGTATTCCAGTTGAGGAAACATTCCAAGTTTAATGTGTTCCTGGGCAATTTGCTGTAGGAGTCTTTTTTCTAAAGTAATACACTTCTCCCCCGAGGACCTGTTGTTAGGGATTACGTTTGGGACCAACAGAAAGTGTCGGATTCCCGTTTCTCTCCATTTTTAATGCTAATGGAGGAACCTGTCTTTGCCTGGTGCATGATGGGAGTGTTCCTCTGCTAACAAGGAAGAAACAGAGGTTTCCTAGGAGCTATTTTGTCAAAAGCATAACAGTGCAAGAATCAATAGGAAAGCTGCATTGGAAAGAAAAATGCAAAGTATATGAGGTCAATAGAGAGGCACAAATGGAAAATGAGGGCAATTTTTTTCTTTAATACAGGCAGGCATTTAATGAACTTGGCCTCAAAGCAACATAATGAGATCATTCAGGTGTTTTTAAATCAATCCCCGTGAATCGATAGTACTAAAATTGACCACCACTCGCTCTCACTCATCATCTTCTCAGACCTCACACCAATTTCATCCCCTTTTTTATTACCTTTATGCTAGGATATAATATGAAAGAGGTCAGTCAGTGCTCTGTGTATCTCCATCATTATCTCACAGTGATGTCACGGCCATGACAGCGTCTCCAAGGAGCAACTGCCAACCATAAAGACTAAATTGAACTTGCAAAATGAAATTGGATCCTTGGCTCTCCGTGTTACCCAGCGGGCTTTGTTTATTGATCGGCTAAATTAGCTGCTTTTAACTGAACAGGATGTGGCACAGACAGAGGAGAGACGACTCAGACAAGCAGATACTTTTGGATGTGACAGACTGAATGAAACCATAAACTACAACAACCTGTCTCAATCAAATAATTTACAAGATACGGGGTGTATAAGAGACAAAAGGGATTATACTGAAAGACTTCTTCAATATTGTGTAGTTAAGGAGATTCCAATTAGGCTTCCAGGTGCGGAAATTGTTATAATGTAAGAGGTGACTTGGAGTTTTGAGGAGCACCACTCGCTCTCCACACATCTATCATTCAATTGTCTGCCTGCCATGATGGAGATGGATGTGTTTGTGGTGTTTAATGGTGCGTGGCTCCATTGCAGAGTCTTTTGCCCAGTGACTTGATCAGAAATCTGGCTTCAGCACACACGGGAGTATAAACTTTGGTTCAGGATGCATTTTCCTTCTGGAAATCCATGTTTTCACTCCTGAGTTAAACCGCTGCCTCCGGGCAAAGTGAGATTAAATGTTTCACTAGTGTTGGCACAATGCGCGATTGCAGGCCAGGGAAAACAGACTCTGACAGAAACAAATCTCACAGTTGAATTGAGTCACGGTGTTTTGCATTTCACATTGTACTCCCTTTGTGTTGAGAATTAGCAAAACAATCAACAATTTGTATGTAATTTTAAATGCGTATACACTGCTTTTCAAATTGTAAAGCCAATCTGAAATAATTGCTAATCACATCTGATCTGTTCTGGCATTAAGAAAGTGAAATCCTGTGTGACCGATTCTGTGATGTGACTCTACCCTAGCCCTAAGACCTTTTTTTCTTTCCTGAATCAACAGTCGGAATATAATTAGAAATAGATTTTTCTTATATTAAAACTAAATATGTAATTGATTGGACAGCCAGGTTATTATTAGTAATGCAGAATTCAGAACAGGGACTCATTATTTTTCTATGTTTTATAAAGCGACAAAGCAGCTATGATTGATCTGAGCATGAAAGTCATTACTTGCAGCTAGTCAGGGCATTCAGATGATGAAATCAAATTAAAGTGGCTGTCTTTGGCAAAGTTTGCGCTTAAAAAGGCAAAAACGGTGTCAAAAATGACATCACTGTGAGCAGTTGTAAGAATAAGTGTTAGGATAATTTAAGTGCCAGGTCTGTCTGTTCCATGCCTGTCGGGCCAAATGGATCAGTCCTCTAATCTGACAGATGTTCTAGACCAGACGTCAAACTCAAGGCCCGCGGGCCAAATGTGGCCCGCCACGTCATTTTATGTGGCCCGCGAGAGCTTAATTACATTACATTGCATTTTTTTTTTTTTTTTTAATTTTTTCTTCATTTTTTTTTTTTTCTTAATAGGTCTGATTGTCTAAAAATAAATAAGTCAAATGCGTGCCCTGACCAAAAACTACATTTCCCACAATACATGCCGATTATGTTACCCGCGAAGTGACGGCATCCCGCTGCAGTGTTTCCACATCGATGCGATTTTCCCAACAAGTGGAATTGAGAAATACAAATAATGATCCCAAAATGTCCAGGAAGAGAAAAATTGATGCAGATGGAAGGGTGTTTCAAGAAAGATGGGAAGGCGAATACATGTTTGTGCTTCAAGGAGAAAAACCGGTATGTCTTTTGTGTTATGAGGCGGTGGCGGTTGTCAAAGAGTACAATCTACGTCGGCATTTTGAGACCAAACACGGAGGTAGCCTAAGTATGCCAAATTTAGCCATCAAGAAAAACAACAAATTGCCCAAGAATTAAAAGGCAAACTGCGATCGCAGCAGAATGTGTTCGCGAAAGCCACAACCAAAAACAACGCGGCAGTGAAAGCTAGCTTTGTTGTGGCTGAAGAAATCGCCCGCGCTTCAAAGTCTTTTTCAGAGGGAGCGTTTTTGAAGCAGTGCATGCTGAAGGTCTGTGAGCAGGTGTGTCCCGACCAGATACAGACTTTTAAAAATGTCAGTTTATCAAGAAACACCATCGCGGACCGAATTAAGGAACTAGCAGGAAACCTGGCAACACAGCTGGCCGAAGAGACACACAGCTACATAGCTTTTTCATTAGCTGTTGATGAAAGCACAGACAACACGGATACAGCGCAGCTATCTATTTTTATTAGAGGCGTGAAGTCGGACCTCTCTGTCACTGAGGAGCTGTTGGATGTGGCTGCCATGCATGGGACCACAACGGGACGGGACATTTTTGATGCGGTGGAGAAGTCCGTCAGTAAAAACGCATTGCCCTGGGAAAACTTGGTGGGATTAACTACAGACGGTGCACCTGCAATGTGTGGAAGAAAAGTGGGCTTGGTTGGACTAATGAAGGAGAAAATGCAAGAAAGTAACTGTCACACGCCTCTGATAACGTATCATTGCATTATCCATCAAGAAGCTTTGTGCGGGAAGGTGCTGGGGATGGATGATATAGTGACCACGGTCATGAAGACAGTGAACTTCATTCGGGCGCGTGGCCTGAATCATCGTCAGTTCCAGCTGTTCTTGCAGGAGATGGGCTCGGAGCACGGAGACGTGCCGTACCATACAGAAGTAAGGTGGCTGAGTAGGAGCAAAGTCCTCAAACGATTTTTTGAGTTTAGGGAAGACATTGCTCTTTTCATGCAGAGTAAAGGAAAACCCTTGTCTGAACTGTCAGATCCAAACTGGCTGTGTGACTTTGCTATGTTGTGTGACATAACCGAACATCTCGCCCAACTGAATCAGAAGCTGCAGGGACGCAAACAAGTCATCACGCGTCCGACACGATCACGGCTTTCCAGCGTAAACTTGACCTATGGATGTGCCAAGTGAAACAGGACAATCTTGCCCACTTTCCTGTTTCTCAGAGCATCTCAGCCTCATGTCCCGGTACTTTCTCATGTGCTCAGTTAGCTACCAAACTGAGCCTGTTGATGAATGAGTTTGATCGGCGCTTCTCTGACTTCAGACCACAGCACTCTGGATTTGCCATCTTTGCTAGTCCTTTCACCACCGACGTGTGCACTGCACCCCAACAACTTCAGATGGAGTTAATAGAGCTTCAAAGCAATAGTGGCCTGAGAGCAAAGTTCCAGGATGTTACAATCCAGGACTTTTACCGTCTACTGCCCCCTGCTTTCATGCCACAGCTTCGACTTCATGCTGCCCGTGTTCTGTCTATGTTTGGGAGCACATCTGTGCGAACAGATGTTTTCAATAATGAATCTAAACAAAAACAAGCACAGATCACGCATCACTGACGACAACCTCCACGCTGTTCTACGGATTGCTACAGCACAGGACCTAAAACCAGACATTGACACACTGGCCACGGAAAAACGGTGTCAGACATCTGGTCAGAAAACACATTGGTAAGCATTTGAAAAAACCTAATAATATATAATAAAATGCAATTCAACCAAGAAGAACAATAGTTAAACTATGTGCAATGTAATGATTGTGTTTGCATTTTGTTTTGTGTTTGTTATTTACAGAACATGATCAATGGATGAGGATGGTGGAGAGGGGATCCACATGGTGTGTTCAAGGACAGGCAGCATCTCCTCATCAAAAACTAACCTAAAAACTTGACCAATATAGTTGTGGACTGAGACAACCCTTATTTTGTTATTTTGAGTTTATTACATATACTACTTTATATGTGTAGCAATGTATTTAGTGTTTGCAGGTTTTATGTGTTTCTGCAAACAAATGTTTACTGTAATCAAACCATCTCTCATGAGTTGGATGTATGCCCCCTGCAAGGCTGTGTGCAGCCATTTCCTTTTGTAAAATGCTACATCTGTCACACATGTTCTTAGCAGCTCACAATTGTTGGTTTTACAGTTATTTGTTATTTCAAGTTTTGAACAAAGTTAATGTCATAACTTGGGTTTGATGTTATTTTTCTTTATTAACTTGGATAGTTTGATCGTTGATTGATGGAGTAATATGGGTTTCATAACCTGACAAATTAAAAGGATTTATGTTATAATAACAGAGCAACAAGCAAACATATTTTTTACATCTATGCAAATATATATGTAATATTTGTAACTTGAATAAGTAATAAATTCAGAGTTATTTAACATTAAGGAGTAGTTACATTTATTTTACATTGCATTTAGTTACACTGCATTTAGTTACATTTATAAGTTACATCTGGCCCTTTGAGGGCAACGATTATGCTGATGTGGCCCTCTGTGAAAATGAGTTTGACACCCCTGTTCTAGACAAATCAGAAGAAGCCTCTTGACAACCATTGCCCTGGAATAACTCTCTGTAAAACAAAGACAAATATGCCTAGAAGTGAAGATTGACATGAAAGTGGTTCTGCTCAACACAGAGTTATTTATGAAAGCAGAAAGACGAAACAACAACGCATACAAATGTTTCAAAAGCAACATTGAATTCAGATTTCTTACATAAATTGGGTTCTTTCGTATCTAATGTGATTGATTAGCGGCAGGCACAAGAAAGTAAAATCAATAACAAAAGCAAGATCTAATATTTTTCTGATTTCACACCTAAAGATTAGCAAAGCTGATTGTGCACTTGACCTGATTTTATGTTATGAAATGTGCTCATGCAGGACACACACTTACTGTACACATACTGATTCAAACGCCCCTCCTCACATACACACAAAGTCCAACTCCCTGAATGTGGCCAGTTCCACAAAGTTACCAAGAACCACGTAAACAACTGAGATGAAAGAAGTGAAGTATCTTTTTATTTACAAAGCAATGTTAGGGAAACTTCCATCCTACATCTGCTCCCTGATCTCACGGCGTATTGTAAATGGCTACTGCCTGAGATCGAATGTTGTGGTTGTATTAAATGTGCCAACTGCTAGGACTGTCTTAGGGAATACAGCTTTTAGATGTGCAGCTCTGCTAACTTGGAACAGTTTGCAAAAGGAATGGAAGTTGAGCAGTTTGGTTCCATTACATGTTTTTAAAGCAAGGATAGATGCTATCAAATCGGAAACTGTTGGTATCTGTAAATGCTACTAGCTATACAAACTGTAGTCAATGTAAATATGCCATATGATGTCCTCTTTGTTTTTCTGTCATGTTTGTATTCATGTTGGAACCTACTTGCAGCAGGTCACCATTGAAAAAGAGGTCAATGATCTCAATGGGTTTTCACCTGAATAAATAAAAGTTTTGAATTGAATTGAATTGAAACATATCCTCCTGTATGTCTCTGTTTAAAACATTCAGTGAAAGCATGCAACAACTCACACACTCTGCATGCAAGCTCACACTTTTTGAAGTAACGAATGCATGTGAGTTTGACATGTTTTTCTCTCTAGTGAATGCTCATGCAGCTCTGTAACCAGTTTCTGATGCCGCACACTGTGAAGAGTAAACAACAAACCACATGAATTCAGAGTCTGATTAGTGCAGCAGCAAGACAGAGAATGGGAAAAAAAGAATTCAGACTGCATTAGAGAGTGTATTGGGGAGTGTGTGAGTTTATAGCAACCATCTGGCCGTGTGTGGAGATGAGATGCAGGTGGAGGGTCGGAGCAGAGGGTCTCTCTCATTCCTCAATCGTCAGATCTCCATGTTTACCCTCCGCACCACGGGGACTGAGGCACCCGATTCTCCGTAACCCAGCCAGCCTGCACAGATCCTTGTCTCACGTCACAGGCAGGGAAGGATGTTTATGTTTTCCAGGGTTTTTCGGATGAGGGAAGTAGGGAGTGTAGAAGGGGGGGGGGGGGGGGGGGGGGGGTCGAGGGAGAAGGAGTGCCAGGTAGAGCTCTGGCTGTAGCTCCTTCCCTCCTGTGGGAGTGCTTTTGATGGAAATGTATTCATTCAAGGAGTCACTCAAGCCCACACAATCTCTTTTTAATCAAAGCAATTACTTAATACAGGATTAAAAGGATAAAAGGTATCAAATTATGCAGAAGGTATCAAGGATACAGCTGTGAGTGTGGGATATGCCAGCCTGGTTAAAATGTGTAAAATACAAGTAGTACAAGTAATGCATTTGAGCCAAAGATTTTAACTTAAATTAGATAATTGTTCCTATAGTGATTTGATTAACCACTTAAAAATAACTAATCTGTAATGCTTCTTCATGGAAAATCTAAGGTGAATATTGGAAGAGTAGTTTCTAACTGCAGTCAGGTCAGTGAAGCCCAGCTGCTTAAGAAGATGACTCACGTAAAGTAAACAATTAATTCCTTGTAAATTCCCTCAGTAGGCTATGAGTACGGCATAAGATATTAGAGCAAATTCACGAGAGGAACTGTGACCTCTTCCTATTCCACCTCTTTTAGCTTTTCACAGATTATAGTCCCATAAAACATTGCGGAAATGTAGGGGCCACGTAAGCAAAACCTAAACTCCAGACTCTGTGGTGTGTCATGCATCCAAAAGCTAACCTCAGCTTTGAATTGATCAACAATATTTCAACATGTTTTTTGGGCAATCATTCTTCAGACTGTTATTGAGACTGGTAGAGCCAAATAGTTCTCAACTTTAATTTGTTTCCGTGTTTTACTTCTTTCATCAGAGCAATCACCTGCCATGTCCAGGGATCCAGCTGTCTAAATTCCCAAACTAACTAACAGGAAACAGCTAATGCCCTTTTTGCCCTCTCGGCTTGTGTGCACCATATGTGTATATGCGCTATTTTTTCCCCTTTTGGCCACTGCCCCTGTTTGCCTCAACCTGGAAAAAATGACTCATTCCAGTGAACGTTTTTGCTCGTGTGGGGGAGCACAGAGGTATAGTTCAGTATTTCTACAGTGACGTCCAATACTTTCTCGTTGCTGTCGTGTTGCCACAGCAGCAAAAAACTCGATATCCAAATTGACACTAAAAGAAGCCTTTGTAAATCAAGATGGATTGTTTGAAGGCAAGTGTAAACAATCTTAGAAGACTCATCCAACATTTTTCCATTTAAAATCCTTGAATGAACTTTTTCCACATGTTCTACCAGATGGTTGGTGTTGCGTGGAAATCACAAAGACAGACTTACTCTCAAATTATCCAGAGGAAGCTTCAAGGGCTGGAGGAATATGGAAACAATCAATTTGATCATTGGGTGGCCAAGTGTGATTTTGATTTGTGGTTGCATGGATTAGGGAATAGTTTGTCCAGGAGCTTTAGCTGGTAAATGGATTTCTTTCATAGGTGAAAAACTGAATGGTATGCTTGTCTAATGTATTTTTAAATGACTTCTACTGTTGTAGCATAGAACTGTAGCACAGAAATTCAAAGCTAGACAAACTCCAGCTAAGTGTAGGCAATGACATTTTGAAGATAATCAGAAACATTCATATTGTATTACTGGACCACTGTTTGTAAGCCATAAGTGCACTTGTTTATCTTTCATCATGCGTTCTATATTACAGCGTTTTCAATTGGCTCACAGGCATCTGCTGCAGTACAACCAGTTTAGCAACAGCTTATCATGACAAATAAATATGGCTTGAATGATGATGGCTCTGCAACATGTTAGCGATCAGCTGCCGAGACCCAGAGGCAAAGAAACAGGAGCACATAAAACGTGAACTATCTCAAATGAGGCAGCATTGTCCAAGTCTGAACTGAAGAAAGAGCTTATGAAAAAAAACAATCCACCAGGAGAGGATTTAGAGAGGGAAAATTGGATGACTCGCAACCAGCCAAGCAAAACATTAGACAGACACACACAGTTCCAGGGCCTCCAAGTGTGTGGATTCCCAGGGAACACATTTCTGTTGGCATGGCTGGAGTAACAAAAGATTGTAGTAAACCTCTGTTGGCAGTTTACAGCAGACTTGAACCTTGACACCTCCCACACATCCACAGGAGAGTTATAGGAAAAAATGCCGCTAGTGTAGGCTTGTTTAAACAGGCAATTTGAAAGAAGTGAAGCTACATTTTGGTATGCTCACCCTGGGGGAGACCCTACTCTTTCCCACTCATTATGTAATCAGATGTATTACGATTTGAGTCACAGAGACAGGCTGATTACAACTATAATATATTACATTATAGTCCTAGTATAGTGGAGTAATCGTTAAAAGGATTTAAAGTAATTAATTTGACCCGTAACCGCACAATAGTGTAGTCTGCTGTACAACCAAGGTATTGAAATAGTTATGTTTCTTAGGTTTTTATATTGTGAGCCCAAGAAGGACCCAATAGGTATATAAAAACATTTTAATAAAAAACATAGGCTATTGTTATGCTTCACAAATTTCCTTTTTTCTCTAATATCCCCTTCATGGCTTTAACATGCCTCTGATATGAGTCTTTGGAAGTTGCTACTGAACATGTTCATGAGTTATTGTGTAGGGTCGGCCACTGTAATCAGGAACCAGAGATATTAAAGGTTGGAGTCAAATACAGTAGTCTAAGCCAGGAATACACACCTTAACACATAATATACCCATAATAACGAGTTAGCAAACAGCATTTTTCAACTCCTATTCTTATGATGCACCTTTTACTGACTGTAGAGTGCCGTGGTATTAACCTATGTAATGTTTGTAGCCTATGGTGTTTTTGTAAACATATTCAGGCTAACAACCATGCTACTAGTAACATGTCACATGAAAAGTTGCTCTAAATATGCTTTAGAACTTAACTTTAACTCACAAACATCCATTTAAAATACTCCATTTCATACTATAAACTGGCTTGGGTCTTTGGCACTTCAAAGAGACTCCTTATACATGCAGATGTGAAATGCCTATACGTGGTGGTGTGTCACTGTAGCCTACGTGATTGGCGGGGAGGGAGTGTGTGTGTCTGGGAACCTGCTACTGGTTTCCCCCCCCACACACACAGCAGCAGTCAGTCAGCCAGACAGACGTTCTCTGCGCAGAAACAGCAGCAAGGAAACAAACTCTCCTCCCGCCGCTTACACACCAACAACTGTCGCAGAAGTAAAGTCGACGCGATGTTAAAAGTGAAAGACTTCCGTTTAGTGTGAGGAGACTGGGAAAAACAAGGCTGCGGAAAGTGAGTAAACTGTGACAGCAGCTGGAGAAATTAACCGAAGGACTCGGTTACCCGCCACACGTGGAAATTACTACTGAAACACATCGGTAAGTAACGCTAACTCCAGACTGTGCTTCTTTATAGACATTTCAATTCAAATAGTAATAGTGTGGTCAAGTTTAATTAATGTAGAATCAGTTTTCGCTTTATTGAGAAGCGTAGGATTAAAATACTGCGTCAACACTTTCCACCACTTTACGGTTGGATTCAGGACAAGTGTGCGCGCGGGTTGTTTGGCTCATTAACTGAATATATGCATGTGCTTGTGTTGTGGAAACAAAGCGTGGTCAAACGTTTCTTCTGTAAACTTGATGGGGAACTATTTTTACCTCTGCTTTGAGAAAATTAACTCAGGTTAATGTGTGTTTTATGGTGTTCATGGAGGTGCACCGTGCCCCACCTGAACTGTCTTCATAAACGCAGGCTGTAGTGACTTGGGGTTGAAAATACAATACAAATGCATTCATGGTGTCACTGTCAAGCCTTAAGTCTTACAACATATCAATTTCATTCAAGTTGGACCCCGTCTACTCATATCTTGGAAGTGATAATATTCCAGTGAAATGTTTTTCAGCCCAGTTAAGTGAATTTGGGTGTAGTCCACTTTAAATAGCCGAGTAGTATGATTGTCTTACTTATGTGTCATCACTGTTTACTCGTAAAGTAATACATGACAATTATTTCACAAGGTCACAATATGCACATACAATCAAAAGTATATAAAGTACATGTGGTGGTTTGTGCTGGTGCAAACAAATCATATGGAATAACATTTAAAAAACATTTATCCCAGAAACCCAAGATTAGTCAATATATTGATTAACATTAAATGTGATATTTAACAGACGGTGGCATTACTAAATTAGTGTTACTATACTGAAAACTTGTTTTTGGGGCTGTGTTTTTAATTTTGGGTGTTATTGAGTATGCACTAAATCAGAACTAGGCTCAGACATACGCAAACTAAACTGCTACTTAGCCCCCCAGAGGCTACATTGGGCCCCAACAATAGAAAATTACTACCTGGGTTCTCAGGTGAAACCAATCATTTAATCTTGACAGAAACCTCCTTTTTTCTTATATAGGATGGTCAGTTTCTGGTTCCTAAACTGGCTTGTATCTTCACAGTGACCAAATGTGAAGTCCTGTTCTTTGTTGAAATCATATTTAACACGTTTTGTCTTATTTTTTAAGAAAAAGAAACCATCCAGACTTCTTTTTCTCACTTTCATTATATATATGTTTTAATTGTACTTCATATTGGTTGTTTTTAAGGATCCAAAATGCTTGGGCTTGCTCTTTGCTGAATCCAAAGTTAGAATGCCTGTATTTATGAACACCAATTACCACACGTCTCCCCTGCTGTGTGTGTGGCAGGTTCAGACCCAGAGGGATGTCTGGTTCAGACTAGCAGCGAGTCTCCTAATCCTACCCGATTCCTAATGGCATTAACTTCCCCACTTACATTAAAATATTGCATCCTATACAAGAGTCCTAATTTGCTATGGCAAGCCATAAAAGATAAGATTAAGCCTCTCCGTACTTCAGTGTCCAATTACAGTCAGCATAATATAAACGAGTCGAGCTGGCCCCCTCCCTGTGTGTCCACCACCTCAGCGTACTATTGCCAAAAAGCACCGATATTCTTGAAGGCAGACATAAAGAGCCTTGTTTTTTTTGTTGCTCATATAATGATACGTGATGCGTCAGTGTGTCTGACAAGATGACAGTAAGATTTGGAGACCCTGAGGAATCTGAATCCTGAGATTGTGGTTTTCCTTCTCGCAGGCTCCCTTTGCTAATATCCTTTGCATTAACTCAGTATGCTAGACATATAATGGAGAAGTAGTACATTTTGACATACGTCTGGTTTGTCTTTTGTCTGTTTACATCAGAAGTTTTGCTGATTTTGCACGAAGTGTATAATCCATTCTTCCTTTTTTTGGCTATGTACATAGACACGCAGTGCTGGCGCTTTTAGCTTATCCTTATGCAAACTAATTATACATTCACTTTTGTATCCTGAATGAATGCCTCAAGCCCATTCCCTAGAATACAAATAGTTCATTGTCTCTTCAGTTGTATTTGAGACATCAAATATTAGTAAGTGCTTTATATTTACTTTTCAAATATTTACCTACGACAATTCAGTCCCTCCCAAATGTTTTATCGTCATCATGCTGAGCTATAAAGAATCAGCTCATTGGGGGCCTGACATGTAATTCATTGATTCATCCTCCCTGGCTCTATATAACCTTCACCAGCTGCTGAGAAATATAGACGGGCCTTTTCTAGGGCGGCTCGATTATGGCAAAAATCATAATCTCGATTATTTGGGTCAATAATTGATATCACAATTATTAAAAACAATTATCCATTTACTTTGAAAACATGTGGAGAAAAAAAATGTGAACAGTATGTTTTTAACAGTTCATTACCCTGAACTTTAAGTATAACTCAACTGAAAAACCAATACAAATAAAAAAAATAAAAAGTTAATACAAAAATAATCGTTTTATTTCGATTACGTTGTTTTCGGAATCGTTGCAAGCCATAATCGTAATTGCGATTTTAAAATACGATTTAATTGAGCAGCCATAGCCTTTTCCTTTTTGTGGTAAAAGAGTAAGGTCCTATTCAACCAGCTGCTTCTATGGAGAGCTCTTCTTTTTGTGAACTCTTATTTATATATTGTGAAATAGCTATATGTGCAGTTTTCAGTGTACTGTGCATTTACCTTATGTCCCACCATATAAAAAGTACATTGCTTGCCACACTTACTGTGTAGTGAAGAGAAAATGCAATGTACATTCAAGCTCAAAGACAAATCTTATACTTAATTATGAGCAGGATCTTAAAGCCAGAAATGGTTTTGTTCCTCTCCTCCCTCATGCTCCTTCTCGAAAGAGCTCTGTCTGTCTGAGAGCATTTCAAACAAACTGCCTTCAAGGATGAAGTGGCTCCTACAAAGCAGTCCCAGCCTCTCTCAGAAGAACCAGCTATTATAGGTTTCCCCAATCATTATCTCAACATCAGTTTGATCCCTTTGCAGTGCACACATGTTTTAACTGTGCGAAACCTTGAATCTCTTTTGAGAATATAACTTCTAGTTAGTTTCGTGTCCCGTTAACATTGTCATGCTTTAAACTGTGATTCAGATGCTGAATTTGAAGAACATGGTTGAGGTGCAGTACTACTTATAATTTCTGTTGGTAGAGTTTGCCATCATTTATAAAGCCTGATATTGTTTTTTTATTCAAGTGTATACTCTTGCAGCCCTGTGTCCTTTGCTAGTTATAAATCCTTGTCTACTAAAACATCATAGCAATCAGATTTGACTTAATTAAGAATATTCTACTGACTTTCATGTATTATGAAACACCAGATTTAGCTTTCCCCAGTTGGAACTTAAGTGTAGTTGTACAGCATAATCATTCTTGGCATAATTGGCTCTTGTCATCAACATGATACCTGATACCTGCAAATGATGTGTGACTGACAGGGTTTTACTGCGCATGTCAACAGTTTTCGTTTGTTTTTTTCTAGCGGCCTGTGTAGAATTAGATTTCAATTCATCTCAGGCTGGCTGTTACTGTATGCAAAAAGAAAACAGCAGTGTAGACTGTACTCTCTCTATTCTTTTATAACATTTGGGATCTGTTTATGTGGCGACGATGGATACTGCTCATTCAAAGTACCACATCTGATGTAATTTATGAATACGTGCACACTGTGGAATGCTTTTTCTGTCAAATGTAAAGCCTGGTACAGAGCAACGATTCAACATGAAAGTCATGCATGATAAACTGCAGATGAGGCAAAGTGTTTCTTTCACACTTCCTTAAGAGTGGAATAAAGAAACTACTTCAATCTAATGTCAGTGGGAGAAGTGGATGAATTATTATATTAACTGTTTTTTATCTTGCCATCGCTCATAATGTTCCAAAATCTTGTTTTGTACTTCATACTCATTCAGCAAAGGTTAGTCTACACACAAACTGCAAGTGATATTTCTAACTTTGCTCTACTTATCGTTCTCTGCGGTTGTAAAATTGGTTATTTTCCCTGTATTGTTTACACAAAATGATTGTTGACATACCAGTCTAGTGCACTGTATGCTTTTCTGAACATGCACATTTTAGGTACACTGTTTCAGCTTTATCTCAAATACTGCACATCAAACCCCAGAACTACACCGTATATATTAGTGTGGTTTTTAGAATATTAGTAATGCATTATCTTCACCATTTTAAGAAAATAGTCAGAAACATTTTCAGTTTCCAAAACAAACTAACTTGTTAGGCTTTGCAATGCAGGCTGTGTACAGAGAGGGGATTTTGAAGCCCTTGATAGTTGAAGCTGACAACACATCTTAATGCAGAATCGAAGACCAACAAAGTTGGCAAGTTATTATTCCCTTTCAGTGGTGGTGATAAGGCACATGTGTGTTTTCCCATGCTTATCAATAATTCTGATGCTTGTGTACACGTTCCCTAACTGACGTTTGTTTGCCCGACCCGTGACATAACTTAACCTTGACCTAAGTCTGTTCTCACTCGTGGTCCTAATGTCATATGTCTTCTTTAAAGGTCCCCTATTATACTGTTTTTCATTACTTTATTATAGGTCTCAGATATATACAACACATGTCTCTGAAGTGTTTGGCTCCAAATACCATACAGATAATTGTAGCATCTAGGGGTGTCACGGTTCACAAACATTTCGGTTCGGTAGGTACCTCGGTTTTTAGGTC
The DNA here is from genome assembly GCF_949606895.1 of Notothenia rossii. Lineage (NCBI taxonomy): Eukaryota > Metazoa > Chordata > Actinopteri > Perciformes > Nototheniidae > Notothenia > Notothenia rossii. The sequence goes on along the minus strand of NC_136905.1, from coordinate 74,021,104 downwards.
ACGGTTCGGTACGTTTTCGGTACAGCAGAAAAAATACCTTGGTTGGTTATTGGCTAATGGTTAAACAGGCCAATAAATCGTTATGACATCATAAAGTGGCCAAAATCTGATCAGCTCATTTTCAGACAGGTTTTTATATAAATGGATCAGGACAAAAAGAGAGAGAATCTTTTTTCCTGACACTTTCATGATCTCTTTACACAGAGGGGACAAAGTGGATTTTGCATAATAGGTGACCTTTAACATATACAACACATACATGTCAATATCGCAGTACGTTTTAGATGTCTCTCAGTTTGTCTTAGTCAAGAGTCCATGCACATACTGCAGCTACATTTTTCATATCTATGTGATCCATTTTTATTGTCTTTAATTCTCTGACAGTCAATATGAAGAAAAGTAAATATACTTGGCGGTTCCTCCCTACATGTATTTCTAAAGCCTGGTGGGTTGAATTTGAGTTTGTGTATTTGTAAAGATACACCTTCCATTCAGTGTGATGAGGCCTGTGGCATCCACCTGTCTTTTGAGCCCCTCTCTTCTGCAACTCCTGCTACAGTGGAAGGTTCCTATGGGCTCGTGAGCACAGGCTGAGAGCAGGACTGATGCTAAAATAAGTTAACACAAAAACCCAATGAGGTCATAGAGCGAGCTGTGAGCGCAGACTGAACAGATTTCATATAAACACACTGGGCAAGAGCGCAGCCAGGCAGCAGTGCGGCTTGGCAACACACGGCCACAAGTAATGAAGTGTTCTGGAAAAGGGCCGTGTTTGGAAATGGGGTGATAAGCAGCCGTAAAATATATGTACGTCGTTTTCATTGCCACAGCCGCTCCAGTACATTAACGTGGCCCTGCTTTGCGAGCATTGCATAAGACTGCTCGAGTCAAACCATAAGCTATGCATTGTCACTGGCTACATTTCCCTGCCTCCAGGCTCCCCTCTGTCTCCTCCTCCTCATCATCCTCCTTGTTTTCTTCCTCGCATCCCTCATTCCCTCATCCCTCCTTCCCGTCATGCTTCAGCAGGCCACCTTAGGGGGGTAGGCGCTCCCCTTTGCCTGGTGACAGCTTGCAGGGATATGTGGGCAACCCTCTTTCTCAGCTGGAGGAAAGAGGAGATGAGGGAGCCATGTTACGGATAAGGGCTTCCACAGAGAGGAACTCTGCTAGTGTCATTTGTTCGAGGAAAATAAGACGATTAGCTTTTTCAAGATTTCACCTTAATGTTCTTTTCTTATTCATTATCCCATTAACTGAGAAGAGAAGGATATGTTAAAGGATAGATACCCAGGGGAAGGGGTGAACTCATTTAGGACAGTTACTTTACATTTGTGAGTACATATTGGCATAATGACAAATTACAGAATTGTGGAATCGTTTTGCCCCGATTGTGTTGAAGCGCTACTCGTTTAGGTTTTTCTTAATCATCAACTTCAACGACGATTCCGATTCCCCCTGCCCCCGCCTCGACGTAAGCGTGACGTATGCGGTGCTTTTGCTCTAGCCGATAAAAATATTGGTGCTTGAAACAAACCGGATTCCGGAGCTAAGTGGCTGCTCCGCTGCGGTGTGAACAGGAAAACCCGGTGCTTTTTCAAGCTCCAGCTCCGAACCGGCCCTGAAACACCGTTGGTGTGAATGAGGTATGAGAGATATTTGTTTAAAAAGAACACAATGGTGCTCTAGGAGGAGATTCAGGTGAGAAGGTGGGGGGGATGTTACCTTGGTTGGTTATTGGCCAAACAAAATCGTTATGACATCATAAAGTGGCCAGAATCGGATCTGCTCATTTTAAGACAGGTTTTTATATAAATGGATCAGGACAAAAAGTGAGGGGGTCTTTCATCCTGACACTTTCAGAATCTCTTTACACAGATGTTTATGTATAAAAGATTTTGCATAATAGGTGACCTTTAAGTAATTTTTTGCTTGTTACAAACTGTGTCAAAGCCCTGACAGAATTGATACACATAAGAGTTCAAACCTCCGTCCTTGTTGAAGACATTAATGCTGGATACATTCAGAGCTGACCTCCGAATATGATTTATTCACAGGACATGCTGTCCAAGTCTTTTCGGTGCTGTACTGTTTGTGCATTTTGAAGTTACACTGGCACAGTAGTCTTGCAGTCTTTATCAGAGCTCAGAACGACATGCACAAACAACTCGAGGCACAGTTTTTACACAATGCCTGGCTCGCTCAAGAGGCTCAGCTTGAAAAAGTTTTCTTGCTTTTGAAAGAAGATAGTTTGCAAAACTACTCTGTGCTTGTTATCACAGCTATAAATGAAGCTTTCCCTAGCAAAAATGGTTGGGATGTTGGACTCCTTCTCAATTTTGATTGTTAGAAAGGTGAATACTTAACTACTTTAGTGCCACCTGTACACATTACCTTTGTCTGAAATGCCGTTCATTTTAAAGCTGCCACAAAATGCTGTCTCAGAAATCACCATACAGTTGACACACTCAACAAAAATGAAACAATAAAAGTGTTATCGCTTTATATTGTAAGCCTAACATTGTATCTAAAGCTTTCACTGCTGTTGAATTCTTCCTTCTGACCTGACGTAATCCTCCTTTAACAATGATCACTAGTCAACAATGGCAGCCTTTCAGTAGCTAGTAAAGGGGGTGGAGAAGTTGGCTCATGCACTTTATTACTGTCCATGTAAACTTGCTGCAAGTTGTGCTTTTAAGTTAATTCAACTTTGACTCCTAAACTGCTGAGCACTCAGTCTAAAACTTGTTTCACTTTTAGAAAACAACTTGGTCTTTGTTCCTCATCTGTCATTTATTAGCCAGCCAGTTCAATGAAGGCATTTCTCTGAAGTCTGACTGGCTTTGCCTGCAGTAGAGTAATTCATCGACTGGTTGAAACTGACTGATCAGATCGCTTCATCAGGGTGGGCTGAGCAGGATGTGGTTGTGAGTTCTTGTGTGTGGCCGAGAGAATGATTAAGCTCATGTAATTAAGCTCCATGGTCCTCAGGAGAGCATTTGGAACCAATTCTCCCACTTCTTTTTGGCTGTGTTGTGCATTCGAGCCCAGTTTTCCCTGCAACATCAGACATACTTCTGTGTCTCTTGAGGTTTATTCCCAGCCACAAACAAAATACAGTTCCAAGAAGACATTGGCTTCTAATAATAGAAACATGATTGCTGTTCTGTATCAGTAAGACTTACCAGTACTCTTAACAGCTTCAGCTCGAGACATTTCATCTCTGCGAGGGCCTGTACTTCCACTAAGAACATTGGCAAAACATTTAAAGAGAGGGAGCGTAGAGACTGGCTGCAACACAGAGAATCTACGTTTTGGAACTCTTAAACTCATTACTTCATCGTGATGTACACTTTGAGCAGTATAGTGTAAATTGATTGTTTGTATGTAGATTGATTGTTTGTATGTCGTTTTGGAGTCTAACAGTACGTCCACATGGTTCCGTTGCGTGCTTCAACGGAGACGCTTCCCATTCACTTTGAATGGGGTGATGTCAAACTTTGCTGAACTGCATTGCGTCGCTTTGCCTCCGTTGCTCGCTTCGACAGTTGGGAAAAGTTCAACTTTTCAAGCGTCGACGGAAGCGCCAGCCAATCAAATTATATGCCAGTCCAAGCATTAGCCAATCAAACCGCGTGCTTGTGTGTCCGGGGCTGGAGATGAATGTGATTGGTTGTTGGTCGCGCGCCAGACACGCCCACCGGCAAGCTTCAACGCGATGGAACCTTGTGGAAGTACCATAAGGGAGTGACTGGCCTGAGGATGTGAACACAGAACCAAGCTTTACAGTTCAACAGCTTTTTATTTAGTTTTTTTCCTGCTGTTAATATTTGCTATCAAAATCCTGTGTGTCTTTATCAGCTGGCCGTAAACTGCTCACTACTCAGACAAACAACCTGTGATGAGGGGTTGCAAGTGCATATAGTGTGGGGCTTTTTTTTACATGCAAGTGTAAAGCAGTTAGCTTTAGGAGCACAGACAATGTGACTTTCCAAGTGCCTCTGATGTTTGCTTCATTTTATGCAGCAGCAGTAAGTGCAAAAGGGCTTGCTGAAGTGCAGTAGCGGTCAATGGGTTTGTTGATTAATAGATATCCTTTCCAGCAGTCACATGACTGCTCTCACTGCCCTGAAACAGCTGTGCCAATCACAGTAATGCCAATGGAGACAAATAGTAATAATACAAAAAAGATTGTGAAACCTATATGATCAATTAAGGCTATTTGTGCTGCTTTTTTAAAGTTGGAAATGGGACACACACGCACAATGTTACATGTAATTCCCTATCGGTCATTACCTTGTTCATTTATTAATACCCAAAACATAGGGCCAACCGTTTTCATAGACTATTTCATTGGATGAAAAAGTTATATATCTCAAAACTTTTAAAAATAGATGCAAGTAATGTAAGTCATAATTGTGTAGACTTTTAGAAGGAAATTCTAGATTTGCATTTTTTTATATTGTAAGCCTGGTCCAACATTTTTTGCTAATTTAACTTGCTGTTCTCTTCTGCTCTTCAGGAAGTGTGGATCTCATTTTCTCCACTCAAACTACTCTCCAGCTGTTCACTCCTGCCTTCTTCAGAGATGAGCGTCAAGTCGGCCATAAACAAGGCGGTCTTCATACCCCACGATGAGAAGATGCTTGTTGCTGCGCAGGTGAAGAGGAGGACCAAGAAGAAGATCCCCTTCCTGGCCACAGGTGGTCAGGGAGACTACATGACCTTCATCTGCATCTCAGGTCAGAGGACAAACCTTTGCTTTGTTTCTGTTGAAAGGGCTTTACAGTGTTTGTGTACTATGAGTGGGTTTTGTTGCTGCGTCCCAAGTTCACATTTCAGCATGTCTCCTTTAATATCCCACTAATGTTCCCACTGATGAGCATGTTTTCCTTTCCCCTGCCAATCGAATGACACGCTAAATCAGTTTACTGCTGGGCTTTAGGTCAATCCCTTTTTAAATCAATTAGATTTACGCTGAAAGTGAATAATTGATTCACCAGAATTTGAGGTTTTAATTATTTAGTTTTTCTACCTTTTCGAACATTAGCTGGGATATTGCTTGTTAATTGAATTAGCCATGCATATTATTCATGAAGAGAATAGCTAGAGCGTATTAATTTCACTGCCAGAAGAAGTGCTTATGCAGATCAATGGAATTTCTTAATCCTGCCACTTAAATGCATATTAAACTCTGCCTTGGCAGCAGCAGATTTCATCACTACTAGTTCAAACTTGCTAAAGGAGGAAAGAAAGGAAATGAAAGTATGTGTACAGCTGGAAGGCCGGTGCGCACTCGATGTTGATTCAAGGTTGCCTTCTGGTAGTTACTCAACACTGATCTTCTGTGTAAATCTCAAACGCAAACAAAGGTCTATGAAGTGCAAGTCACAATTAACCACAGGTTTTTGAAAGAAGAACGTCTTTTTCAGAGAGGTTTATGATGAGTCATTTCCCCTTTGATGTGGAAAGGAGGGCGGTTTGATATCCTCTTGTTGTTATGTCAGTGTCATCACGTCCCCTCCACCTTTGGGCCCAGTTTGAGCTCCGCTGCTCCAAAATCTATTCAAGTTACTGGTTATCCCAACGGTTTAGCTGCATGGCGTAATTAAAATGCATAGATTATCTGATCTTGTAGCTTCCTTGATTAAAAGAAAATTGGTTACAACAAAATACATGGCAGTACATCGATAGATTAGAGAGTGGACTGCAGTTTGTTTGAATCCCACAAGTGGCTTGACTGATTGTTTTTGTCGATTTGTAATTGATGAATTCCCAGAGACCCTTTTATTTTTTTCCGAACCCATCAACTGTCCAGAAATCCAATTTCATTTGAATTGGCATGTTATAGAAAAAAGCAGTAAATTCTTCTATAAACATCAGCAACTGCTTTACATTTTTCCCATCATAAATGATTTAATGGTTTAATCAATTATCACTGTTTTTGGAAATGTTGACCGCCTGTTGACAATAAATCCCAATATCCCTCGTATAATTATTGATTGTGTGTGTGTCAATGTGTAGGTCAGTGTAACCTAGCTGAGGGAAATCAGAATGACTGAGACAGTGTCAACCTTAAATCCTCTGGGAGGCATCAAATGGTAGCCAATCTAAACTGCCCTAAAGCTGCTATCAGTGGAGGATATACCCCAAATCTCTGATTCTTCTGGTTGGAGCAAGATATGTTTTCTAAATGCAGTGATGCCAAGGATGGGGAAGCCTAAGGTTGTACTGTGGGATGTTGCATTCTTACTTATGTGTGTATATAACCCAGCTGAACAGGTGCGTTTTCTGTTAAGCATTTGGGGGATTTGAGTGGGAGGTCAGTTTTTTTACATACAGTAGGATTGAGAAAACAAACCTATTAATTCACAGCCATCTTTGCTTATTGAGCACAGGCATCGGGCTATTTAATTTGTCTGCTGAAGAGTATTTTGTTTATCCAATATTGGTTATTTTAAAGAAGAACATTTGGTATCCTAAGAAAAACAATATGATGGATGTGTAAATGGATGTCTCATAATGTTCTAAAACAAATCAAGAAAATAGTTTTCTCCCAAATAATCTAATTTTTCCATCTCGGACGTGCTGTGTATTTACTTGGAATAATACCCCCATGCCTCTGCTCCGTATTGATTATTTTGTTTCACTTGCAAAACACCCTAATACGCTGTCATACAACTAGCATCACGACAATCGCCAAGGTTGATGTCTGACATTAGTTAGCCTATTAAAAGTTTGTTTCTGTCTGCTCTTCCCCAACAGTCTCCTGACTGAGCTGCTGTTTTGTGTCACATGTGGGAGCACTGCAGTAAAGGCCAAAACTGTTATGTCGTTGACTTAGTCATGTGGCATATCTTTAAACCAGCCAAGCATTGTTTCGAGTTGTTTGTGTGTGAAAGTGTGTTTTTGTATTCTAGCCTGAGTGTTAAAGCATTCTGCACTGGTGTGTGTGACTCTTGAGTGTTCAGCCTGTGTGTAAACTATGTGAGAGCGCTGTGAAGGGTGGGGGAAGGGGGCCGCTGACAGTCTCATGGCTACAGTAGCAGATAGTTGAGGGTTGAGGGACCATGTAGTTGCAGCGTTATGTAATCATGTGGTTTGTCACGCCTAGAGGAAGCCTTTAGCAAGAGGAACTGTACTTTAGAGAGACCTCGGGCACTCTCAAGCAGGGTGCAAGGATGAACACTACAACTCCATAGGCTGTGATTCTGTCATACTTTGTATACATGAAAAACAAAATGTTCCACTCTGACTAATACCGCAAATACAGAAGCATACTTGCATTTGTTTCTTATCTGTTTTAGAATAAACCCCCTCTCAGTCAACTAATGGATGTTATGCAATTGGCCGTCTGCAATGTCCTTTCAGTGTATTAGTCTTTGAATTGGCTGAACACATGGCTTTTTGTCTAAGGTAGAGCGCCACATCTATCAGTTGAACAACAAGGCCTAGACAGCTGCTACTTGAGGAGCAGTGCTTTTTGTTTCAGAAGAACATGTGGCTCCAGGAAAACAAGACTTGTTTGGCTTCAGGGTTACATCTTGTAATTCAGTTGTATGTCAGCAAAGTGGGACCATCATATTCTGAAATTGCCTGCAGCAATGAACTCATTTTCCATTAGAAGAGTCTTTTTTATCTGATAGTCTGCCATCAGTAGTTGACAAAAGGCTGCTGTGCCTACATGTTTTAAATGCATGATTATATTTTATATTCAAACCTATTTTGTACAAACTGTGCATGTCGTCCACTTTGCTTTGCAGTTTGCTATCACAGTCTTGTGGGTTCTATTCTAAGTCTGGATCTCAGTCTCCTTCAGAGTGAAATGTGGTGTGGTTTTTGGGGAGAACACAACGCGGCCAAGGTCCGTTGATATATCATAGTCAAACACTTAAATCATGATGAGTCATTGACTCATTGAGGATGTTTTATTTCCTAGCTCTTATTTCTGGCTGTAATGATCAAATGTTATGTTTTTAGATGTTTAAGTTCTGTGTAACCAAATGTGATGCAACATTAAACTCTGCTGCCTGGCTCTGGCTTCACCTCACCTCTGTGACAAGTAGCTGCTTCTAGTGTTGTGATGAATCTTATATGATGTCTTTGATCTTATACACATACACGTTCACAGAGAGTGGCTCAAATACACACAGAAACTCCTGTTATAACTTCCACAACAACATCAGGGGTCCTGGGAGGAGTGTCCTGGAGAGAAGCCAAAAGCTGGACCTTGTTGGTTAGTGAGCTTTCTCTTTGATCACTGGGCTTCATGCGGCGCCTTTATGGCTGGATCTCAGCGCTGAAAAACTGGACCGCCCACAGAATGTTTGGCAGCAGAGATGTGAGGCCAGTGGAGCAAGATAAGACACTGAACGTTCACTGGAGCAGACTTTTAGCTGCATGCTTTTCATTCCTTTTGTTGTTGTTGTGGTACACACATTTTCTTCCTTTCTCATACCATATGCACCTCTTGCCCTTTTTACATAGATGTGTATTTGTAACTGCATCAGGGGAGGTCTAGTTTCTGTTCAAAGCGGCTCACTAAAATAAGAATAGCAAGTCCATCTCAAGCTCAGCTTAAGTGAGCCTGGGCCGGTGTTGTTGCTTACTTTAGGTTTAACCGCCATCACTTTTGTGTTCAGGTTTCAAGCAAGTCACTGGAGTATGACTCAGGTCTTTAAGAGCTGTAGCTTTTTTCACTGACAAATACACTGTTCCAAGCTATCACATTTATTCTACTGCCCTCTCTCATCGCTGCTATCGGGTCATTGATCATTAGGTCTATACATCTGTCCTGATCAATAAACGCCCCTACTACAGGTTGGAAGGTTTAGTGAAGTAAATGTAGAGCCTTAGGTTGGTTTCTAAATCAATAGGCGCTTTCACACCGGAGTACTTTTCCCAGTGTAGTTCCGATAGTTCTTGAAATGTTGCGTTCACACAAAAAAAATCCTGAACTAGAACTTAGTTCATGAGAACCTTTTCACCCCCTTTTTAGTCCCTTCTAGAGAGCAGGTACTTTCATGGGAGAAAAAGGCTCCCATTTCTGATTGGCTGGCCGATTGCAAACCACGCCCGTAAAACTCGGAAAGGTTTTGTGAAGCCGCCATTGTATTTGCTGGCATTAGTATTATTAGCATTAGCCCAGAGCACCAACGGAGAGAGAATAACTTATGGCAACACAAAAGAAAACATGGGAGCGGTGGAGATGAGGAGGTGTCTGCGTTCTGGCGGTTTACTCGGAAGGCTTCAGTAGAAGCTGCTGGGAGTGCCAGAAGCTTCTACTGAAGCCAGTCCCCAACTCCGGGGACTTCCGGCCGGGGACTTGGGGTGGCAGTATACGCCGTGAAGTTGTTTGCAGCCTGCCAGTAAACCCAAAGCAGAAGAAGTGACGTCAGCGGCTTCATTTGCCTAATCCTCCCCCAGGGACTTATTCCGGTGTGAACGCGATCTGCTCTTTAGCTCATCAGAACTAAAGAGTTCTGATGAGCTAAGTACTGGGAACTAAGTACGGCAAAGTACTTGGTGTGAAAGCGCCTATATTAACCAAGCAATCCCCTCGCTTCATGTAAGCAAATGTTCTAGTGCCTTAGTGTTATTATATTCACACTATTATCCCATTTTTAAGTTGTGGTTTAGAATGTATTTTATTCATAAGCTTGAAAACATGATCCGAACAGTATCCCAGATTTCTTATCATTGCTGTTCTGCTTAGAACTTCCAGATAGCATGTATGGGTTTCTGACTTGAGGATATGATGTTTGAAACTCATATCTGGGATATAAGCCATGATCAGGGTAGTTGTGCGCATGTAAACGGTCATTGATGCCTTATGTTAATGTGTTCTCTGTGGGAAGCATGTGGGCATCCATGTTTTATGTGTGTATTCATGCGCAGTGGGTTTATGCAGGCATGTTATTTTGTGGGTTGGTTCACATGTTAATTTTGTTTGTAGGCTGGGTCTTACAGTATGTTGATCACATGCTGAGAAGCTCGTGCTGTTGACTTGGTTAGTGTGCATCTCTGTTGGTGTGGTTTGGTGCCGTGTTTGTTATCTTAGTTTTGTTTGTTTTGAGGTTTAAACTTCTTTGTACAGGGATTATTCAATTTGAATAGCTTAAAGTCAATGATATATAACTGTTAACATTATGTCACTCCTGTCTATCTTCAACCTATGTCTTTATTGGTGGGATAAAGATTGTATTCTGTCATTTTCATTATCACAGCCCTGTGTCGATGTTTTCCCCTAGGCCCTGTAATATATTTATTCCACAGTTACCACACAAGTTTGTAAAATGCACTTTCCATTTAGCTCCATTCATCATCAGCGGCCTTGCGGCTATTGATTCCATAGAGAGATGAATGGGCCAGCAGATTGTGTTACTCATGGTAAACGAGGCTGCATAGAAAGTCAGATCACTTATGACCTTGGTTACAGAGTCCTAGAACACATAACTCTGACTTTTTGTGATCACATAAATACATATTGGGCTCTCTGTGTGCTTGACAAGGTTAGCCCATCCTTAAATCCAGATGGAAACAGAAAGAGAGACCATGGATACATATTTATAAGTACCTGGGACGTTTTAACACCGCACGATAACACTAAATGTGTGTAGAGATTTACAGAAGGTATGAAGTTCAAGGTCAAAGAAAAACATAAATGTTTCTCAGGTATAATCCCCTCAAAATGAAGGCTAATCTCCACAATGTTCATCTTTTTACCTAAACCGTGGAATAGCTGTAGCTCTTGTCAGTTCTTCAGTTGAACACAATGGGAAAACGATTAATACAAAAAATATCTTTGACCTACTACTCACACATTTAAACACCGGCATTGAAGCAAATACCAACAAAAGTGACTTGAAATTCAATTTTTTCAAAGGAAAAAAAAGTTACGTTAAGGTGAACTCATTTCTGTGTTGATTAAACACACTCGATCAACTCCTCCTGACAAAACTGCATGAAATATTGAGCGGGGTTCTTTTCAGTTTGGTCTCACTTTCACTTTATATCTAACTGATCAAACTTTTTCAAACATCTCTGGGAGTCTGGCCCAATGTTTGTTGACAAGGTTGGGTCGGGTGTGGGTGTGGGGGTGGTCTTTGTTCTCTTGTGAAGAAAGATGCTTTCTGTGGGTTTCTCACAGGGACAGTGCACAGCAGTGACTGATGCTGGCCTCTTAGTATTGACTGAGAGCTGAGACATAACGGCCCACTCAAACAGTCCTTATTAGTGTGTGTGTGTGTGTGTGTGTGTGTGTGTGTGTGTGTGTGTGTGTGTGTGTGTGTGTGTGTGTGTGTGTGTGTGTGTGTGTGTGTGTGTGTGTGTGTGTGTGTGTGTGTGTGTGTGTGTGTGTGTGTGTGTGTGTGTGTGTGTGTGTGTGTGTGTGTGTGTGTGTGTGTGTGTGTGTGTGTGTGTGTGTACTTTGCCATCACTCCAAGACCTCTTTGCATCAGTGGGCTCTGGCAGTCTGTGTCTACACTTATTAGGTTCTTGCAGTAGCACTACTATTTGTTTTAAAAACATGAACTGTCTTCAGCCCTAACTCTCACACCAGCCTCAACCTCTTGCCTCTAATCACCCCTAGGCCAAGATGAGGGTCTTATTGCTTAAGTGACCTGAGCATGTAAGAGAAAGGTAAGGAAGATGGCAATATTAAGAAATGTAAGAGATGGAAAAGCAATCTTTTTGAAGCTTTGGTAAAGTATGCAACACTGACCAGATGTTAGCATATGCTAAAACTGTCACTTTATAGTCAATCAATCAATTTTTATTTATATAGCCCAATATCACAAATGTAACATTTGTCTCAGTGGACTTCACAGTTTGTACAGAATATCAGTATGACAATACGACACCCTCTGTCCTTAGACCCTCACATCGTACAAGGAAAAACTTCCGGAGAAAACCCACAGTTTAAAGGGAAAAATGAGAGAAACCTCAGGGAGAGCAACAGAGGAGGGATCCCTCTCCCAGGACGGACAGACGTGCAATAGATGTCGTGTGTAAATTGAAAAGATAATACATTTGCAACATAGGTAGTCCACATTTTTGGAAGTGCATGTGTGTATAATAAGAAGATGAATCCACGAGGATATCCATCAAGGACTTATGATCCAGAACCACAGCAAGAGGCACAGCCACGACTCGCGATTCAGGGCTCAGGACCACAGCAACACGATCAGCCATGACTCCGGATCCCGGCGTATATAGACACCAAAAAGACATTTGGGGAAGCTGGGTTATTCGGAACAAGAGTACACAGGTATTCACAATTGTAATTGGTTTGAATGTGTATGTATTTACACTTTCAGGTTTCCACCAGTGTTCTGCTAACCCAATAGCCCGTCAGGCACAAGTTTAGCCTCCACCATGGATTAAGCCTCTACATTTTTTTTACATCAAGATATTTATTGAACTCAGGTTGTGTTTAAGTGTAGCGTGTGCAGTTGAGAGATAGTGCCAGACCCAGACAGAGAGGACATTGTTTGTGTGTTGTCTGATTTTATTAAACTGCCAATCTTTCAACTCAACCTGCCAATCATCTCCCTTCATACCACCGTACTGAGACGAGTGAAATCTAGTGTTTTTCTGGTTGGTTGAGGAAAATAAAGAGCGAGGATTTGTTGTGTGTGTGTGCAGTGTGTATGAACTCAGCAGTGACGGAGCTGGCAGGGTGTGTGCAGTTTATTTATTGCTAATACATTCTCAAATGTTCAACTCCAATTAGGAGAACTATGCACTGATCCTTTTCACTTGTCCATTCTATGTTTTTCTCTTTTTAGATCTACAGCAAATATTTTGAATGGCCCTTAGGCTTCTAACGCTTGCATTTCAACCTGGGTAACAATACATTAGTCATTGATGCGTATTTTTATTTTGCAAACATTTCTCATGATGAAGAACAGGAACATTTTTAGAGAGAAGCCCATTGCCTTTTAAGGACATTCTTTCCAGCCTTTGCATGATCCAATATGTATGGTCTCTGATATATCTTTTACTAACTCTCATGCTGCAGAGTGCACACACACATACGCACAGCAGGTGGACAGGACAGATGAAAGGCTCAGCTCAGGTGCTCTGCAGGTGGACTCGCGTGTGTGTGCTGTTGCGCAGACAAAAACCTCCAGTTTGATTAATCCAGTCTGAAGAAAATGAGTGTGTTCTTTTTGGGAAATGTGTATTTTCCCCAGTAGTTCTGACGGTTCTCTTCAAAGTGCTTTTTTTTCTTCTCCGAAGCCAAACTATCTATTATCCTCCTGCATCAGCCCCTCCTCTGTCCTCTGCTGTCTGACTCAGTCTGCTTGTTATTCTATCCAGACAGACAGCACTTTGATTCAAGGAACAAACCTTAAATCTTGCTTCATGAGAGAGTTTCATCAGCCCCTGCTTTATGTTTCTGTTTCTTATATTCCAGCAGAGACAGTAGGGTTAATTCTTTTCTTTCTAGAAGAAATATGATTATTGGCGTGGTGGCGTCAGTGCGCGTTTTTTTGTTTGGAACATGTCCCTCTGCTCCCTTTTTAAAGTCCTCATTCACTGTTTTGTTGTTTTGGGTGGAGCTCCACTTTAAACAGTAGGGTTCCTGCTCACTCAGGAGACACAGAGGAGGTGGGAGATGGAAAAGATGAGATAAAGCAAAATACTTGGTTGGTATTCTTTTATTTCGTCTCTTATGGCTAGAAAATTAATTGAAGGTTGAAGTTTGCAGCTGTTGTTTTATTTCGTTTACAGATGTTGTGTTGTCCATGTATAACTGTATCTTAAATTGAGGTTATTTTTTAAGCGTAACCCTTCCCAGCTTGGGGTCCACTCACAGTCCCAGCGTGTCATTAAAACAACAGAACTAGGTGCGGTTCTTCTTATCCTAAAGACTTCATGACTTTTCTCTCTTGTTTTGACAGAAGTGTTCAGAGTGAAGAGGTTTAGTTTCTGGCATCTTTCCTGGCTTGCTGTTGTTCTGAATGTTGTGAAAGTGTTGATGGCACATGGTAGAAGGGAATAGCCCAAAGGGATGAGGTGATGTATCCACTCAGGAACCATTGAGGAGGTAATTATTCAAGAAGAGGCCCACACCACACATGTTTTTGATACTGTGTTCTCTCAATACCTTCCCTACTAAGATCAGAAACCGTGTCAACACAATTCCCTGCATACCTGGTAGGAGACATCTTCGTGGTGCAAACAAAGCTTTTGCCCAGAACCTTCCTCTCATCTGTGCAGTGTGCAATGAAGGGAAAAAGGAAAGGAGGAAAGAAGACGGCTTTAAGAAAAAAAGAGTGGGGAGTCCAGGCTTTATAAAAGTCAGCCATCCATATAATTAGCTGATGCTCTGCTCAACTTAGAGACTTCACAATGACACATTTAACCAACTCCGGTTATTCAGTCCAACTGACTTTCCAACAGTGCATTAAAAGTGTCTCTGAAGATATGGGAAGTACAAATGGCTCATATGATGACACATCTTTTTATGATCTGGGTTGAAAAGTAAGTCTTATTCCAGCAGAGTTCATTTTTGTTTCTCCATGTGTTGACATTCTTAGATTGTTACAAAATGTCCTGGCTGTGAATTCTAATTCTAGATATTTGGGATGGCCGTTTTTCTCAGTCACAGCTATTTCGAGATTTAGATAACAGTTTCCCCTTCGGTCAAGGAGTTGCCAGAGAAATGCATAAAGTAGCCACCTGCTGTTATGTGTAGAGCATTTCATCCTTTGGAGGTCAAACAAGGTGGAAGTGTAATTGATGATGGATCAGGTCATGTATGTGGTAAGCTTCGGACAAAGTAAGTGAAATTGATTGAAAAAGTAGTTTTTAGGGATGGTAAAGTGTAGCACCACAAATTAATGTGCGTTACCGATCATTCACTACAGCGGCTCGCATCTGTCTGCCACATCTTTCTACAGTGAGTTGACCTTTTGTAATGGCCATCAGTAACACGATACGTTTCCATTTCCAAATCAAACATTTACGACATTCGGTTTTAAATATAGAATTCTTAGTAATGACAGGATAACTTACAAACACTAGCTCTATGCAGCTTATAATTAATCATTAAAACCTAAACATGTTTTAATCAAAGTATATATTTATAGAAAATTACGATTTTAAAATCTCTTTTCTGTCCACTTCTTAGATATTTTCAAGAAGTACTCCTATTTCAGGATATGGCCCTCTATTCAGCTGCAATTCATTTTCTCCATTGTTTCCTACATCGCTACTGTGGGCCTGGGGAATCGGTGTATAAATGCAACACATCATTTGGTCCCTTTTAGCCATTTCCTATTCCCATTTCATTTGCATAACTTACACGTACGGGTGTTTTTTCGGTGTGAAACTATTGTAACCGGTGTTGCTGATGCTTCGGTCAGCTTTTCGATTAGCAAAACATCTACTGTCAGGTGCTCACTGATGAACAACAAATGTTTCAGTGTTGGGTGTCATTGCAACACATTTCTTGTATATGCTGCAGAAGGAACACATTTTCTCTCACAATGTACAGCACCCCATGATAACTCTTGGCAATGTCATGCACAGCAACCACTGCTATCGGTCTATTAAGGCTTGACAACAGCACAAACAGAAATCTAGTAATTTAGCTGTCTGACGGCAGTGACGTTAGTGTACATGGATTGGGTCATTAGTTTGGAAGAAGGGGAAAGTAGATGATCAATACAATGAACTTTACCATTAGGGAGAGGATAAGTCAGGAATGGATTAAGGGGAGTAATGTAGGCAGAGGGGGATAGGGGCAGGGGGTTTAACTATAGCAGCTTATATCTAACGGTGACTATGTTTTTGAAAATGTTTTGCTGATAAAAGTACATTCACAACAAGTTGACCTTAGCAACAGTTCAACCTGCTCTTTGTCAGCACACAGGGACTTACCAAAGTGAGATGCATCTTGAAAATCGACACTGCACAGTGCACAAGCATCCTGGCTTCATGCCTCCAGTACAATGTATCATGTTTGGCAGACAAACCTTTGGTACATCTGCAAAAAACATCCACCTCTGTTAAAAGAGCTGCAAAACGAGGTACAGCTAGTTGTGTTAATTACATTTTATTAGGTAGAATGTGCAAAAAGAGGCAGTTTTAGTCTTAATGTATACTCGATTGTGATGTGAATATGTACTTCCTTAATTAACTTTAAAACAAATTGGAGATCTATTTGGAAGCGCACAAAAGTTTGAAATACATATTATATTTCCAGGAATAAAAGTGATTCATTATAATTGGATAGAAATGACAAATGGGATTTTGTGTGCATCTCCCTTGTGTTAATCTACAGGTGCAGCCACTAAATCTGTTCAGTGAAGGGGACCTCTGAGACTGCTTGTCATGAAAGACTTATTTTGTTATTAGAGACCATGCGAGATGCATGAAACTATCAGCCAGAAAGAAAGGAGGCCCGAGCAGTAAAATATCCAGAACATACCCGCTCAGACAGGGCGGAGCTGTGGATACTGGAAGAGACCACGAGATGTCGGAGAAAAAAAAGGAGGGAAATATCTCAACGCTCCTAACCTCGGATATAGTACTTAAAGGTCCCCTATTATACTTAGGGATGGGTATCGTTAAGGTTTTAACGGTACTACTACTTGTATCGATACCGCTTATCGATCCGGTTCTTTAACGATACTCTTATCGGTTCTTTTGAGAAAGGGAAAAAAAA
Source organism: Notothenia rossii (assembly GCF_949606895.1). NCBI lineage: Eukaryota > Metazoa > Chordata > Actinopteri > Perciformes > Nototheniidae > Notothenia > Notothenia rossii. The sequence continues at coordinate 74,004,426 of NC_136905.1, read as the reverse complement.
AGGTAATGAACCAAACAAATTGTAAATCATTTTTAAATTAACTTACAGAACTGTAAAAAATAAACAAAATAAGTATTTACTGCAAAAACACAGTCGTATAGAGTCACACAGGTTGGGCATACAGGTAGATTAAGGCATGCATAACATACCTGACGTGGAAACGTTACTCGTGAATGGGGCTAAGAAAGCTACCAGAAAGACAGTCGAAAATGGTGCATTTCTCCGTCTGAATGTGGTGCACTTTTGCAAGATACATTTCTTGTGTTACCGCCCTTAAATGCTAAACTCCTATTGCACTTTTGGCAACAAGCATTGTCCACCTCAAGACGGGTAAAGTTTAACCACACCTTGGAGTGCTTGGTTCTCTCCGCCATCTTTGCCGTGTGTCTGTTGCATGCATGTAGCAGCCGCGTGTGTGTAAACCGCCCCCTCACACACAGACGTGGGAGAGAGAGATCTCGTCTGGATTGGAAAGATCGAAAATACATCATAGACGCATTTTGTAGTCTTATTGCATAACGGAGTTGGTGAAACTAAAACTGCAATATAATGTTTATGAAGCAATAATACATATGACATATATTTTTTAAATGTCTCCAGTACCGATAAGAAGACCGCTAACGTCGGAGCTTAACGGTACCACGGTCTTTAATAATTCTGCCCCGGGCCCCATTTAATACCGGGGCTCGGTACCCATCCCTAATTATACTGTTTTTCATCAATATATTATAGTTCTCAGATATATACAAAGCATGTCTCTGAAGTGTTTTGCTCTAAATACCAAACAGATCATGCATTGTAGCATCCCATAAACCCCTCTGTTTCAGCCCTGTTTCAAAAGTGCTGATTCTCTGTCTGTTACTTTAGATGAAAATAAGGAGCCCCTCCCCACGCCCCTCTGAGAGATATTTGGTTAAAAAGAACACAATGGTGCTCCAGGAGGAGATTCAGGTGATAAGGTGGGGGGGTTACCTTGGTTAGTGATTGGCTAATGGTTACACAAGCCAAATAGTTATGACATCACAAAGTGGCCAAAATCTGATCAGCTCATTTTCAGACAGGTTTTTATATAAATGGATCAGGACAAAAAGAGAGAATTTTTTTCCCTGAAACTTTCAGAATCTCACATGATAATTGTTTAAAAGACATGAACAAGTGGATTTTGCATAATAGGTCCCCTTTAATGTAAAGTAGGGCGGTAAAAGATGGAAATGTAACGTTTGAAAGCTATTACTGATATGAATCTACCATTGTCTGTGTAATTGTTTCAGAAATCCTCCTCACTGACAGTATGTTCACACATTCACAATGTAGGCTCTGTTGTGCCCTTTTCCTCGTATTAGCTCTTGCTGCTTCCCAGAGTGAGATCTTTGTTAACTTAAGTCTGGTACACTGTCCTTGTGTTTGTGGCTTGCCTTGATTTACAATTCCTTTGATAGCCAGAAAGGTGTCTGATACGTCAAGTGCTGCATAAATAAAATATGTGCCTGGACCGAGGCAGCGGATTGATTTGTGCATGTTCTTTAAAACCAGGAACCAAAATCAGCTTCTCCTGTGTCCGTTTACAAACACATCTCACCTCAGTATCTCCTCCATTTTCTTATGTTTCTCAAAAAAAATGGAACTGCGGGGTGTTGATGTACAATGCAACACTTTCTCCATGCTCTGGCAGAGAGATTGTTCCAGATTTTGGGGTACACTTGGCTTTTTCATCATTATTATATCCATTGTTAAGGTAATTTACAAATGAAAGTAATCAAAATCTGAGTCGTATCAGAATCTGATTGGCTAACAACCTCTGCTTAATACATTTCCTGTGGGGAAAGCCTGTGAGTAAATCTCTCAGCTGCCAACCAAGAGTTAATAAATGTCTCTCCGTCGTCCCCTTATCAGTCCCAAGTGTGTGAAAGAGAAATAAAATAGCATTATCATATCTTTTAAAACCCAAGCCTTTGCTATAAACGGGTGTTTCCATTGCTCAGGGAGAGGAAGTGGCTTGTTAACTGCCTGTAAGTGATTGAGGATCGGAATAAGAATTATCGATCGGGCTCTTTGGCAGAAAACGCCTTTCAGCTCTCAAAGTAAGTATTTGTTTGTCCCTCCTGCTGAGGTTAGAGAACAATGCAGACGGCATACGCTGAGTTATACTTTGGAAAAACAAACATTTAACACTTGAGTATTCCCCCCCCCCCCCACCTCTACTCATAAATATAGAGACCATGTAGAAATGCTGATCCGTCCATTCCATTAATGCAATTCATGAATGTTGTCTGCCAGGGCTGAGGTGTAGCTATACATTGGACTTAATTCATGAGTCATGTCACAAAGTGATACCTCAGCACTTTGAAAGTACCCTGTCGCTGGCATGTTTCATTTCTCATGAATTTCAAGATGCATCTACATCATTTATATTATCAAGTGTTTTAATATTTGACATTTAATTTGCTTGCAAACTGGGCATTCACTACAGGAAGTCCATGTAGCTGCTACCATCTCACAGAGGTGAATCTTCTTAATGCTCTTACTTGATACTCTTTTCTCAGGGTATGATGAATTAAAGATGCTTCTTCCTGTTCGTCCTGCAGGCTGTGAGCAAAGTGCCTGTTTAATGGGATCGGAAACATTTAGAAGGCATTCATTTGTTACATGTTGTGAATGGAGGATACAATAATAATCCACAACCATCCTGATCACAACTCAAGAAGGCAACACTCTTTTCTTAATAGAAAATGGCGTGCTGTACCTAAATGTAATGTTCTTTGTTCTTGTTGAACTTAATGCTGAAATGCATTTGAAAAGACTACATTTTACTGTCCGCAGGCGACTATTTTCTGAGGCTCCATTCATTAATAACTCAGTCCTATGATGTCTCCCATTTTATTCTTACTTCTAAGAATGGAAAAAGGTTCCCTGTGAGCAGTTCTAATAAGGCACAGCAGAATTGATACCGTCACATGTAATGATTTCAGGACCGTATCTGATTCCACGATTACATGCTGCCCTGGACTGATCATCCTTATATCATTTTAAGGCAGCTCGTATTGATTTTGAAGTGAAGCACATGGATTTGCTAAGCCAGTGTATCTGGAATTAACTCTATCAGTCTCTTTTAAGGGAGAGTAGATTTATCTCCAGCCGCTAAAGGGAGAGGATTTCTGCCTTCCAAGCAAATCTCCAGAGTTAGTCTGCAGTCTACTATACTTGATACGACACTCTACACTTATTTTATTTTTTTCCTGTATTAAAGAAGGGTTTCAAACAGTGTGCTGGAGGTGAATAGATCACTGTTTCAATCAACGGATTCCTTTACCTTTTCACCTGCTTTATTAGGGAGATTAACATAGTGAATTATTTGTGCTCTTTGCGCAAGATACACTTAAATAAATCTAGATGAGACAAACTCCAGCACTGAATTGTGCTTATGCTAGCAAGTAAAACAAAGTCCAAGTCCCCCAGTTCACCGACTTAGGGCTACAAGCAAAGCGAGTGACTGATTGAAAAACTCAAGTGGAAACTGAAAGTAACGCAAGGCAAGTTTATTTATATAGCACCTTTCAACACAAGGCAATTCAAAGTGCTTTACAAAAAATGAAAGACATTAAGATAATGGCATTTAAAATGAGTCATTAAAAAGAAAAGTTAATCAAATAAACATTAAAAGAAAAAATACATGGATAAAAGTTACAGTGCAGTCTAAGATATGAATAGTTCAATTAAAAGCAGCGACAAAACCTGAAACAATTAGAACAAAAACATAAAGAAAAAAGTGATATAAATACACAAAAACAAATCAAAGAGGTGAGAAACCAAATCAACAACTTACTACATCAGGATATGGAGATAAAAGCAAGATATATTAAACAAAATTATTATGAATTAGGCCCCAAAGCTACAAAGTTGTTGGCAAGATGTTTACGAAAGCCACAGGCAGCAATCACAGTCAACAAACTACATGACCCTAAAACAAATCAACCTAAATATGAACCCAAAGAAATTGAAAATATCTTTAGAGATTATTACAAAGATCTTTACATGCAAACGTCTCCAACAAATAATATGCGTACAAAGTCATTCCTAGACTCACTGGATCTGCCCTCTATAGGCAAAGTTCAAAATGAACGTATAACAGCAAAGATAACTGTAGATGAAATCCATAAGGCAATCGGAAAACTGAAAACAAACAAACAAACAAAGCTCCAGGTAGTGTGGTACAAAAAACTAGAAAAAGAACTGTCTCCACTGCTACTAGGTGCCTTTAATCGGATCATGTCAAAAGAGGATACTCTCCCCTCATGGAAAGAAGCAATTATTACAGTTACCCCCAAACCACTAAAAGATAAAGAATTTTGCCAAAATGATAGACCAATCTCAATTCTTAATGTTGATTACAAGCTCTACACTACGATACTATCAAACAGGCTACAAACAATAGTACCAGACCTCATAGATGAGGACCAAACAGGCTTTGTTTCAGGCAGACAGACGCATGATAATATCAGAAGAACGTTACACATCATACATAGAATACAAAAAAATTAAATACCAGCAGCACTGATTAGTCTCGATGCGGCAAAAGCATTTGACAGGGTCAATTGGGAATTTTTATATCTAACATTAGAGAAATTTGGATTCAGTAATACAACAATTAAATACATTAAGTCTATTTATAACAAACCAACAGCTCGAGTTAAAGTTAATGGCTCACTAACAGACAGATTCACATTGGAAAGAGGAACTAGACAGGGCTGCTGTCTCAGCCCTACCCTGTTTGCTCTATATATAGAACCATTAGCCCAAATGATCAGACAGGAAAATGCTATTGCAGGAATAGAAATTAGTCAACAAAAACATGTTATTAGCCTTTTTCGCAGATGACATCATGATCATGCTGAAAGATCCAGTAAGCTCCTTTTTATAAAGCTAATGCAAATTATGGAACAATTTGGTGAATATTCAGGATACAAATTAAACATATCTAAAACTAAAATCCTTATGTTTAACTGCGCTCCAAATCAAAAACTAAAAGAATTTAATTTAAACTGGGAAGCTAAATCAATGAAATACTTAGGAATAAACATAACCAAAAATGTAGCAAAGCTGTACCAAAGCAACTATCGACAAAGATATAAGGAAAGATTTCGAAAAATGGTCAACTTACCCGATGAGTTTTATTGACAGGATAAATACAGTGAAAATGAACATTTTACCACGCTTGTTGTATTTATTTCAATCCTTGCCGATAAATATACCGCAGATTCAGTTCCAAAGCTGGGATAAGCTTATATCAAGATTCATATGGGGGGGTAAAAGACCTAGGATAAGATATACCACACTGCAATTGCCTAAAGAAAGAGGTGGACTGGCACTTCCAAACTTAAAGGAATATTATCATGCAGCACAACTACGTCCTCTCATTTACTGGTGCAACTCCGATTATATAGCCCGCTGGAAAGACATCGAAATACTTACATATGAGTCCCCAATTCAACCACTCATAGGGCAAAGAGAAATACCTCCCCATATTAAAGAAAAGGGAGACCTAGACCCCATAACAACATTTACATTAGAAAAATGGTATTCTATTATTAAACAATTGGGAAGGGAACTTGGACTATTAGACTGGATAGCCTATGACAAAGGATTCAAACCAGGAAGCTATGACTGTAGATTCAAGCAATGGACAGAACAGGATTTAACAGCCATAATCACGGTTATCCAGAAGGGAGAAATGAGAAGCTTTCAAGAACCTGAAAAACCTCTTTGACCTAGAGAACAAAGATTTATTCAGATATATGCAAATGAGGAACTACTATACAAAAAAGGTTAAGAAAAATGAAGATGACATAAAACCTATTGTAAAGATTATTGCACGAGCTTACCATGATGATGTTCCCAAAGTTGTGTCAACCCTGTATTCGTGCTTGATGGAAGCCAAAAAAGATTCAACACTCTATGTAAAAACTAAATGGGAAAAAGAACTAAACGAAAGGATCTCAGATGAGATGTGGTGTGATATGTGGAAAATGCACCAGACCACTACACAGTCACACGGATGGAGAGAATTTCTGTGGAAAAACCAAATTCGTTTCTTTTACACACCCAAAATCACTAGTAAACAAACAGACACTCAACAATCATGCTGGAGACTTTGTAAACATCAGGAACCTCACCATACACATGTGTTTTGGAGCTGCAGTAAGATTCAACCTTTCTGGGACTGTGTACACTCTGTTATATGCAAGGTATTAGGATATAGAATCCCTCGAACATGTTTGGTATTATACCTGGGACATATGGAAGGATCTGTACATGTCGGAGATCAATACCTGATCAAGATCCTCCTAGCTGCTGGAAAGAAGGCTATCACTAAAAACTGGCTAAAGGCAGAAACACCAAGCTACAGACAATGGGTTAATATTATTGGTGATATCCTAATAATGGAGAAAATCCCATACAAGTTGAAAGTAATGGAAGACACATTTCTTAAGGGCTGGGAAAAATGGTTAAGGTACATAACAAATGAGTCATAAAAAACCAAGCAATATTTGATAACTATGTAGATCGTCTCCGTACAGGCACTGTTCTCTCTGAAATGTAATATTTGTTGTGTGTAATTGTACCTTGTGAAAAAATCAAAAAAAAAAAGTAATAAAAAAAAAAAAAAAAGCAGCGACAAAAAGAAAAGTCTTCAGCCTGGATTTAAAAGTAGTCAGAGTTGCAGCGGACCTGCAGGTTTCTGGGAGTTTGTTCCAGATATTTGGAACATAATAACTGAACGCTGCTAGTAAGAGAGAGTTTGAGTGACAGTGTGGTGCCAAGACACCGGTTTAATGCCTGACAGGAAGGCTACAGTACGGACTACATATGTGAACCAGCCAATGGGGGTACTCGGGGCCGGCCCTCGGCATAGGCAGTATAGGCGAATGTTAAGGGCGCATCAATCTATGGGGGGTGCTGAAAAAAAAAAAATTGCGTACCCCCCCCAAAATCAAGTTGAACTGCCCCAGCCCCAGTAAAAAACAGAGGTTTAAGTGAAATAGTTATTTTTTGAAATAATGGTTTTAGTGTGCAATTATAGGTTTTCATTTTGTATTTGTTAATTTAAAATAAATCAAACTCCCAAAAAACGTATACAGCTTTTATTAACATTGGAATTTACTGTGTAAGCGGCCGCAGGGGAGAGAGCTTTAGAGAGCTCTCTCCTGAAAGACTGAGAGGCTCTGATAACCTCAGCTCAGTGAGGTAAAGGAACACCTTTATATGATCATTATAGTTGTAAAAAAATCAAATACTATGACAGTAAAAAAAAGTTGTTATTAATAAACAAGAATACAGTTTAAAAGGGGAGTGATTTGTAAAATATCCATAAATAAAAAGAAAATCTGCTTACAGTTCTGTTTCATATGGGTGTTGAGAGATGTATCCATAGATCTCATCATGTTGCTCTCAAAGTGCCCCAGATTGATGCTTCTAACTTCAATATTAAAAGAAAAAATCTTGCCGGGGGAGCATGCCCCCGGACCCCCCTAGAGGAGGTGAGGCCCACCCCCCACTTAAATCATGTTCACATGGATAGGAAACTAAATACATTTGCAGACATCTTGTGTCAATATCTTTCTGTTTTGGTGGTCATGCCACAACCGTGCACGTGCATGCACGAGTCATAGTGAGTGTCTGCATTTTGTACACACACTCATGACAGCACTGACACAAACGCAACCTCCCATCACTTTGTGTCAGGGTCATCAGATAAAAGCCAGGCTCTTGTGAGATTAGAATACAAACCTTTTAAGAAAAATGTTTTCCTTTTTTTCCAGCAACACATCTGATACATCATCATGGCCTAGTCAAACTCCAGTCACGTAATTAGAAAGAGAGATTGCTCAGATAAATCTGTTTGACTTATTGCATTTTTGTAATAGAAGAGGAAGCAAACTCTGGTCAACACCTTCTAACTTTTACTGTGGTGAAACTTTTTCAGTGGTTTAATATCTCTGGATTTTTATTAAAAACAAGGTGATTTACAACTCCTGGAGAAACCCCAAAAATATTATATTAGACTTATATTACAATTTATTTTCACACATCTACAGCAACTAACATGGCTACCATAAAAAGGAGAAACCAGCATTAGCATAATTGGAAACAGAAGTACTTATAATCATTATTAAAGGTTAGCTAGATAAATCATAGTTTATTTTGGAGTATTTAATACCTAGAGGAGGGAATATATATTTTAGGATTTTCTTTTTACAGTATCTGTACGTTTGGGTGTGTCTACATGATGTAAAGGCTAAAAGTCAAAAGTTGCTTAAATAACTGCTGTGGTGTAAAGGCCAAGTTTTGACAAGCCTCCCCGCACAGTCCATCTGTTACCCAGTAGCTTCAGAGGGATTGTGGGTGATAGCTTAGCTCTCAGTGTAGTGACCCTAGTTATGTTCCCTGAGCCATTTGTTTACCCACAGGGTTCAGGTTAGACATTTCTATTGATTCTGAATCCCGGTGTCGGCCATTCATTGTTTCTTGTGACCAGGGGTGAAAGTGGTTTGAATTTCTTGCAGGTACTATAATGCTACCCCGACCTTCATTGGTTCATATTGTTCTCCTCCCGCCCCCAGCTTCATGCATCCCTGAACACAAACTTCAAATTTGTAATGTCTTTATGGGGTAGAAATTAGAAACACTTGACAATATGTATAGTCAATTATTTATTTTCAATTGTGCATACAACTTGTGTCAAAACTTAACAGACCATTAGCAAGGCATGTTGAGGGAGGTAAACTACACACTTTTCCACATTTTCCACAGAGGGCTGAAGTAGCTCTCCTCTTCTGTGTACCGGCGAGCCATGCAGCTTGTTGAGTGGGCTGCTCTTCTTCCTTTGCCCAGCCAGGTCTTCACATAAGGCAGTGGATCCCACTGTCTGCATGGTGGTCCCACAGAGCTGATGAAGAGGAGATTTGCTGCATTTGTTGTTGTAAGTTTGCTCCTATACTCAGTTATGATGTTATTCATTGTGCTGAACCCCCGTTCACAGTCAGCATTGCTTGGAGACAGTGCCACTGCCATGAGCAACTTCTTCATTTTGTTGGGAATGTTTCTTCCTCCACTGGCCTTGTATTCTGTGAATCCAAGATGGGCCTATTGTTGGTTCACATGTAGGACATCACACAAAGCCCTCACCTCATTATCTCCAAATCGAGGATTGTCATGGTCCCAGTTGTCAGGGTTGAGGACTGCCATTTGATTGATAAGGCTGTTATAAGCCTCTTTTCGGTTGGCTGCAACACTGGCCTGTGCTCTGTTTGCTGTGGTTGTGAAGAGTCTTTCTTTCATATTGTCTGCCACTGCTTGGATGAACTGAGCAGAGTCAATGATGGGAGACCTGCCAACTCTTAAATCCTCTCCCTTGAATTCCATCACTTCCTCTGCCTGACTGGCATCAACTGCATGTTGTCCTGGGTAGCAATTGAAACTTTCTATGCGTTTGACATACGTCGTCATGATGTCATGGGCCTTTGGGAGTGTGGTCTTCCTGTTCTGAAGAATTTCTGACAAGTTCTTAAGTTCAGTCAGAACATCTGCCATCAGTGCAAGACTTTTCAGGAAGTTGATGCAGCACAACTTAGAAAGCAGACCTTTGAATTTGGCCCTCTCTCTGCTGTCCCTTGTATCATCCTCTGATGCCTCACGGAAATGTTGTGCCAAGACTGGATAAGACTACCAAACTGCAGAGACTGCCCTCCATGAAGAAGCTACCCAGCGAACACTGAACACTTTTCCAATCCTCCTGAGGGCGATGTCCAGGTTGTGAGCAAATTCACTCAGCTGCCGCATGTTTTTTGGTGACTGGCTATATAATGAATATAGGCTGTCCATGAATGCCTGGAAGTCCTTTGTTCCCCCTGTCACATCCAGTGCCTGGTCAACAGCAAGCTCCAGTCTGTGATTTAGGCAGTGCCATAGTATGATGCCTGGGAAGTCATCCTGGAGCAACTTCCCAACACCTGACTTCACTCCCAGCATGACACTGGCCCCATCACTGCAAAATCCAATGAGGATTTCTCTCAGCAACTCAACAGTAAAGCCATTTTTAAGCAAGCAACCCATAATCTGTTCCTTGATATGAGGAGCAGACATACTATCCAGCTCAACCAGGTACAACGGAAAGGCAATGGGCTCCATGTCTCCATCAACACTAGCCTTCAGGAACACAATTAGTGTTGATTTGTGCCCAACACTGGTTGACTCATCAGCCAATACTGTGATTTTGCTTTTGGTCTCTATTATCTTTTTTAGAAGTTCCTTTTTCATCTGTGATGACACATGCTCAATTATGTCAACAGACAGTTTTGCTATGCAAAACACGCCCCAAATCAGCAGAATTTGCATGCTGCAGGTCAATCAGAATCTCAAAGTCTGTGAAAGGCTTGTTGTTCTTGGCCACATAATAGGTTGTCATGAATACCTTGGCAGTAGACTCAAACACAGACTCCTGACTACTCGCGTTCATGTTCAGAAGAATATCTTTATTTGCTGTCTGAATAATCTTGACTGCTTCATTATGTGCTGCAGAGTTCTTGTGTTCACGGATTTTTTTGCGCAGTGATGAAAGCTGGACATCCCTTGATGGACCAGCTGGGATTATCTTTCCATCAGCCTACTGAATAGCAATATTAACACCACGGGAGGCCATGACACCCAGATCCTTCACATCATGGCATGGGGTACAGCCTAGCCTTCCATTGTGAGCATACATCCATTCATTTTTCTGTTTGAACTGTTCATATTGTTCTTCTTTCCATATAGAAGGGTATGCAGTAGGGCTAGCATCACCTATGGTGGCTTCTGAGGGACCTGCTGCCACTTCTTCTGGCTGAGTCTCCTCTTCCTCCCTCTGGGCCTCAACTGTTATAAATTAGAATAAAGATGTATAACTAAATTCAGCAGACAGTCAAAAATGTACAAGTCTCTGTCTTTCTTTGAATTTTCAGAATATTGGTTACATAAATTAAAATACTAATAAAATAAAATGTATGCCACAATGTGCAGATTAAAATAGAAGATATCAAAGCAAAATATTTAATGTTAAAATAGTATGCTGTGTACATGTTGTGTTCTGAGTAAAATAGCCATTGACTATATAGAGCAGGGGTGCCCAACCTTTTTTTAACCAAGACGGCGGCGATCGTTGACGGGGGGGGGTTATTAACTATAGTTATTTGACCACAATATTTGAACACAATTACAGTTTATTTTATTTTCAACTATATTCTTCTTCTTCATATTACTACTACTACTATTATTATTATTATTATTGTTATTGTATATGTAATATTTTTCACTCCCTTCTCTTTTTCAAGTGAGGGTGCTTAACATTCAACTGGGACCCTTATGCACCCCCGTAGAACCGGGCCTGGAGGTGGCCAAACTACGGCCCGCGGGCCACATGCGCCCCGTTGATGTGTTTAATGTGGCCCGTCCAATATTGGTATAAATGAGCCAGGGTTCCCGCGCTGATCTTAAAAAGCCTTAAAGTCTAAAATACAACGATCCAATTTTTATTTATGTTATCCCCCACTGTCCACACGCCGCGCGCGCCGCGAAAAGTCCCTTCCTCCCTGGTCGTCGCAGCTGCGCGTGGACGTCACCCCGCGCGCGGGAGAATGAGATTAAAACAACCCTCAGCCCGACATGAATCAAGACGGAACCAAACAATGCCCCCCGGCCCGGCTGTCACATTGATACATCATTGTGGCCCCTGAACCAAAAAGTTTGGCCACCCCTGTTGTAGGACATTAACTGAATATTGTTGTTCTACTTTTAGACATCTCGAGATCGACTGGGGATCGACTGGTTGGGCACCCCATATAGAGATACAGTTTGCTAGTTAGCTAACTTATTATATTCATCATGGCCATGTTCATGTCCATTCTCTGGGCTAAATAAGCATCATCACCTGTGTCATCTGTGGGCGTTGTTTTTCAAATTTTAAGCACATTCTGAGTTTCTTCATCTCTCTCCTTTCTCTTAAACATCTAAAGAGTCGTCGTTTGCATTTTTGCTTTAATTACCACGTAGCCTAATTTTCTAGCTGTCATTCAGTCACTCCATTCTTTTCTCCTCCCGCTATTCTGATCAAGTGGGAAAAAGCTAATATGTGACCCGCTCTATCGAAATCAGTCGGAAGTCGCAACGGCTCATTTCAAAATAAACGTGGATTTGCGTAAAAAAAATTGTTTTTCGGGGTTCGGGTGTTTTGTTTAATAAACAAAGTCTTGGCTTTCAGAATATGAAACTTGTTTCGGCAAATTCAGATGATAAATACAACTTAGAAGCTTGTAACGGCATAATTACAAGCGAAGAACGGAGTAACTTGAGGTCACAGCAGGCATAACAGCAGCCGGTGTTTCTCGTTAGTGTTTTCCCCGGGACACAAACACAATACGCAAAAATACACACACGCACGCACGCACGCACGCACGCGCACACACACACACACACACACACACACACACACACACACACACACACACACACACACACACACACACACACACACACACACACACACACACACACACACACACACACACACACACACACACACACACACACACACACACACACACACACACACACACACACACACACACACACACACACACACACACACACACACACACACACACACACACACACACACACACACACAGACCAGTAATCCAAACCAAAATATCTGCCCTTCGTAGTATAAATTCCACGGGTGGAGCTATCAATTCTTCCCGGTCCTCCGGACCGCCTGGAAATCTCTTACCGGTACTAAGGACCGGGTAGGACCGGCACACTTTCAACACTGCTTGTGACTAAATAGTTTAAGTTGCATGTCCGTGTATTTTAATACACTTGGAAATAGAAGTTTCCATAATCATATTTGTAGTTTGAGTTATCACGAGCAGTTTTTTTTAAATATAAAAAGGGAAAACACATTTTCATCAGTTTTCCTCATAATTGGCAGTTACCATGTTTGTTAAACACGGCCAGTTATGCTTTGCTCTTTTCAATCAAGCTGTTCTTTAATCAAGGAACTTCATGACGGCCATGAAATGAACCAACAGGCTGCAGGTCTTGCCAAAATAAAATGTGGTCTTATTTGACACATGAAACAACATAGTCTGATAATCTTATCAGAATTGTGAAATGAAATAATCAAAACGATGTTGTTGGATTATAATCTCAGAAATACAGAGACTGCATAAAGTCCATAGCTACACTACAATATATTACTGTTGCACAAGCGCCTTTTGATTAAGAAGATAATGACATCATACAGATTGTTCTGTTTTTGAACATTGATAACACTTTTTCCAGAGCAGATCATGTGACTGAGTCCGTCCAGCTGTTGTGAGGCTTTGTTCAGACCTTCCCCTGGCCTGTGACCTTTCAACATTGATGAAAGTTTATATGGAGTTGACTTTCCATTACTCTTTCTTTCCATGCAAACCGCAACTCTAATAGAACAACAAGGGGCTAAAAGGATATGACTATTCCTGCCCTTAACTTTAATCTATTCATCTTTTTCCTGTTTCTGTGATAGCTCTTTTATCTATTCCTCCATCACGCCCCCCTAACATCTATTGGTATTCATCTCGTTCATACAGTCATTCCTCATTCTGGATCTTATCTATCGTAATGACAAGCTGGGGTCTTTTGGTGGATTTGAAACTATGAAGACTAATGCAAGCCTTCCTCAGAGGCCCAGCAAAGGATCAAGGGGCCGTGAGCTTCGGGGATGTGTGTGTGTGCATGTTTGTAACTTGAATTCCTTTTGGAAAGATTTTGGATGCTTGGAATGACAGGAAAGCCTTTTGATGTTGGTGGAAGTCTTTTATATTAAATATATATATGTAATTGACAGACTGTGTTCCTCTCCTATATGTCACCACATCAGACTTTATCTCTGTTTTATACGCAAATTATGTTCATCCTCATTCCCTAAAGAAGTCATTAGGCGCTTTCACACCAAGTACTTTGCCGTACTTAGTTAATGAGAACTTAGTTCATCAGAACTCTTTAGTTCTGATGAACTAAAGAGCAGATCGCGTTCACACCGGAATAAGTCCCTGGGGAAGGATTAGGGAAATGAAGCCGCTGACGTCACTTCTTCTTCTTCTGCTTTGGGTTTACTGGCAGGCCGCAAACAACTTCACGGAACTTCACCCGAAGTCCCCGGCCGGAAGTCCCCGGAGTTGGACTGGCTTCAGTAGAAGCTGCTGGGACTCCCAGCAGCTTCTACTGAAGCCTTCCGAGTAAATCGCCAGAACGCAGACACCTCCTCACCTCCACCACTCCCATGTTTTCTTTTGTGTTGCCATAAGTTAGTCTCTCTCCGTTGGTGCGCTGGGCTAATGCTAATAATGCTAATGCGAGCTAATAAAATGGCGACTTCACAAAACCTTTTGGGAGTTTTACAGGGCGTGGTTTGCATTCCGCTCAGCCAATCAGAAATGGGAACCTTTTTCTCCCATGAAAGTACCTGCTCTCTAGCAGGGACTGAAAAGGGGGTGGAAAGGTTCTCACAAACTAAGTTCTAGTTACGGATTTTTTTTTGGTGTGAACACACATTTTCGGAACTATACTGGGAAAAGTACTCCGGTGTGAAAGCGCCTATTGATATATGCTTGATGCTTTAATAATGGTTTGACCTGAGATGCTAGTTCATGTGTGACTTACAGCTTTAGGTAGGAACTATGTTTTCTTTATGCCCTTTAGACCTTTAAGTGTTCTAGTTGACAGGAAGCTAAAACGCCATCAGAGAAAAACACACTGCAGTTTCACTTGGCTTGGCTGCCAGTTGCAAGCCAATAAAAGTCTATGGGTTTGGGGCAGTGGCCAGTGGGATATTAACTAGCAGTATTTTTTTAAGAGTGTGTCATCTGACCTTGGGTCACTATTGGAGTAATGTACTCCATCAAAAAATCTATTTCAATTTGCATGAGTGTAGCCTTCAACCCACAAGCCAATTCAACATTGTAGAATTATGTAAATACTCCTTTCTCTCTATTTTAGTCTAGTTTTCATATTTTCTCTGCATTTGATGTGCTTTTGATAAGTGGAAACGTGTTGAAACAGTTCCCAATAGTGCCCTTATATCTAAAATATTTTCAACAGTTCATTTTTGTTTTGAAAACCATCAGTCTAAGCAGCACAGTTAGTTTCACACTTAGTGATCATGCTCTCACATAAATACTTGTCTCTTATCGGCTTCATCTATAATATTTAACCAGCAGGTAGATCAGTAACACATATCTATGGCAACACAGCAGTCTAACACTGCCCTGTTCTGCTCTCAGTGCAAATTAGAACGTCTCACTTGATAATGGAGCTTTGTTTTTCTTGCCTTGCCTTTTATAAAGAGGAATCGGTTGGCATGTTAATTGATGGGTAGAAGTAGAACGTAGGAGGTAATGCTCTCACCGTTCACCTTGCCTGGCCTTTTATCCATCAGATTTAGGTTACAAACAAACCTTCCTGAATGAAGCGCCCATTAGCTGATCGTTTGTCCTCATTGGTTTTTTTATAGTATGAAAGCTGTGTTTGTAACTAGTTTGTAGGAGGTTTTAGACGGTCCAACCCAACTTTGTGATTATGCAATTAATGACAAAACATGAATATAAAAATGTTTTTGAAGATTGAATGTCAGCCTTGTCTCTTGCATTAAAAACAGTATCTGCAGTCCTGTGTCACATGCTCAGCCGCATTACTGCTGTTTGGTCAGCCATATTTTAGCCGCATTTACAACTAATTTCATTATCACAGTTTTTACTAATGCAAGACAAATGGACTTGCATTAAAAGGTACAATTAATAATTATAAAGTGCAAGTCAAACTACATTTGGACAACTGGAAAACACGGCTGACTTGTGCTGTAGGAATACAGCCTGTTAGAGCTAATGTATCATATTGGGCTATAAGAAATGCATTGTCTGTGACATACCTGCAACTACTTCATTGCTAAATCATTTAAGCTGCACCCTAAAGTAGGGTCACTTGCCTGAAATTGGTCTACATCTATAAAATTGCATCTTTTGTTGTTTCTTTTGTTGGCAGTTAAGTTTGGGATTGAGGGCTCGTCTTTATTACAGCTCTGGTCCATCAGGCCAAGGGGGACCCGGGGCCGCCGGCTTTATGAGTCTCTGCATCGATAGGTTGCCCTTTGCAATATGTTTATTGTGGAAATTCATTTCGCAAGAACACGAACACTTCGATAAATCTGTGCTGTTAAGTCTGGGGTTTCATGGGTGTTATGCAACAAAACCTTTTTTAGGGGATATGCCCACGCTCTGAAGTCTCAAGTGAACAAATATTTCTGCCCATCTAGTTGTCTTACAGATTAAATAAAATGAAGCCTGGTGTTTTCTTAAGTTTCCATGTGCATGGTTACTCATTATTGTTTTATACAGTATATATGTCCAATCTCAAAGAAGATGGCGATACAATATATCTGATATATTAATATGGGCTCAATCCTGGTCTCATTATTCTAAAGTACAGAACGATTTACAGGTAAGCTACTATTACTTAATTTGGCAATGACAAGTGATGTATATAATTTCTGCTTGTCAACTTTGAATAAATACACATTTCGGTATTTAACATAAAAGGCAAAAGCGATGAACTTTGTGAACTCAACTTGTTCGGTCTTTATTTGTCTTTCACTGGGCAGCTGTGTCATGCCCCTCACTCTTCTCCTCTCTGCCCAGGCTTTTAGAGCAGCATTAACCCAAGTCTAGTGTGCCTGTGAGTGGCATGCATGCTAATTGTGGTAATGAAGGTCACCCAGAGGAGCAGCTGGAGTCCTTTTCTGTATCTGCAACACTCACTGTAGGGAAGTTGCTTCCATGCTCACCTCACCAGGAAACTGAAAAACACCATATGCTCCCCCCCCCCCCCCCCCACCACCTCACACTTTCCCAGGAACACCACTGAGATGTTCAATCAGAGCCCAAAGCCATGCTGGATATGTGAGATACAATTTGGTCCATGATCCAGACTACGATCAAGAACTATCAAGACGAACATTAACTCAAAAAGCTGTACTTTATTTAAAATTGCATGAAGGAGCACAATGCTGATATGTGTCATGGTTACAGTCATTTTTAGCCATACATTGCCATTCAGCTATTGAAGAAAGTTCCACATCTAAGTGAAGTTGTATTTTTTGGCTGTCCTTAGATTACTCTCAGTGCAATGTGATCATTAACGATTTTATTTTAACCAAATGACCAGAAGCTGCCATTTCATTCTACCTGTCTTACATACCACAAAGCTGGGATACATCTGTCTCTTGAACATCCATAATAGTTGGCTCAGTTGTCTTTTGCTGCTTTCTGGTTGAAAGTGCCAACTTTCCTCAAAGTGAGAGAAACAGCCTTGTTTTTAGAAAGGTGACAATGCATTTTTGACATAATCCAAAGGCTGTTGAAGCAGGTTTTTGAGCGTTAGAGTTTGGGGAATGTTTTTTCGACCTGTAATCCTTGTACCTAATCTGAAAATGCAAGAATCAGCAAATTCTGAGATGCCGGGATTTACTCACGATGTGTGGGAATCCTGCCAATGGAAAACACCTGGGCAAAAAGCTTTCAACTTTTTTTATTTACATTTTATTACATTTTCTGAGAAGGACCATTCAGAATGAGAATTTCATACAGTATCTTTCATGAAGTGCAAAAGCAAATCAAATCTTTAACAATTATGCTGGTTGGACCCTTTTCAAGTTTGCAGTCTTTTTAAGCAGGTCATTTGTCGTTGCCTTAAGTCCTTTACAATTGGCATTATATACATGTTTTTTTTACCTAACACCAACAGCAAAGATTCATTTTTTCGTAGTATTGTGTATCATATGGGATACATAACACTACTCACTGCTGCAATCCTTGATGGGTGTTGAGCACACATACAATACTCTGCTTTGAGGTCAACTAATGTGCTGATCTGCTACTTTGTTCGTGATGCATCTAGAGTAAAAATGCATGGAATAGAATATGTACGTGACCAAACGCAATGATACTTACATTACATGTCACTTGTTAGACACTTTTATCTAAAGCGACTTACATACTCAATACTGTGGGCAATCCCCACAGGAGCAATTTGGGGTGAAGTGTCTTGCCCAGGGACACAACAACATGCTGACTGCAGTGGGGTTTGAACCTGGCGCCACACGCCTCCCTACTTACAATCATTAAAAAGAACCGATTGGACCACAAACTATGTAGGCATTAAGACATTCAGTACCAGAAGATAGGATCAATTATGCACCAAAACATTTGTTGTAGTTGCTGATGCATTGCAGGGACTATTGTGGAGGTTTTTAAAAGTTGGACTTGACAAGGGCACTAATAATATATAAATAAAGACATATACTCATAACTTTTTCATAGCAGGTGTTCAGGCTAACACTAGTTAGTCAGGGGGATTGATGCTGAGTGATCAGTATTTAAAGGTTAGATAGGATGTTTTCTGGCACGTTGGCCTCTCACTCTCTCCAGGCAGCGGTGTGGCTGAACAGCCTGGTGACAGCAGACTGCAGGGGCTCTACCCCCCCACTGCTGAGACTTCCTCTGTCAGACACTGGGTGGGCTCTGTGCTGGTATTTCCCATTAAGGGCATGGCTTAGCACCCCTGCAGACTTTTTCACAGTGCTGTATCAGTACACACTGTGTACTAGTGGGATGCCAAGCACACACAGGGTAGGACAATGGGGATCTGTGGGACATCAGGGGATATTTTAAAACGTTCCTTTTAGTTCAGCTGTTTGAAATTGCTTGATAGTGGTTTCTACAAGATGAACTGAAGCAAAAACCATCAATGTTTTCCTCTTGCATTTAAGTTGGAAGGGAAAAGAAAAAATGATATCATACTGTAGTAGTTCAATATCATTCTCACAACCCCCAGCTGTTTTCCTGCCACATGAAACATTCATCCATGGAAAGACCAGATGGAAACCCTATGACTTATGGGAGCAAAGGAAACTTCCTGCATGTTTGGATCCATCCTGCCAGGGTAGCAATCTTTGCCCTGTTGCAGTGTAGTATGTGTGTGTGTGTGGGTTTTTGTGATCCGCCGTTTGATCAGAAAACTCGCCACATATGCGCAAAGAGATAGGTTGAGGCGGTTTATGCCCTTGCACAAAACGTTCTCTCAACCTTTTCTTAATACATTTGTATCCATAGATAATAACATACAATGTGTAAAATAAGATGGGTTTCTCCAATAGCACCTTATGAAATTAAAATCGACCTCATTTGGCTTCAACAGCACAATGTATTTAATAAATAACTGTTCATTAGGAAATATATACTGTCTGTCTATGATAGACATGAGCTGGTAGAGTAAAATATGCAGATACCTCTAACTGGAATTTTCCCCTTTTTAAAATTTGAGACGAGCAGGAATACATAATTCTTCTCTGCACTACTTGCTGTTAAACTTCTTGAGTTAGAAGTTGGTTGAATCAGCTACATACATGTCCCTATGAAGGTTCTGAAAACCAATATGATATACATCCAGCGAGTGAGCCAGCACGCCTAATTGGATAGTTGAAAAAGGTATTGATCTGGATTTCAGGTTAGTTATTGTTGACAATGGTAGCTTTTCCAATACTTCAGCAATTTAGAGGCCACACTTTCTCTCTGTACTGTATACACTAGCAGCAGGCACACACAGTGGTGCTGCTTGTTTTAATACCTACTTTAATAGCTCAAAATCATACAACACTACGTCACACAAGATAACATCATGCATTCATTAAAGTGTGACCAAACTAGGCTCATTTACCCAGGTGTCTTTGAGGTTTACAGTGCTGTTTTGTCACAATTAAAGGCCCCAGACTGCAGCTATTCATCTGACACGTCTGTTTGACATGATCATAAACTTCTTGATACAGATCCAGGTTGTGTTACCCAGCCATGTGTCACTCTAAAACCCTATGTTTATCACTGCACACGTGTTCCTAATGTACAATTTCCCTCTCTTTGTTCTTTTATTTGTGGGTGGGTACTAAATAAATCATCCTCCTCCCCACTGTGAACAAATTATTCTGGGAACAGGACTCATAGACCACAGTTAATTTCCTGATGCAATAGAGTGTTTAAGTTAAGTGAATTTTGTGACCCTCATGTTAGGAATTACCTTTTACTATTGACTACAATTTACTACTGAACAAAAGATTTTGTGAACTACTCTTCAGGCAATCATCATTTCCAGTTTAACATGGTACACATGTCTCAGGAAAGCTATCATTGCACACATATGTCACCATTGCGTCACTTTGGAGGGCAGTTACCTATAATATCTTTTAGATCCCTATGTCAACGTCGACAGCAAAGGGGCTGCTTTAAGGGAAACTTGTAACCAGTTTTGGCATAACATGTTCCTGAGCTCCTTTTATAGTTTTATTTAACCTTTATTTAACCAGATAAAAAAGCATTGAGATAAAATCTCATTTTCAATGCCGACCTGGCCAAGAAGACAGCAACGTTATGGTAATAGTGATCAAGTTAGCCTACAGTTATAGTGTAAAAGAGATTATTGAAGTTGCTTGAATCTAAAATGCTATTATAATACCTCCTGAGAGTTGTTCATTCATGAGGAGCATACATGGTGCGGCCTTCTGTTCTTTGTAAATTGATGTTTTTTAAATGTAATTTGTGGCGCAGTTAGCTGTCGTCATGACCTTGATACTTCAGTCGTCTGAATTTTTTGGAGGAGGTTTTTGCTGTCACTGGCCAGGAAGACTGGTTTCTCCTTGTCATCCAACTCTCCTTTATGACATGCCACATTCATCAACATCTTGTCAAAAGCTTAAACAGTTTGTTCTGCTGTGTGTATTGCATTTAAAGAAAGACTTTATAACAGATGTAGCAGGAAAGTTAGCCTCTTGCTTTATGCAGATCATACAGTTGTGTGATCTTCAATCCTAGAGAATAAGTGGGAGTTGAGTATTCATTCCGGTTGTTTACGGAGCAGGGGTCCCTACCTAACCATGGTGACTAACAGATTTCACAAGGTTTATATTTTATAATGTGTGAAGTTGTACTCACTCCAGATGAGATATTAACCTCACCCTCACTCTGTATCCTGAGAAAACCTTGAGTGCTAATCCTGTCTGACATATAGTACATGGAAGGGATGTGAAATGCAACCCTCCTTCAGTCCCAAACCAAAAAAATATGTTTTTCAAAACATAATATAATGTTTTCGTCTTTGACAGAAGCTACAGTATGTCCTTTGAAACAAAAACAACAATCATTTTTTTATCCTTAATCTTATGAAAAGTAGACTGAAAGCTCAAAAAAAAAAAATCTGCCGTTTTCCTGCCAAAAATATCTTTCTCTGAATCAGAACCATGACAAGGAAACGTGTCTATTTTTTGAAGAGCTTTCTTAAAAAGCAGTAAACATGCTTGATTCCATGAAGTGGATTGTGCAACATGTCTCTTCTTCCATATTAGTCACAGACGGTGCTTCACTAAACCTTGTCTAAAAGAAAACAGATGGGCCAGGAAATGAGATCTGGAAAGAAGCCTGAAGTGTAATGCTTTTGATTCATCATTTAACTTCCCTTTTTAGGGCTTAAGGTAGAATTCCCTTGCATGACTCACCAGCTTTTAATCCAACTCCAACAGACGTTTTAGTAATAGCTCTGGACAATTTAAGATAGTGGGATAATAGTTACATCAATCAATTACTAAATGATTAGAGTTAAATTCTTAGATTGTGAATATATATATATAAAGCCTGAGCACCCAGACAATGGATACATACCCTTGTATCCCAAAAGTATCACGAGTAAGGTAGGATGGTTGGATAACATTAAAGCAAGTAGGGTCTAATTCATAGAAGAAGTGAAATAATAAACGAGCAGTTCAGATTTGTTATATTTAAGGTGGGGTAGGTAAATTTGAGAAACTGGCTCGAGATACACTTTTTGTTATATTCCATGGAATGCTCTTAACATCCCGATAGCAATGAATATCTTAAGTGCTTTGACAAAAAATCCATAAAAAATGTCATCTGTGGAAGCCGTGGCGCTGTAAAAACCACGACCAATCATTTTAGCCGGCCCGGCTAAAATAACTGGATGGCCTACCTGCCTGTCAGCCTTCCATCTGTGCACAAACTTATCTCGTGCCCTCATTGGTCATGTGCGTGTTCGTGTGTGTTGGAGGAGGGGCTCTGTAAGGAAGTGGCAGATTTTTTCCGGCTGTGTATTTTCAAATTCTAGCGCACTCGAGCTGGTTTCTCCAAAATGACCTACCCCACCTTTAAAGACATGTTTCTTTATTATGGTAAACAGGTAGTGCAGTATGCCTCTAAGATGAACTACATATTTACCTCCCATCTGAAAGCACTATCCATCTCGTGCTCACTAACAGGTTATCACTAATTATTTCCGTATAACATTACGTGGCCCAGGTTTGACAGGGAGGTTGTTTTGGATTTGAAGATTTTTCTTCCAGGCCCATTAGTTTAGGTCATTTTGAAAAAGTAAGTGTTGAGGAATGTTTTGTTTTGACTGTTAGAAATACCACGCGTGCTATTGCGTGATTATATCCAGATTACGTTGCAATGAGGTCTTCGTTTATTAACACTCTCCAGAGTTCTGGCACGTGCAACAGGTTCTGTACGCGTTTGATCTCTTTCCTCACTGAGATGAGAGTGTACTTCAAAACTGACCTGACACCACCTCCTTTGATTTTGTGTCTCCATCCCTCACTCTCTTTCTCTAAAAGTTATCTTTCTAACAGTCATATTTACCTGTCTTCCTGTTTGTTTCTAACTTCTTCTTCCAACAAACAAACAAACAAACAAACAACAAAACATGTCATTTATCGCGTAAAACTGGTCATGCAGAAACACAATCAGTTCAGGTTAAGCATGACCCCTTGGGAACAATGAAAGGCTGAAAGGATGTTTGTTTCAGAGCATCAGAGTAGAGAAGCCTCAGGTGGGTGCCCCATTGTAATTAAATATTTCCTTGAATCCGTGGGCTCTGGCTCTGGAGGAATGACTACTATGTGGGCGGGGGCTGAATGGCCGGGTTATTAAGTGGTCCATGGAGCGGGGGGTGATGGACGAGCTCAGAGGGTCATAATGTGGAACACAGGCCTCACAGAGACCGTGTGTTTCCTCCCTGGATGTGCACAGGAGCAGAAGGCAAGATGAAAAAGAGAAACACGAGGACCTGTCTCAGCAGGCGGTCTGATTGGTTTCTTACCCTCTGCTTTTGATGGTGATGTTTCTCCATGGTTTATCTTCTTATAAGTCCTAGAGGTTATGCTTTTCCTTCGTTGTGATTAAATGTTGCTATTGGATTTTATCTTTACCTATTCCAATATCAAGTCCTCTGATCTATCAGATGCTTGATCGATTCCTGATGAATTGTTGGGTAGATAACCACACATACGGGTTTATTTGGCAACACTTGAAATTTTTCTAACTCGCCACCATGACTTTAGTCCCGAACAAACAACTTCACAAAGCATCAATAACATATTAAAGGTAGGGTATGTAAGAATGGAGAAACCAGCTCGAGTGCGCTAGAATTTGAAAGTACACAACCGAAAAAAATCTGCCCCTTCCTTCAGACTTCCTTACAGAGCCCGTCCTCCAACACACATGAACGCGCACATGACCAATGAGGGCACGAGATAAGTTTGTGCACGAGATGGAAGGCTGACAGGCAGGTAGGCCATCCAGTTATCTGCCACGGGCCGAGGAAGATAATTGGACTAGCTTTTTCCAGCGCCACGGCTTCCACAGATGAAATATTTCGTATATATTTATTGTCAAAGCATTTAATTGATTCATTGCTATCGGGATGTGTGAAGTGGACCGTTGAGCGGCCCGACCAAGCAAGGAGGCAGAGGCAGAGAGTTCAAATATAACCCGGTGTGGGCATTTATTTCT
Organism: Notothenia rossii; assembly: GCF_949606895.1. NCBI lineage: Eukaryota > Metazoa > Chordata > Actinopteri > Perciformes > Nototheniidae > Notothenia > Notothenia rossii. The sequence goes on along the minus strand of NC_136905.1, from coordinate 73,980,454 downwards.
CATGTGCACATACTGTAGTCACCAGCCTCAATATGACTGTCCTCCCTGAACACAGTCAGCAGCCACAAGGATCTCCCACACACTACCTGTCCACTGACAGGGAAAACAGAGCCTAAATACACACACACTAATGAGGCCAATAAGACACAGGTGAGGGTTGAGGAGACAACAAAGGGCACCAGGTGAACACAATCAGGAGCAACAGACGAAACGGGTTTAGGGAACACTCCCAAACCAAACCACATGTGCAATATACAAAGCCAGAAGCCGTCAGTCAACACTGACGAAGCCACCTTCGTCACAGGATGTTAAGAGCATTCCATGGAATATAACAAGTGTTTCTGAAGTGAATGACCTACCCTACCTTTAAGTATTATAAATGCCTGATGTATTGTGGGTGTGAAACCATTTATCACTGGCTATGAAACTTAAATATATCTTTCATTTGTTTTTTCTTGGCAACTGCTGGGGAGGTGAAGCCCTAAATGATTCAACTTTTATTATCATTACATAGTACAGGTACTACTGTAGTAACAAACGGTTTCTCTGCATTTGACCCATCCTAGTGTTAGGCGCGCTTTCATATCTCTGTTTTTCCAATGGCCTTTTCTTCCTCTTACCTTTATCTCCCACTGACCCTCATTTTTCATAGTTTTTTTTTTAATGTTAAACATCAACGGAAAATGTGCGTGTTATCAGTAGCGCGTTTGCTCTGTATTATAAGCTGTTAACAGTGCATTTCATCACCCTGAAACCAAAGTGAGTTTCCCCATGTGACAGTTTGATTACTATGATTAAAGTGTTTCTGTTTGAAGCCAAGTCACGTTTAGTGAAACTATTATCTGAACAAAAGAAGGAAACAAGCTGACATGACATTGTAAGTATTTAGATGACAATATATGGCGTTGCCCCAAATGTTAGGCAATTACATCTGGAACTATTTGTATTTTCTTTAAATTACTCAATTAATTTGTTTTTGCTCACTATTATATAAGTATTGTTTTCAATTCAAGTAACTCTTGTATTGAACATTTCAGGTCAGCCCCATTTATTCAATAACTAACTTCTCTGAGTATAGTTTAAACTGAACTTAAAGAAACTTTTTTAAAATTGTAATAGGCAGACGCCCATGATCTGTCAAGCTTCCAGAATTTGTTTTAATGTGTGTTTCCTTGCGTGAGTGTTATAATTGGATGGATAACAGATGTAACTTGAGGCAAACGCTGCTATGATTAAAACAGAATAGTTCATTTGTGTATTGAACTCTTACTGTTTGAGTGAGCTCAGATGAAAAGAAGTAAGCCCATTTAAAAGAGCCAGACTCACTTTATTCTGAACATATGGTTTGAAAATGATGCAAACTTGACATCATATGATTGCCATGTGAGTTATTGTAAGGTTAATTAAAATGTGTTTTTATTTATGTGGAAACATTTCTTAAACATGATTAGTCACGGAATAAAAAAATACAGCTGCTTAAATAAAAGTTAAGTACACTATAAGGTGTCAAGAGAACTATCTTTCTTGTAACAGTTGCGAACTGTGTCAGCCAGCCCTGACAGACAGTCGTATTTCAACTAATATTGAAAAGATATATATTATATCAATAATTTGCAAAAATGCAATTTAAAGGATCATTGCCTTTTGGTTGTTATTAAAGTGAAAGTCATATAGTTACTGTTTGCTGCTGCTGGCTGGCTGATTACAAATGATCTCATGGAATAAAGTTTATATATACTTAAATATATATTTTAATACGTTAATGTGAACTTTTCACAGTGAGTGCGTTGTCAGTCTTGAGCAAATGTTTCATTGTTGTATGACGACGTGTAACTCTGCATAGCTCCATTGTTAGTGCTGTTTAGCTTAGGCTCATCGTCTCTGTATCGGTTGTGTGAGTAACTTGTCCCCACCAAGGGTTGAACCCAGCTGATCTCTATTCTGTATCTGTTATTCACCATGCTATATGTACTCGCTTCTACTATTGGTGCTTAGACACTGCATCACACCCATCCTATCCGAAGAGGCCTAATACTGTACAATGGAGTCACTTTGTTTTCAACTCAATGAACAGACTGTAGAGGCTTTTGTTCTGGGGTGCTGTTGCAAGTCTAGCCAGAGCCGTGGTTCTTTCCAGTGACAGCTTATTTCTGAAGATAACAGTGTGTTCCAGCTCAAGCAGCTTTCCAATAGACCTGTAATCACAGAGCCAGACAGTGAAAGTGTTGGACTTGCTTTCCGAGGACAGCTCTAATAACACACTGCAGAAATTCAACATGTAAGGCAGACTGTTTTCCACTGTTTTTACCTTCACATAGTGTTCTTGCTACCATGATGCTTAAACAGGGTCTAACCCATAAGTATAGCAGCAGATATCATTTCAGGTTGTTGTTGTTTTTAACTCAAGTAATGAGCTCATAAATAAGCCAATATGTTTTTATTGAATTCAACTCATTTAAAGGTGGGGTAGGTACGTTTGAGAAACCGGCTCGAGATACACTTTTTGTTATATTCTATGGAATGCTCTTAACATCCCGATAGCAATGAATATCTTCAGTGCTTTGACAAAAAATCCATAAAAAAATGTCCTCTGTGGAAGCCGTAGTGCTGTAAAAAAGCACGACCAATCATTTTAGCCGGCCCGGCTAAAGTAACTGGATGGCCTACCTGCCTGTCAGCTTTCCATCTGTGCACAAACTTATCTCGTGCCCTCATTGGTCATGTGCGCGTTCGTGTGTGTTGGAGGAGGGGCTCTGTAAGGAAGTGGCAGATGTCTTCCGGCTGTGTACTTTCAAATTCTAGCGCACTCGAGCTGGTTTCTCCAAAATTACCTACCCCACCTTTAATGATGCCTCTTAATTTTTGCCTCTAATAATGAAAACATTCTGCATATTATTTTCCTAAATAGCATAAGGTCATCATATCTCAACCAAACCCAGACTGGTTCTTTGTTTTAAAATATATTAAAGGAAGACCAAAAAGACTTCTACATGTTCAGTACTGAATAAGTTTTATATATTTCTGTAAACTGTAAACTTGAATATGTTTATAGCTGAAATGTGTCACAGTGAGTTTAATAAATTGTCACAAAATGAAAGTTTCTGCAAAGTGTGTGCTGTTTTGTTTAGCAAGAGATAGGAAGAGGTAGATGTGCCAACAGCTGTTCGGGAGAGAGGAATCAATCTTTTTGGATTGTAACACGTCTAAGAGAAATTGTTTTGCCTGGCACCTACAGCTCTTATGTAATTATATTAACTATTTTTCTTATGATAGCTTAATTACCTGCGGTACTGTGGACAAAAGGACCGTCTTTTTATCAGAATGTTGGCATTGAGTTGGTACTGAAATAGTTGTCATGAAATTCCTAATAACTGTTTATGTAGTTTTTTCGCCCATGTTCCTGTCTTTGTATCTAAACAGTAATACTTGACATTCTTTTGAAAATCATCATTTGTTGCATGAGACTGATTCATGTAGATTCAGCTAGTTTTTGGAAATGCACAAGATCTATTGCTTTTTAGGTACTTTCTGGTCCTCAGCCAAGCCAAACTGGCAACAGGACACAGCTCTCTGTAGCCCAGCACTTTGTCAATTAGCATTTCCTACGTTCTTAATGATATCCAAATTACTTTCTATTCATGGTAATTTTTTCCTGCCACGAGTCAGTATGGCACGTGAGCTTGCCGTCCCCGTTTGAACCTGGCCATGTGCCAGTCCTGTCTCCAGGTCTCTTTTGTGCTATGCTAATGCAATCGCCATGGCAACCTTGTATACTGCCAATTGAGTGCTAACTGAGGCGATCAGATTTGTCCAGAGATCAATAGCCCACCTAGTTGAGATAAAGTCAGTGAAATGTGTCTTTGAAGCCGAACAGATAGGAGTACAATTATTAAATAAGAGTTCATCTTTTAAGCTTGACTACAGTGCGTTGTCTTACAATGTTCTGTATAGTTTTCATATTTACTATTCCAGACAGCTGAGGTCAGATCATTCCTGCTGCAAAATATCTTGTCGCACACAGGATTGCCTTATTGGTAACACTTTAGTCATACAGTAAGTATACACTGCAGTACTGGTCACACAGATACATCTGCAGTTCTCTAACTTCCTAAATGTAATCTGTGCAGTGTTTGTATGTGTAGAGCCTCCAGACTTTTATCTTGTTTATTTATTACTTCACTTCTTCTTGGTGGGTGAGTCTTGGAACAACCCTTCATTCCAAGGGAAACATGGTGCCTCTCTGACTGAACAGTTTCAAACTTTCTTCCCTTATCCGACGGGAAACTTTGTTATTCTGCGGTTTTGAATTTTCATATCTCCCCTCGGCTGGCTCAAAATGCCAATGTTGATCATATTTCTGGCTTGTGGATTGAGATTTTTGATAAGCATCACTCTTGACACAAGGATGAAGTTGTATTATATCAGGGAAAGGAAGTAATTAAAGTTATGCCAATGTGGGTGGTCCTTCTCAATACTCTGTGAGCTATCGTGGTTACATTGGCAAACTCAAATATTGCTGCATTAATCCCATAGCTGTTCCATACCTACTATTGCATTGTTAGAAGAAGAATTGGGAGGGATGAAACCCTCTTTAATGGTCACACATGCAGAGCACACAGCACACACAGTGACATTTGGCCTCTGCATTTAACCCATCCTAGTACCAGGAGTCTAGTACTAGGAGCAGTGGGCAGCTATTGTACAGCGCCCACCGCCTTGTTGTTCTGGATTAAATGTGTTCCCATAGTGCTGTGTTTCCACTTGGCTTGTAAGCATTCATAATCGACAACCTGCACACTTCTCACATCATTTATGTCATTACTGCTTCTGAGAGAAATCCTCCTAGTGCTCACATTTCACAACCACAACTATGATAATATTTCCTTTTTAAAGAAAGCTGATCCTGAGAAGGTTTCCTCTGTGATGTCAGCAGCCTGTGATTAGTACAGTACCAGTTTTCTTTCAGGCAGCATTGCCAAGCACAACAAGGGACTGATCCCCTGGAGGAAGTGAGAGCATGTCACCATCAGAGCCTGAGAAAGAAGAAGGACGGGAAGCTTTTCCATGGCCTTCCTCTGACAGCCCACATGGAAACAATGGCTCTGGCAGCCCCTCAGTGGTTGTACAGTGTTTGCTCATTCACTTCAGTTTATTATGCTTTTACATTGTGTTTAGGGTGTGATTGAGATTATTATGTTTGCTTTGTAAAAGTGAAACAAGTCAGGAGAGCTGGTTAAAATCCACTTTCACATTTGACTTCAGTTCATGTACAGGGAGGGATCTTTTTATTTTTTATCTATTTAGTGTGTACAAGAGGTCAAGCCCAGTGAACTTTGAGTCTTAACACACAAATTAAAGAGCTTCTCAGCATTATGACCACTTGTATTATGCCGTAAGTATACATGTTGAAGTGAGTGTCTTTGATAATAGTTCAAAGATAGTTCCCTTCTTCTTTTACTCACCCATCTCTTAAGTGTTTGTAACCAGTCTTCTCCGCACATCTGATAGTACGTGGTTTGTTTACCTGGCGATACGAAAAGTGCACATTTGATGCTCGCGTGCCATTAGGACAGAGTGACACTCAAGTCATCTGACATCACTGTTGATAAGGAATAACTCCTATACTTCAACTTGACCTTAAATTAAATTGAATTATCAATTAATGTCAGACAATTTGTGTGACGAGCAGTGACCACTAATGAGGCAACAGGATAATACACATTTTTAGAACAGTACACCGGACCTATTGCATATCAAGTATTGATAACGCGAGTAATGATAATCGGTAAAAAACGCTTTTTGTCATCAGTGGTTGTCTTTCTTATTGACATTGTGTTGCCCTTAAAGTATTTATCTTTATACATGTTTTCTCCAAACTCAGTGTCACTCATTGGTTGAAATATCATGAGAGAAGTTTTCTCCTGACTTGCTGTTTCAATAAAGCCAACCCCTCTAACTTTCTGTTATTGTTTAATATGCAGGGAAGAAACTCAGACAAGGTGGGAATCCCCAGCTGAAGGTGAAATTGATTTTAGAGACTCAAAAGTGTCTGGCAGTTTAATTAAGACCTCTGTGTTGACGTGTTGTCGATTCAGCCCCAGGGCTTTGAGACGCCAGTTTTCTTTTATTCGTTCACTGACACATTTTAGCATTCAGGTGTCGGTGTATAATAACGTTGAGGAATAGCCAAACAGCGTAACCAGTTTAATACTGAATATTCTGTAAATTCTTCTCAATACTTCATGTAGTTTGTGATTCACATGTTTTATGCCATTTCTCCAATGTTATCTCTCAATATAATCCTGCAGTTAGGCTCACAGACCAGTTTAAGCCACACACGTATTCATACTCATCTTTTTCTTTCAAATTTGTTATTGCTATTTTATGATATTGTTTTGAGAAATCAAATGACGTCAGGCATTGCTAATGAAGAAAAAGAGTTCCTACCCAATTGTACATTTCTGGTAGGATATGATGAAGGCGCGAGAAGAGAAATGGTTTCTAGTTGAAATCAAACTGTACTCAGCTACCATTCCTCCACTTATCAAACGAAAGCAATAAGGCCTTATCTTTACTCCATCAGTTTTGGGAAAGTAGTGGTTCTGTGCTGTAGTATATCATTTGTCATTATTGTAGCTCAGAAAAAGTATTCTTGCTCGCTGCAAATTGGAGGACCTTCGTTTCGAGACTCATTCCCTTCAGCTCACCGGTTCATTACATCCAGCTGTCGTCCTTCTTTTGAAAATTGTATCTATAGTTTCTATCAGGTCTGTGTGTGAACCCAGACGGATCCGATCATTCACTTACTCCTGTCAGGATGTTGACGGTGTGATTGAGTAAAAATAAATATAAAGGAAAAGATTAGAAAGAGATGACGGCTGTCTGTATTCTATCTGTTCCACTAAGCAACCTTAGGTCGGCACCTTAAGTATTAACAGCAGCTGTATAAATGGATACACAAACATATCCAAACATCCCTCCTCTCAGGGGAATGTGCTTACTGAATGTATCACCTAGGGTAACATCCAGCCCTACCTTTATTTTTTAAATCAAATAAGGAGTGCTAGATTTTATTTAGAAAAGAAACCTGAACAGAATGTAAGATGGAAACAGCCGCCAGGAGTTGTTTTGAGATGAGAAGCAGAGTGAAGAGCACCAGCAGTGAAAGTGACCCCAACATTTCCATCTTTCTGAGATGACACAATGGCAAATGTGGGAAAGCGGAAGCAAAGGCTCCCTAGTGGGGTTAAAAAAGCAACAAAGGAAGATGTTACCCCTGAGAAGTACAAAGAGTTTCCGTCTCCAGCCACACACACATCACGTGGTCCAGAGACATGATGGAACCATGATATCAAGGGGAAAGGGAAGTGAAGGTTTTTTAATGCTGAGGCGAGTGAAGCCAAGCTAAGGACAATCATGATGTCATCGGACAGGAGGTGAAAAAGTCATTTTGGCTTTTTGGTGTAATTTCCTTTAGCATTTTCATTGTTATCATTATTATAGTCAAATGTGGACAGTTTTTCTTGCTGGTATGTGAATTCAATTGTTTCAGCTTTTATATTATATTCAGGCAACATCCAGATTATTTTTTCTGGATCGTAAAAAAACATTATGTTCCCTTGTTGTTGTACAACGAAGCATAATTTAAACTACACCAACTGCTAAAACTCAAATACCTAATCATACAGTAGCTGTGAAGGAAGTGCATTGTAATGCCATTGTGAGGATATGTAATCATTATGTTCTTAGTCTCTTGTGACTTGATTGAAATGTAATACCTCTCTGCTTGAACGCAATGCAATGTGTTACCTGTTTGTATTTAGTCAGCAGAGCACTAGAATAAATATATCACTTCTTTTCTTTTGTAATGCCTGTTGTAAAATGCCATTATATGTGTTTTTACTGTATTTATTCCTAAAAGGTCTTTTAATTTGTTTTGTAAAGCACTTTGAATTGTCGCGTACAGAAAAGTGCTATATAAATAAACTTGCCTTGCCTTGCCTTCTTTTAATAGAAATGTGTTGTGACCAGCACAATGTCTGCTTTGACAGGAACACTATATCCAACTATTATACTCTTAAAACCAGTAGCATGATGGAACACTGTTCTCTATGTATGTGTATTACTTTGTCAGGATAGATATCAAGTCTAGTGCATGTTAATAGGGTTTGTCTGTTCATAGTTATGCTGTGTTTCCTGCACAGGGAATGTTATCAGTCTTTGTTGCTGTTGGCTCCAAAAGTGAAATGTCCAGGGTTTTACTCGTGCCTTTGTTTCTCCCGCCAACAGAAGCAAGCTTGAACTTACTTAACTCTTTAATATTCCTTATCTTCCGACCTGAACTGGACTGTTTTATCCTTATCCAAAGCTTCTCTAACTATATCATCAACATCAGGGCCACAAGTCAAACTCTAACCTTATATTCAGGAATTGAATGTTGCAGTCAAAACTTATCTGTTGCGTTTTTCTTGTTTTGTTTCCACAGTGACTAATAAGAAACCCTCCTGCGTGTCCATCACTAAGGTGAAGCAGTTCCAAGGATCTTCTGCTTTCGCAAAAAGGTCACAGTGGACCATCGACCAGCTACGGCAGGTCAACGGCATCGACTCCAATAAAGTATGTCATTTATAGTGCCTTTCAACCGCTATTAATGCAGTTAATATCGCTATGAGTTACGCTACTTATTGCTGATGCAACATACTTCTTGTGTCCTGCTTTCAACGTTTCTTTTCAATGACTTCCCCCACTCATCTGTCCCCCATGTCTCCCTCTTTCTTTCTAAGGACTGTCCAGAGTTTGACCTGGTGTTCGAGAATGCTTTTGATCAGTGGGTTGCTTGCTCAGCAGGAGAGAAGTGCACCTTCATCCAAATCCTTCACCACACCTGCCAGCGCTACAGCTCCGCACAGAAACCAGATTTCGTCAACTGTCAGTCCAAACTTTTGGGGGGTAAGACAGTTAAAATAACAACAACAACTGCTAACTGTCCTCTGGTAATATTCCTGCTCAGAACACAGTGGCTCTGCTTTGCCAGACTCACTGTCATACTGTGCTGTAAGCCAGTTTGAATCTGATTTATGTATGAGGACAACCAGCACCTGGTGTTCATGAAAATGCATGCTTATTCCTCGTACACAGCATCTGTTGAGCACTCTGCTGAAGTGAGGTCAACGAGGATGTCCACGAACATTCATCAGCTGTGACTCAAAGCATCTAACACAGATCAACTGGTTTCCAGCCCATTGAAATACTCAATACAGCACTAAACAATAACTTCCCCTAATTGATGTGATGTTGACACGTTACATTGTGTGCTTGACGTGTGCAGTTTATTATTATTATGATTGGTTTCAACCCTTCAAACTAATCACAGTAAAATCTCTAACAGACAAGCGAAAACTAACCTCCCACTTAAAAATCATATTAAATTCATGCCCAATTAATAGGTGAAGACGGGCTGACCAAACAAGTTAGAGCACAATTCCCAAATGTTACAAATTGTACATCCAAAACTGTGTAATTGTTTATTTCCTTGCTGCAATTTTTGTGTTTGTTGCACAGGAGGGTGGGGGTGGGGGTGCTGGTTTATAGTTTCCTCTACAGGGAATCGCAGTAGGGAACTCAGCATCCCGAGCGGTGTAATCAGATATTGATCTGTTTACCCCCCAACCCTCATCTTTAAACAACATTCAACCATGAGGAATTATTTATGGACCACATTGCCAAACCGTCTCCTGCTACGTGCTCGTCTGCCCCACATAATACAAGAGGCAATTACCAGATAGATATTTAAAAAAAAAAGTTCATTCATGTTTCAAATAGAGTTTCTTTAAAAACTAATATATAAAATCACTCATAAGTAGGATGCTCCAATCGCCAATTTTGGGGCCGATCGCCGGAATCAGTATCGGCCGATCCGATCGAGTGGGTGGGGGCTAGGGGGATCTTCCATTTAAAGTGATGTTTAAAACTCAGCTAATGGGGCTCATTCACTGGCACTTCCTCAAGCAACAACCAACATAATTATACAAGTTTACATTAACTTTGGATAATAACACGGGAGAAATGAGCGGAAGCGCTCTCTTTTCCTCTCTCCCTCTCTCTCTCTCTCCTGACAGCCCGTCAGCATCTCATGCAGCTCACTCATCCAGTAATGAGTGACCCGACAGTGAAGAATAAACATATTTATAACTAGTTTAGCTTGTTCCAGAGGTAGATAAAATAACTAAGTGTGTTAGGTCTAACTCTCAGTGTGTGTTTTGCTCCGCTCACCGTTCCGTCACAGCGGGTGGAGCTGCAGGATTTCTGCTTCACACACGTTGCATACCGCTATTTTACTGTCTTTTTTGGACACCTTAAAAGACTGCCAGACTGGTGAGCTTGATTTGCCGCGCACAGAGAAAAGTGTCATGTATTTTACGTCATGTGATCGGCTCTCCCGATCGAAAATTATAGAGAGCACCGATCGATCGGCAGAGAGTGAATATCAGCTGATATCGATCGGCGGCGGATCGATCGGAGCATCCCTACTCATAAGTTATATCGAACTTCCTTTGTTACTTTACTCTGCGTTTGTGTGCGCATACTATGCAATGATTGACGATAAAGCTATGTGTTGTTATGTTTCCTTGACCTCCCTCCTACTCTGAAAACCATCTCTGTGTTTAACATATTTAAACAGACTCTGATGCATATTGTATGTGTAGGTGTTAGGGTAGTGGTCTCCCAGAGAGCTAGGAACACAGTGGTCTTTAGCATAGGATGGATTATAGAGTGCCACCACATGCCTCCAGTATTTCTGAAAATTACACTTGGACTTCCTGTAGCATAATTCTGTACTTAAAATAGCCAACCCTCTGGTTTTGTAGAATCAGCTCCAGTATTTTAGAGCCGTTGACAACATGCTGTAAGTCCATCTGGCTGATGGTCTGATAATGAACTCCTGGCTCTAAGAGAGTAGAGGATAGTGTCTGATAGACTAAAAAATTGACAGGTCAGCGGTACATTGTGACAGGAGGAAGAGAGAGGATGCCAGCCCGCTGCCAACTCTGTCCACCCCAGTTTAAGTCTCACACCAGTGCAAAACAAAAATCACGACGCTGCTCAGGTGTGGGACCATAACTGTGGGCGACTCTTATCTGCAGAATCCTCTGGGATGGCAGCCTCCAGAATGACGAAAAGGTAGACCGTGTATATAACAAGAATTGTGTGCTATCGACACCATTATGAAGTACCCTAGAGGGGACAGCAGGGTTTGCCATTAAAGATGGGGAGCATAAAAATTGTGAACATGATATTAGTTGTCAGTTTCTCTATGTGTGGGAGATATGTCATGACAATGCCATCAGCAGTCTGTCAGCTTAATCTTGCCCTGTTTCCCCATGCTGGTTGTAACTAAATGAGGTCCTGTCGATTGTGAGTACAAAATTGAGACGGCAGCAATATTATCCTTTCATTACATCCGTGTGTTTACATTTAATCAGAGGGTGTCATCTCAAGTCTCATAAGGTCACATTTATGATGGAGCCAAAAAGGCACCTGATGAATGAATTGAAGATTTTGGAAGTGTTGATATTCTGATGTAAACAGTATAATTAACACTTAAGATTAAGATGTCTTCGTGAACAGTTTCCTCGGTGAGGGGATACTTTAAACTTCTCTCGAAGCTGTCTAGATGTACAGGCCCATGTATTTAAACCTTGATGGGGCATGTAATTGGTCCAGAAATAAAAGCAGCTAGTTTGCTAATTGCCTTGTTATCAGTGCCAACTTGGGCTGCTGCCCACACTGTAAGACCCTTTTATACCCTTATTTTGACTTGAGCTTCTCCAGCTGTTCTAAATGAACAGTTAAATATGTGAAATAAGTAAATCCTTTTTTTCACTTAGCGTTTTGCAAACCTGTCTCCTAGTGGTTTAAACTAAATGTACATTTTATTATTAGGGAGGATGGATGAATAATCAAACATTAACCAGTTTTATATTATTTTTGACAACTGAAGACACTTAACTTGTGATTTAACATTTCAAAAACAGTAACCCTTCTTGACTCATTTTAAAATGATATCATGTTTTGAACATCAAAACTGACTGTGATGTTTTGATATTTTCCCATCACAGAAGACCAAACTGTAGATTCAGTCATTTTCCGTTGCAAGGTCTATTTCAAAAGAAAGAGGAAAGCATTTGTTGCACACAACGGTCATCTACTAAGACAAGGTAAGCCGGTGGTACAGTATGCAAAAGTACTGGGACCACTGTAAATTAAAAAAAGGTTTTACCCCCCACTAATACGTTTTGAGTTCATAAATAAATAAACAAAAAAGAAGTTTCTTTGTTAAACATGTGTATCCCCAACTAACAAATGATAGAACTAATAGAAGTACGTTAATGTTTATAGGAGACGACATTATCTTACAGCGAGCAAATAAAAAGCAAAAGAACAACCTTCATTTTATATAAAGTAGTCTCAAACAGTTGGAATATATTAAAAAATTCATTCCACAAATGACCCCAAAGTTGAATTTACATTTTTATAAAAACCTTTCTGCTACCTTCTGAACTGAGAGCTCTCCTCTTGGCTCTTGAGGGAATGAACTCTCCTCTGTTGCCATTTATAGACATATACTGTATTTAACAGAGCTTTCCTCCCCATGTCACTGTTTGTACTGTATGTCACTGTGGGGGCTGACTACATACTGATAGGGATTTTAAAGAAATATCCAAATGTTCTGGGAGTTATGTTCACGGCCCTTGCCCCTCTCCGTCAGACTGTGCCGAGTCACTGACTAACACTGAGGTAACTCACAGAACGTATGAAGGCAGTACAGTGATGAATTGCTTCTTCCCTAATGCTTTCCATAGTATTTTTTACTTTTCTACATAATTTCATACATTAACATTTAAGCTTGTAAGACTTTAATGACCGACATTAAGGCTATTTGATTATTATTATTATTATTATTATTACATTATATGATGCTGACATTTATCTGCTGATTAAATGCACAGAGAAGGCTGCTTGCATGAATAAGGGAAATGAGTAGCTATTTTTCAGCTACACTAGTCAGTATCTAAATGGCTCTGTGGCACATTCAGTACAGAATGTTCCATGTTCCTCCCCATTGGTGTTATTTGTGCTTTTGAACCAGCATGACAGTGACTAAACTAAATAACAACTGAGCAAGCAAGGTCAAGAATTATCCCGTCATGAAATAATGTCAGCAGTTGACTAATCTCCTTGCTTTCCTCTGAGTGGTTAACAAAGAGGGTTTCAGGCTAAACATCCACCTCAGTCCAAAGTACATGCAAGTACCTGTACAGTAGGACACATAAATACGTTCATAAAAAAATAATTAAATGTAGTTAAAGCAAGGGTCTAACACAATCAGACAAATTCATTGTGATTTATAATAGGATCATTTGAACCTGTGTACTGAATCGCACATTTTAAATAACTATTGACTTTGTGTTGGTTCTAATTGAACATGTGACTGACCGATGGTTGTAGTATGATGAAGAAGGCATATTCACACGGGTTTATAAGGTACATTTTTCACGGGGAGGGAGTGGTATCGGAAAAAGAGGGAAGTGTTTTAATGGCTATATCATTTTGTAAGAACATACAGAATCGGGTACTGCCCTGTATAAAAAGTTTGGGAGTGACCATTAAAAAGGAGGGAAGAGGGAATGAATCATATGTAGAGTTTCTGCTGTAAGATGTGGAGAAAAGTGATTGGATAAAAGGCTTTAGAGATTGAACAGGTGTCTGTCAGGAGTGCCAGAGAGTCGCCCCTTCCTGGTTGAACCTCTGCTATAGTTTCATTATGCGGCTGTGGATAATGTCAAGATTTGCATGAATGAAACGGCAGCGGGGGGTTATCTTGCAGTAGGAGCCCCATAGCGCTGTCTTTAGGCCCTTACTGTATGATGTCCATTCCATTAGCCATTTTTTGATTGTCACATTTTATAGTTTATTAAATTGTCAAATAGGAACATACTGTAGGTATTTTGTTTCTTTTTGTAAACTCTCCTTTCTTGTTTTCAATATACAGGAAACTGACACTTGCAAAATAGTGCATTTACTCACAACATATTCTGTAAAGATACATTTAAATATATTACTTTGATACTGCTCAGCTATTCCTTACACACTTCCTTACTTGGGTTTTACAGCTGGCCGTCCTATACTTTTTAATAACACCTAGAAGCAGGAGGAAAGGTTTTATGTTTATTTAGGTAAAACAAATCTTAATTTTGGAACAGCAACATTTGAAATAATTCTATATCAATACATTTTCCCTAAATTAAACCATACATTTGTATCTTCAATAAAACACATGTCTGTAAAGTACAGTTGACTATCCATATAAATCAAATTGATTAATTATTTTGCCTATTTTGCCTCTTTGTTCTCTGTTGTCTCCTAATTGGCAAAGGGAAAAGTAAGTGATTGAAATGTCTCATAATAGCAAACACTTTGAAAACAAGGTCATGGTTGAAAATAACAGAAATGACTGAGTACTTGAGTCAAGAGGCTCTTTATATGGAGTTACAGAACTTAGAGAAATCCTTGACAGAATCCTTCATAAGTTCTTTGGATGAATAGCGGCAGCCTCAAGCCCTCTGGTAATATCAGAATGATAAGGAGAGTGTTTGATGTTACTTATTGAAGTGCAGATAAGTGTGTGCTCGCGAATACTTAAAAGAAATGATTGTGCGACTCTCTCTCTCCCTTCCTACACCCACAGCGTTATCCTAGCACACTGATAATATGATGTCTGCCAAATGAAAAATGTTAAAGCCACTGCTGCATCATTTTATATGAATGGATCTCTTTGTGTTATTAAGTTGAATCTAATTAACCCAATATGCCTTATGGCTGTCGGCACCTTGAGAAGTTTATCTGACATGCTCCCGTTGATAACCATCAATTCTTTTCTTATTTCCAAAGCTGCCTGTTATCCGAGCTGGAAAAGGAAGGGTTAACTTTGAACGATCTCTCCCCTTCCTTGTTATGTTCGTCTTTGCACATAGTTTCTATTTTCTGGAAAATGTTGTTGCCAGAAAACAACTTGTTCAGTCTCCATTGTTAAAGAAACCCTGGCT
Source organism: Notothenia rossii (assembly GCF_949606895.1). NCBI lineage: Eukaryota > Metazoa > Chordata > Actinopteri > Perciformes > Nototheniidae > Notothenia > Notothenia rossii. Next base: position 73,965,347 of record NC_136905.1, on the reverse strand, counting down.
TGACATAATATCATGGGGTATAGCAACACAATTCCTCCTGCATTGTTGAGCGAGGCGTGCCATGGATGTACTAGGATTGGCCTGTACTGTTCTATAGCTTATTCCAAATCCACAATGTAAGATGCCAAGATCATCACAAAAAGCCTCTGTTTGAGATCTACCTTTGCAACATCGGGGTCCTGCATCATTCAAATGACTGTAATAAATAATAATAAAGCCCCTCTGTAACATAAAAGAACTGCTGTTATCCCCACTGATAACATAAGCGCTAAGGCTCCCAGCGCTGGCACCACATAACATAATGTACTCCTACACTTTTCATTCTGCTCCTGATGCTGCAGCCCCTTCATGCTTCTCAAGAATGTCTCCACCCTGTGTTTTACTGTAATTACGTTCTCCACTGGGGGAGCCCACGCTGCAGCCCACCCCTCGTCTTTGGAGAAGAGAGGGAATGAGAAAGACCAGACCAGAGAGAGGAAGAATTGTGTGCATGAAATGAAAGGGAGATGTTCTCTGAGTGGATGGTGTGGAGGGGCTGTCAGAGGGTTATATTGAAGATGATGGTAGAATCACTCCCTGGGCTCTTCCGAGGAGGAGAGGATTAAGAGGAATCCCTCTGAAGGTGAAAAGGTCTGATCCTTTCTAGTGAGGACCTAAAGTTTTCCAGTGAAAGTGTTTCTTTTCCTAAATAGAAGGAATGTGTTTTAAGCCTATGTAAACCAGAATCCACTTTTGCTCCTGTCTGCCATCCACTGAACATACAGTAAAACACTTTCTATAGAGAAGTAACTCATACAACCCCATGTACAAAAAAGTATAACCTTCATGTTGTAGCCGTGGACTGTTAAGTTCTTGTTTGCCGCTGTAGACAGATACAATATAAACCTTTTAACCACATGAAAAAATAAATCCTGACGGGTTTGAAGCTTTTATGTTACGGGTCCAGATGTGGGATGTGGGATGCATTCTGTAGTTATTTGACTTTAATCCCTTGGAACTTGACCATAAAAAAAGCCTTGTGCTTGTGTTTCCTCCTTTCTATCCTTTTTGTTATTCGTAGCTGTGGGGATGAACAACGACACATCCATCTGTGTGTGCAGCCCAGGTGTGTCTCTACGTAAACAGCTCTGACTTTATCAAATGAACTTGTGTTGAAGCAACAGCAGCTGCTCGGGCTATCATTACACCCACTGCAGTCGAGTCGTCCCAATTATCTGTCACTCAGCCTACCTGCCTTCATGCCACGGGACACACACTCACTGTGTAGCAGTTTCCTGTGGGAGCAGATAGAATGAGGCTTGTCAAGTCTTAATACAGTCGCTACCTTCTCCCTCCGTCTGTTCCTTCTCCTCTAACTCATTTACTGTATATCCAGGGATATAGACCTTGGAAAATCGAATCTAGCTTTTCCTTCTGCTGGGTGTTTGCTGTGTTTTTCTTTATTATTATTATTCACTTTTTAAAGTTAGCTACAGAGTAAAGAGTGAATGTTCCTTGAGGGGCTGGGATGGTCCTCACTAAATCAATTCCCTAAATATAAAAAAAGGCAAAATAATAATAATTGTAGTGTTACATTCTAAACCCTGAGGTGGCGCAACAACGTTTTATAAAAAAAAAGGCTTGTCAGGACCTTGCTACCACAGATGGAAATGTTTGGTCAATGAAAAGTAGCAGTTCACAAGAACAATAGGTGACGCATTTAAAACAAAGGCCATTTTTTTCCAATACTGGCCTGGTGCATGTGACAGATTATACCCCACTTGAACAATACAACTGTATTGCCGACAAAAAGAAAGCAGCAGAAATATGTGCTGCTCAAATAGCGTAGCACATAACAGCATCACTTCCGATGTGCTGTAGATTAATAAGTTGTCAGCGGAAACATCCGCAGGGCTAACGCTGCTATAGAAAGATGTGTTCTCACTCTTATATCCAGCACTGGGTCTCCGGGGCTGCCCATGCAGCCAAGCACATCTCCTCTCTTTATTAGTTCAGAGGAGAGTAACCGCAGAGCTGACAGCACAGGTTCAACATTGAGGAAAAGCAATGCAGGATGTCATAACGAATAAAATGCTGTGTTGCCGTTGCGTACTTTGAAGTTTGAAAAGGTTAATTTCACTTGATCTTTCCCTGAAGTAAATCAACTTTGAAGGAAAGCCATTAGCCAACTTCCCACGTTGCACCTGGTGGAAGCCATTCACTTTCTGTCTTCTACCATTAACACTAATGCTCGAGGTCACTGATTCAACTCCATGCATCTAATGTCACAGGTTAATTTGTTGTCTACTTCATGTTATTATTCAACAGATGATTCACAATTTGTCCTTTCTCTCCTTCTCTTGTGTGCCTCTCTTCCGTCCGGCTGTTATCTGCAGGTAACAGCATACTGCACTCGGCTGCGGACAGTGTGACGAGTGCCGTACAGAAGGCGAGTCAGGCTCTGAACGAGCGCGGCGAGCGATTAGGCCGGGCGGAGGAGAGGACCGCGGACATGATGAACAGTGCTGAACAGTTCTCTGTTACTGCACAGAAGGTGAGGAAATATGTTAGCAAGACGCATTACAATTCATAACCTCAGGGTAGGCTTGCTTTAATGCAGCGCGTTGAAATTCTGAATTAGTTATGGAATGTTTTGGAACATCTAGTAAAAATGTTAAAGTCATTATTAATTCAGCCAAAAGAATACATATTACTTCAACCTGAGGATATTTGTAAGAGTTGCCTCATAGTGACTTCAGCTTTCTCTGCTCGGGGAAACATAATAATCTTTTTCTTCTTCTCATTAACTCCGTTTGGTAGTGGGGGCTCCCTCATCCTCCATCCATCCCACATCTCTTGTTTGTCATGAAAACTAATTGCATGCTCTATAATGACGCTATTAGCATAATCTCCTTTTTTCCCCCCTGCAAAACAAACGAAAAAATGGTTAGCTTTGTAACGAGTGCACCTGATAGCGATCATCATAACTGTCTCTTTAATAGCACGCAGTATATCACACAACCCTGGGTTTGCAGTCATGTTGTGAATGGAGAGCCTTCACTGAGACATGTGCCATTTAAAGTGGAATATCAATAACTTTAGTAGAGCTATCCATTGCCTATTTTGAACACGCTGCTGGTATAATTGAAAGACATTTGCCTTACAAGGCCCTCAGACTGCTCAGAGACGAGCTTTCCCGCCGCGATGAATTTCTGAAACTGTGATAAGCAAAGAAAAAGAACCCGACTCTGGTTGTTTCTGTAGAAAATGAGTGTAGAACCGCCATGAAGAATGACTCATTTTCCGCCATTTCTCATTTCATTTTATGCCATTAGCTTTTATATTTGTTTTGTGTTATGATGTATCATTCGTTTGGCACACTATTATCAAGTCTCAGAGCTCTGCATGTCTGAAGCAAAGGCAGAAAGGCCTTACAGATGGATAAAGAAGTGGTGGAATCAACAGCTTTTTTTTTACCTCTTTGAATGGCTTTAACATCCTACTGCATGCGTTGTAAGAATCTTGAAATTATGTGTCTGCAGCTTCATCTCGCCACACTGCTCAGTTTAAAAAAGACCCTTCTTTTCTGTCTGCTGCTCTACTGCCCCCACTTGTTCAACTAGCACATTACAGTTCTTCTTTTTCCATGGCAACATCCCCCATGCTGTAGTCTGTGTGTGTGCATGTGTGTGTATTCCTTCCTCACGTCAACACCCCATAGCTTTGTATTCGATTTGTTTCCTTGGTCATCTCTCTAACGAGCCTCCAGCCAAGCCATTAGGGCCCTTGTTAATGAGATGAATTCAGTTGCCTTGTCATTGCCTGAATAGAAAAACACCATAACCAGCGTCATTATAAACCCCCCCTAACAGCTTGCTCTGTGTGTGGAAGTATTCTAATTAAGTCAGATCTATACTGTACCACATTTTACTGTGCTTACTTTTCCCTGCATTACATCTACACTACCTTTGCTTTCTATAGCTGGGTAGCATTTTGCCAATAAGATTATACAAATTCTCATTGTATTATCCCCCAACCCCCACCCTAATTTGTTCTACAGCTTGCCATGAAGCACAAGTGTTAGACCACTGCCAAAACCAACTGGTCACCAATTGCCAGTCGCTGTACAGGAGAAGGATTCCAGATTTTATTATTTTTTAATAGATTTAATATGATTACTATTTGTTAACAATGTTAACATTTTAATGTTTTGGGTTGTTGAATTCTGATACATCATCTGACGGCGACACATCTCGCTGGGGGGAGGAACAGAGGTAACCAACGCTACTTCGGACTGTCAGCCGAATGTTTCGTGCGCCTGTTTGCCAAATGTATTCACAAGATTATGACAGTCTTAACCACGGCCAATCAAAACACTTCCCCTCTTCATATGCTCACACACTCCTGTGACAGTCAACATGCATCATTATCAGCAATCACTCAAAGACCAGGAACAGCTTGTATCGCTGGGTATTAATTGGTGAGAATTATTTATGAGCACTGCAGTGATTATGCAGCCGCTGTCATTGGTTTGTGACTGGATTGGTTGACTGTGAACACACAAAACATATATAAAAAACACATGCATACCTGAAGAATTTCTTATCTGATGCTTAGGTTGTAAGCAGGTAAATAATTTGACGATGCATTAGGTAGGATGTGATGTCAGGTAGAAGGAATAATCACATCTGTGGAGAAAAAGAACTCCAGCCTGAACAACCAAAAAATCCCAAAGTATTTATTTTCAACAATGTTTTATTCTCTTTCGTCGACATTCGGACATTGCAGTCTTTTTGCTCTGTTTTGCTCTCAATCATTTCAAAATGTATCACAACAGTATTAGTCCAAATGTTTTCAACATATTATTTCATAAACTGCACATGACACGGCTTGGATGGGTTTGTGTCTATAACAATAAATGACAACAGTGAAATAGTGAAGTCCTCTGTCTACCATTCCAAAACAACCAAAACTACATGTAATAAAGTTCCTAACCTATTTGGGAGTGTACTTGAAGAACTCGGTCTTGAAAAAAGCTTTTTTTAATTATAATAATTTATGTTGAATTCAGTAAACCAGCTTCTGCATTGTATAAAGCAACATAAGGAATATCTTCTAGTACTATTATCTAGGTGTCTGTGGAGCTAATTGGTCCTATTACCATAGGGTCTTATGAATGACTCTTGGCTGTATTTCAACTTTAATCATTCAGTAGTCATTTCTTTATCTATTTTTTATAATTTGGGTCGGTTAATAAAAAGCTGATAGATAACGGTCAAAATGTCTCAAATAGCAGCAGCAGCAGTGTGTAGTAGTTTATTTGTTGTCAGTGCTCTCACGCTAACGGTAACCTTGGCTTTCTCACTTGCAAGATACTGCCCTCACAATCGAGATGTATTTGATTTCTTTTCTGAATATTTTATCATTCTGTTGGTGTGCTTTTGTTCCTCTCAAACACTTTGGATGTTTATTATTTGATAAAATAAATATTTTATAATGTTGTCAGTGTCTTTTTTTTTTATAACCAGCGCTCACATTTCCATAACATAATGGAATCAGACGCTGTACCTTTTATTTTGTTGGGTTTCTTTGTGGTTGTTGTTGCATTTTGTGTGTTTCATGCATGGATTTTCTCTTGTCATGAACAACAAGCTGCCAAAACCTTAACGTGTCTAAAGGCTCGTTTTCTCTGTCTGATGTAGTCTCACGTCATGCTTAAACAATACTCATATCCCAGTGATTCATTCTCTATACTGTTTATTGTGTAATAAAGTCAGATGCCCAATCCAAATACAATGGTTCGTTATTAGTGCTGTTTGCTTTGAATGACTCACCTACGTTTGTATTTCAGTGTTAATATTGTTCTTGCCTCGTCTGGAAAACCAGGGTCAAACCGGTTTAAGGTTTGGTTGTCATTTCAATAAAATAATGCCTCTTGTGTTATGTCTAGAGGAGAATGATGCACAATGTGTTCAAGTTGGATGGTCATGCTTGATCAAATTCTGTGCACCTAAATACTATTGTTTCACTGATGATGTGTTTTCTCTTAATTATGGAAATAATAATCGAAACACTCTGTTCTTTTCACATCTGACTCATTACTCATCACCGTATTTGCACTGCAGTAATACTTTGTGAGCAGCCAGTGAGCTTGTCCTGTTTCCCCAGGAGATGGCAATGTAAAGCAGTAAGTCTTAATTGCTCACTTTCTCCTCTGTCCAGGCTGCAGTAAATACTGTACATTAAACCAAAGCCCCACAATGACACCCTACACATTATTGGAACCTGTTACTGTCCCAAATAGATTGATATGTCATTTAAAACAGGAAGGGAAGAAGAACTGATGAAGTTAAGATTTGTCTACATCAGTAATGCTTGTTAGCAGGAAAAAACAACTCTTTGAATAGTTTCGAATAAACCAATGATTCTGATTTCTTCATATGAATAGGTCTATAGAAGTGTTTGTGAAATTGACTGTGTAAGATGACCTTTATGAGGTTATCATATTATATAGTTGTGACCGAGTTGAGTTTGCTGCTCCTATGATCATGTGAGCCATGAGCCATTGAGCCAAAAAACAGATGACTTGAATAACCTCCATCCTCCAAATCATTTTTTTCAATATTGCGAATTTTTTAGTGTAATACAAATCCAAGAAAACATTTTTTATTTCATTTTCACACATTCCTCAACAGCTATCGTCTTACTTTGCAATTGAAAAAAGTATATATGCAGCACAAATGTAGTATAAGATAATGCAAACAATTACATAGCAAAGCACCCTGAGCTTTTAACCCATCCACTGTATGGAATATAGAAAAAAAGGTGAATCCTAATGAAGACATTGCAGAGTCAAGTGAGCAGAAATCAAATGTATCAAAATATATATGTTATCTTCTCCCTCCTTGCCGCCTCTTAATAGTATTTTAATCTTCCAATTAATGATGCGGCCCGTTCTGACAAGCAGAAGGGCAGCAAGCGTGGTGACAATGTTGAAATGCATGATGTATAGGTTATAGTGGTGCAGAGGGGAGGAAGTAAGTACCTCATAAAAGCCCCGGTGCAGGACTCTGCTACCATTACTCACTCTGCCAAATCCTGTGAATCATTCCTGGCTCTTCTAATCGTTAAGCTCTCCTCTCTCTTTCCCTCCCAACTTAACACTGAGGTCCCAAAAGTGTCTTCTTTGCTCCTCAACTTCAGCACACACATCCCAGCTTATTTCTTAACACCTGGAAGTGTTTTCTGTCTGATTGTGACCCTAGATCATTGGAGTGCTGGAATAAAACATATTCTACCTTTTAACGTAACATGCACATACAGTTGAAGTCCCGTTATTCACCACTGGAGGGGGCTCTAACCTTGTACGAAGATTCCTCTGTCTTACGTCTTACCTTTGTCAGCTTGTTTTATTGCCCAGTGGTTTATTGATTAGTAGAACTGATTATTACTGTGTAATTTCAGTGTCATGTACACATTGATCGCAGCTTGAGGGCAGGAATTAGGGGCTGATTGAAAGCTGTTCTGTGTCAGTAATTGCTTCAGCGACTTTCTTGACAGGGGCTTGAGTTACGGCAGCAAGGAGCAAGTGAGCCATCAAACATTTATCCAACCCAAGATTATAAGAAAGTCTTATTTTTGAAGGATCCTAATGATGTTCTTCTACTTTATATTAGAAATACCTGTCAGTGTTGTCTGGTCAGTTTTGTCAATGTTCAAAGACCATACCAAAAGGATTGTAGGATTGAGTGACATCTAGCGGGGAGATTGCAGATTACAACCAACTGAATACTCCTCTGATCACCCTTTCTTTTTCAATAATGATTGGAAAACGAAGATGCCTTCAGTAAAAATATACAATGTCCCACTAGATTCAATGTAAGGTCTGTCTGTTCTGGGATTTTGTGGATATATGGCGGTTCAACATGGCAGACTCTGTAAATAAAGGGCTTGTTCTACACACTTTATGTAAAATCACAAGCAAAACTCCAGCAACACTTTACTTAAGAAAGCATTCCTAAAATGTGCCCAGTGTATAAAGATGATGTCTATTTTAATAGATAGTTACTATCAATATAAAAATCACATAGTTGAATTATCACAGCACTCTAGCATACATACTATTTTAATTTATCTGGACACATTTAGCTAATGTTGTCTGTTCTACTGTATTACTCTAACAACAGTGCTTTTTTCCAACATTCATAACAATTAATCACTATTTATGTCAAATAAAGTGGGGTCTTAAGTAACAAAAGTAAAAGTATCTCACAACTCAGCACTACTTTATCTAATGTACTACACTGCATATCATTTTTAATTCAAACGTATCTCAACACTTATTCTCACATGCAGATGGGACACTGGTGTGGTTGACATCCTGCAGGGTCTTCTTATTACTTGAATGATCTCAGCATAAATCCAGAGAACGTGTCTGGTCAGGTGTCACCTTGAGATGCATTGACATTCCTGTCAGCAGGGGAGTGTTTGTCCCCCCCGGAGAGACTCGGTGGCTTCCTGACTCCCTGACTGGCTGCCCCGGCCCCTCAGGGCAACTCCTTTTTTAATCTGCCGAACCCCCCACAACTCCACAGGAGTAATTACAAGTTACACCCTGAGGTTAGAAGGCTGAATGAAATGGGACTGTACTTCTATTTCTCATCATCACATACAAATCTCTGCAATGATTCCTGAGTAGTCCTATTAGTCGGGACTGGATCTCCCCCCAAAGTCAAAGTTTAATAACTGCGGCAGGATATTGCCAGTGTCCCTGAGGCATTCTGGAAAATTGGGACCAACAGAAATGTTGTATAACTGTGAGAAAAAAGCGCTCCTAAACTTTTCACATTGGTTGGTTTTGGTTGCCAAATGAAATCTCTCTAACCATTGTTAAATATGAGGGTGCCCGGAGATGACCCTTGCTATTACTTTTTCAAGTTAACTTTTATATTAAAAATGAATGATGGATTTATTTTAAAAAGGAACGCATTAAACTATAACTTCATTAAGGCTAAAATTGATTTGACATTTATATGCCTTAGAGTTAATGCCCCATAACATTACAGTATATTTATTTTCATCAATGTATTCAGAAAGCTGACTCAACTTTCCAATTTAAATGTGATAAATTATAAAATGTACATACTACTTAATTCAATATTATAGCCTTTCCATTAACTTTACTAAGGGAGGTGGCTTTATGCCTCAACATACCGGTATTTCTGTTCTCTCTTTTCCATAAAGCATTTATTTAAACTCTTAACACTCTACCCACTGTTTTTAGTTGCTTTGCACCTACACTGCTAAATTTCCACTTCAGCTGTATTGCTTCAACTTGTGCCTCTGCTGCAGCTCATGTGACCCTTCATGTGCGTGCTCACCTGCCTACGATGTCATCATGTTTCCCCAGGTTGGCTATGTGGAAGAAATACCGTCTATCTACCTGTCTCTATTGGTCTCCAATGTGACGTTTAATCCAAAAGTAGAGGTCTTAGTGGGAATGAGTTGATGTCTGTGCTATTTTGGTAGCATTTTTGTGCTTGGTTTGCACTCTGAGCTAAGGTTATGAGGCTGCTGTTTTATTGCTGTCCTGCTGCTCTGCTTGTGCTCGACGTCGTGTTGTCTGCTGGCTATTTCTGCTTTCATGCTGCTGCCCTTCATCGTTATACTATACTTTAATTGTAAATGTAAGTTTTCTATATTATGGGATTTGTGTGGCTGTATGGCATTTTTCTGCTTTTCATTCATTCATTCATTTAAATGACCCCACTTCTTTGCAAATAATAATGCTGCAAACCCTTGCTGGTGTGATGTTGTGTGAGCTGCTATTTGCCAGTCAATACAGAATCTTAGTTTATTTTTATTTTATTTGATGTATACATAAACATAATTCCACTGCACAAATTACAAAATGATACCTATAGATATATAACTAAAGAAGTATTGCCAGAAATAAACAAATAGTATAAACTACAGTATGTTAACTGCTATATCAAAGAATGGAACATTTTAGAGGCATTTTCCATAATTAATCTGAATATTCAAACAACAACAATCCATTTAACAGCAATACAAATTAAGAATGTGTTTGTTGAAACTCCAACAGTTGATTCTGTAGTGGGGTAATTGTAAAATAATACAACAAACTGAAGCTATGTCTTACACATACAAAAGGTTAGACAACAAGATGGTGAAGACTGCCTCATCTAATGCAAATTGAGCGTTAATATGCAGAGTAATGACGCACTTTGTATCTTGGCTGAGCTATTGATAGTCACATGCCCCCAACAAGAGCTACAGTACATCTCACAGACAGGCACAGAGTCAGCACATGAGATGCTGAGTTAATAAAGTGTACCTTCCCTCAATCACACAGCGGTCCAGTGTGACGTCAGTTACCAGAGGTAATTAGAGTTTTATGTAAGGAGGAAGCAGGGAGTGACGGTGTAGCTTGGGAAGTCACCTCGGCGCCCCGCCCACAGTGACTTGGCAGATGTGTAGCGAGCCGAAGTGCACAACAGCTGCTTGCTCTAAATCAGGCCTCCAGTCCGCCCCTCTGCCTTTGAGCTCCTGTGGAGTGCAATGTCAGCCGTGCTGGAATCATCATCATCATTCATTATCCTCATACTGTATGAATCTACCTCTCCTCTCTCACACTCTTTCTTTATTAGTATTGGTCCTCTTCGTGGAAGTGGTTCAGAAATGGACTCACTTTCCCTTTGTACGCTAAGTTGTTTTATGTTCTCTTTGTATTCTGCATTGGGTAAGACAAAACACCTACTTTTGTTTGTTGTGTTTATTAATAAACCAAAAGGGATATTTTTGAGCTGAAGGGAAAAGCACAGAGAGGCTTCTTCTCTGAGTATAAATACCACCTTAAGCTCCTGCTGGAACTGAAACCAGTTCCAGGAGACAAACGGGGGTGTAGGCAAAAGATCTGCACTGACCCACTTCCTTGAGGAACCTTTATGCCATTTATGTACACAATACAGTATACACAGGATTATTGTTGTTACACAAGGTACAAAACATTAGGGATGCTTGCTGATTCTGTGAAATTGAAAAGGAAATGCAATGCTATGGTGTGATAGAGCCTCACACGAACATGGTGTCTCTTGATGTCTGTAGACAGCATGGAAAAAAGGAAATGCTTTTTTTTTTTATCTGTGTGTGTGGGCACGTACCAAACATGAGTATCATGGCATGGAGTGGCATCATTATTGATCCAGCAGTCCACTCCCTTAGTGTATCCAGCTGTTACACTATTGACTTGACTGAAGAAACAGATTGGCTTCAAACAAGCGGTGACATGCAATCCCTCTGTCTTGCGGGAACACTCTCGCACCATCACGTGGACGAGGGGATCATGTGAGCCAGTCTGCTCCTCTTGAAGACATATATTAAACAGGCTGTTTTCCAGGTCAGTGCAGATACATCCAGATGTTACACACCCAAAGGTGCTGACCTGAGCCACATTTGGGGTTTATTTTGTCCTTTATATCTGGTATATACAATACAGTCTATATTGCTGCATCCCTGAGCAGTAAGCAGTAATGAAAGGACCAAGGATGTCATTCGCAAAATGATTATATTGTGAAATTTCATAATTTGACCAAGAATTGCATTTTTGTAAAATAGAAATTGTATTTGTTCATTTAGCACCTCTTATGAAAACATTATTTGACCAACATCTCTAAATACATTTTGAATTATAAGCATTATTCAGTGTGAGAAAGGAATGCATTAATTCAAAAACATTTCGAGTTATACAAGTCATGCCTCTTTAAGTCATGTCATTGGGAATGAGAGATTGCAGGCCATTACTCATTCTAACATATCAGCTCTAATTAGTATTCTCTTCCATTGATCTGTGAGCAGAGGAGGTAAAGGCTGATTCCAACTCTGACCCACATGGTGTGTTTTTAACGATGGGGGCAGGATAAGCTCAAACATTTAATCTCGATTTGGTCCTAGCCTGGATCCTTGCCTCACTGTGTGTTGCAGATACTAGGTATAGGACAGGTACGTTTAAATGTAAAGGAATGTTCCTATGCCAAACGTTTTCTATAACATCTCTGTTTACTGCTGCGTGATGGATGGTCCTGTAGGAGCGATGGTAGGAGGCCGCTGATCCTCAGAGTGAGCAGGACATCAGTATGCAGACAACGCCCTACAGTTTTGCAGTGCAGGCTGCGTGAAGCCTCTAAATCAGGGTGGAATATGCAGGAGGGCGAATTCATAACAAAATCTGTCACTTCCAGTTTGTCTATGATACATCACCATGGCCTTGTTAATATTCTCCAAATTCCACCAGAGTGGGGGGGGGGGAGTGGAAGTAAGGCAAGTTGTTGTAAGTCTAGTTTTTTTTGCCGTGTCTGGTTCCTGAGGTAACCGCAGTGTGAAGCTCTGAAGCAGCATGAGTTTGTATCGGTCTTACAATCGAAGTGGGAGATTTATCTTCTGGGCAAAGAGGCGGCGCCCAAAGCGTGTGTATCAGCAAAGTAACAACAACTGCGGCACTGACACCAGGGGGCAGCCATTAACATGAATTAATCACATCGATTTAGGCTTCATCTCCCCTGGTTAGAGCTCCGTCTTCCCCTGCTGCACATACAGACACACACATGACCTGTTGTTCATATTGGACACGGTTCTGTTGAGGATAATGTGCTGATAATGGCTTCAAATGTCTCAAGGCGAAGGAGGAGGTGGAGTTACAAACAGGCCAAATAATGAAGAGAAGGGAATGGCAGCAAAAATATATTTAAATGTACTGATGTGTATTAATTGTAGGCCTGTGCATTCAAATAACACTAACAGTTTTTAAGTCAGAAACTGATATCATTTACAATATGCAGTTTTGTGTATGGATGCCTGAGCAGTTTCCTGTCCAACTCCTCTCCATGCCTTCCTGCCTCTTCCTTTGACTCTATCATGCTGAGAGGTTCACAGATATGCTCAGATCTCTCCACTGAGGGGCACTGCAGCTTAAGCTGAGTCCTGCGGAGCGGAAGAACCCGGCTGAACCTTCAGCAGCGAGGACCGGCCGCGACAGCATCAGCTGCTCACTTCAGTGCCAGCCTCCAAAAGTTACCCAGGATACCTAAATCTGCTGAGCTGTCTCCTCCTTCCTCTCCTCTCTCTACCGCAATACGACTTTTCCACCCAACTCCCAAAGAAACTTCTTTATATCTTACTCTTCTGGCAATCCTTCTCTCTTCTCCGCTGCGTTGCTTTCTCTTTTCTTAGAGGCATCAGGTCCAATCCGGCTGTAGTCAATCTAATCCCTCTAATTCAGTTAATCTAATGTTCTGGATATGGTCACACTGCTGATCTCCACTACTAGTCTTCTACAATCTCTCTTTCCGCACTCTCAGTTTCTGCCCAACTCCCCCCGGAGCCTGCTCTTTCCCCGCTTCTCCTACACATAATGTATAAAAGTTACTGATTCGCATTTAAACTGGTGAGTTTACAAAGTATGATATGAAAAGTATCAGGGAAAATGTAATTAAAGTTAAATTGCTTTCCTCCCTAGAATATAATCTACGCCTCCCAGTGAAAATGTTGCAGAGCTGGGTATGTTCACCTTTAGGTTGTATTAGTCGTCACTCTCTAAGTGATCTGCAGCAAGCCCTGGATGATTCATCTTTATGGTAGTCTTTGCTAATAATAAGTGATTAAATCAACATTTTGCATATCAGCAATTGATGCTACTCAGGTCATTCCTTATGTAATTAATTCAGACATGACCGACACATGCTCAGGGATGCAGCAATATAGACTGTATTGTATATTTGAACTTCAAACTTCCATGTTGAGTGTGACAGCTGGGTGTATCCAGCAATGTGGCATACGATTGGCCGAGCAGTCCTGCAGCCTTACCTACAGATCTGGTTGTCAATTGTATCCAATGAGAGTCATTCAGAAGCTATTTGGTTTGCTGTATTGAGTCCTGACTGATGCAAAGCAACCTGGAGCTTCTCTACGTCCAACAGTGGGCTGCACTCACAGTGCTTTGAACTTTCTGCTGGTCTCGAGCAGACTGGTCTCATTCAGTATTCATTAGAAGCTGCCAGTGTGCACTACATGCGTGTTGGAGGGATTACCAAGGTCCATTAGCAGATAAGAGGGACTTTCTCGGTGGAAATCGCTGGAGACTGGGTATGTAGGTTAAACATGTGTCCCGACAATCACTTTTTAATCACATTCAGGGATAAGATCAATGTCATTTGCATCTTGCGAGCCGTTCAAACATTGGCTCTCTGCCTCAAAAAGGCAGCTCGTTTCATCATGCTTTCCTGCTGCCACTCTACACTTTGTCTTCCTCTTTCACTCACTTTCTCTCGTCTATCCGTGGCTCCTCGCTGCGGCAAATCTATGCAGTGATTGTCAAAACAATAAAAGCATTTTTATCCGCATGAAAAATCCTCTTCCTTTCACAGCTCTTATTCAACGTGTTAAAACATTAAAGTATAGAAGAAAGGGAAGGAAAACATTGTGTTTGTCTCATAGAGGGGACTAGGGGCCACATTCACAAGAACTGCTTGAGAAGGGACACACTATATGTCATATGTTGTCGTCTGAATACTAAAGGGCAATATTAGGCTAATCATCTTCCAATATGAGTCTGTTTTTTTATCCCTTCTGTCATTTTTGATGTTTTCCTTCCTCATTTTGGACCTGTCCTTGGATCCTACCCCCTTATTCCTTAAGATGTCTCCCTGTCCGTTCCCCTCACCACCCATGGCCCACTCGTGATTTATAGGTCAACTGTCTGAAGTTTTCAGGTCCATCTTATTTAATTCCCTCCCAATGGATGTCAGGAAAATGAGTTTCAGTTCTCAGAAATACAGTAAGTTGCTGCCTGCTGTCTGCTAAACTGATGAACTGCTGGAATGTAAATTGTGCAGCTCTGAGTTCTGAATGTCATGAATAATAAGAGGGGAGGAATCTAATGAGTAGTTAAATGAATACGTTAGTGCTAGGAACTTTTGCATTTGTGAACTGTGAGGGCTTATTGGAGATGAGAAACATTCTGATGTGTCCTTTCAGTGGCCTTAAGTGTCCAAAGGCAAATCAGGGCCTGCTAATGACTCGGGGATGAATAAGGCATGTTCAAAACTCTTGGAGTGTTTGTTTCTTAGCCATTTTCTCTTACTTACAGTACTTTCTTGTCCATCTCTTCTTTTTCTTCGGCCCCGTCTTGTCCTCAGCTGCCTTTTCTTCTTCGATCTGTCTTTTTTCCCCTGTGAAACATGGACGTGTTCAGTATGACTGCAATGCAGCTGAAACATCAGCGTCAGTCTTACTCCCAGATCAGACCAAAAGGGAGGGTGGCCTGTCATCCAGGCCCGCATGGAGGGTAAAAGAGCCCCCCTGTGCATTCAGAAACTGAATTGGACTGGATCAGCAGAGCCGCTTGTTGTCTGTCCAGCCAACAGATCCTCAAAGACCTTTGAGAGGAAAAGCATGCTTCTTTTGTCTCAGCATGGGACTCCCACTTCATAGAGACAGAGATAAAACAAGAGTTGAAAAAGAGACAGTTACTCAGAAATAATAAAAAAGAACTCAAAAATAAAAATAAATGAATAAAGAATCTATCTCCCATCTCCAAACCCCAAACCAGCTTAATGTTTCCCGGGAAATGAAGCTGCTATCATTCAGCAGGATGCAGTATTTGTCAACTCAGCCCACTTTGGTCTGTGTAAGCAGGCAGGACAGGTGTTTCCCATTCTGTGTTATCCTTTTGTTCAGAATCTCTCACACTTCAGCCAGGCACCACGCACGACAGCATAGCAGGTGAATCAGTGTAATCCAATGCCCCCCCTGCGTCAGCGAGGTAAATATAACGCTGACTTTGGGGCTTTACACTTCATTTAAATGCCACGGTGAGCGTTCTGTCTTTCATACCTGGAATTACATGTAGAGGATGGAGGGGGGACATGGAACAACAGGACATCAAAGTATGTGCGAACTTATGTTACTGTAGGTGTGAATACATATTCAGCGGGCACTAGAGTACTAGTGTGTAGAGTAGTACTCTAGTGTGTAGAGAGTAATAATAGAGTAAAGCTAGTTTTGCATGAAAAATAATTACAAATATTCAAAATAGCAGCAACTAATCAATGATGGAAAGCTCTGAGCTCTAGATGTTATCTCTTGTTTAGTACAACTTTGTACTGGTCTACAATTGGTTTTATTCCACAAATACTAAATGAGGCAAAGATGTAGTGTTTCTTTGCCTGCTGTTGTATTTTAATATGAAAGGACTGTACGGTTTGTAGGCAGTAATTAAGGACTTCCACCACTGTAGCTGTACTGCAGGTGTAGATCAGACCTTGAAAGGAAACCCCAATTTTCACTCAATTCAGGCATTAGACGGGCCCCTCTTTGCAGAATCCAATTGTTTTCTGTCTCAGTTATCGCTGCTGTCTGTCAGTGTCCTGTTGCCCATCAGCTCGGGGTGACAGACAATTAGTGGCAGTAGAAATGGCTTTTAAAGCAGACCTGTTCGCCCCCGAATTCCCTTGTTACAGCTCGTTGCGATAAGACAGTGACAGCAGAAGCATTGCAAGTGGGATAGCAGGGCAGTTACACCAGGCATTCATATTTCAACAGCCACTTGGAGTGAGACTGACTTAGAGAGGAGCACACACTCATAAATACTAACCATAGCACTTAGAAAACCGGTCCTGCTGCATCACACCCACAGTCACAATTTCTCTCTGTTTGTGTGTGCCTCAATTTTATTCACCACAGTTGTTTTTTTAACCACTTGATGAAGGAAAAAAAGCTGAATGTCATATTCAGGGTCAAGATGCACTCTGCCACAGCATGCCTCAAAACTACTCACTTATTCAATGCACAGAAGCAATTAGGAGAAAATAAAATCTCCGCATCCGTGTGTGGAGTTGATGTTTATTACTCTGGCTGTGGAGCTGATTTGTTTCTAAGTGCTGGCACCCTCACAGCCAGAAAAAAAATTACCAAAAATACAGCGGTGGATATTTTCAGGAAAATCATATTTGTTTACTCAGTTTATTATCAGTCAACTGAGATGGTAATGGGTTTTCCGTAACCCTGGAAATGAGTCTCTTATTTTCAGTATGGATTAGCATTATTGTGCTTGACCGAACATGTTCAGCCTTTAACCTTCATTAACTATCGCCCCTGTGATACCGGAAAGGAGTGAGTCAAATTCTCAGGGAAAAGCTGTGACTCAAGGTACCGTGTATATATATGTAAATGTTCCTGTATTACTCATTGGTTTAATAATATTTTTAGGTCAGGGTGGTGGAATAAGAATATATTCTTTAGGTACCTGCTCTGTTAACCATCTGTTTAAGGGACAATCTTGCAGTTCCATGGGGAATATGCCAGCATATCAAGCATTACACTGCACTTTGATCTAAATTGTCACATATTTGAAGAAAAAAGTTCATTCAAGTTATGGTCATAACTGTGAGTTTTTTTAAAAAACATCTTTTTTATTAACCTTAAACAAACCTCACATTAAGGAGCTATTAATATCCCACGGATAAAACAGGTAAATAAATAGAGGCAACTTCTTTTTTTTAACAATGCCTTTATAGAAAATATGAGCAATGCATTTTGAAAGCATGTACTCTCATCCCATTGAATTCCTGTATAAATGACTATGAATGAATACAATGTTTTAATTTATTTCCAATGTACTGATAACAACATACCAGATGGCAATAGTACCAGACAAAATGGCATTATTAAAAACATGCTGACAATACACTTATTGTATATTACATTTAAATAGTAACTTTGGTATATCAGTGTGTGTGGACATTTACTGAATGAATGTAGACGTTGTGTATTTATTATGCAAAAGGCTCTGGTTAGCATGTTGCCCCCTTGGAGGTACATTACAGCACAGGTAAATGAGGTAACAGCAAATGCACCTTGCTGAGAAAACTACAGAGCGAGCTGTTTGAATGAATACTTAATGAAAAACCAGCAGACCCAGTAGGAAGCTATGCCTGTAGTAGAGGACACTGGTGTCAAGTATAAATGGCAGGGGTCGTAGATTTAAATCTGACCTTTGCACCATGACCCGCTGCTTCTGTGAGTCGGCAGAGTTGGATAGTGTGTGCTCAGCATCCCACGGCCGGGTACAAAGGGAGCTGAGGGGGCAAGAGATGTACAGTGGGAGAAGAGAGGCGCGGGGTAGGGGGGGGGGGTTCTGAAGGAGAGATCCAGAGAGCGGAGGGTCCAAGGGAAGCAGAGCACCTCTGAGACCTGCCTTCATCTCCTGGTCAAGGCTTTCACACTGCCTCTCTTTGTGATGTGTGTGTCCTTCTATGATCTGGATGTCTCGTGTTTTACAATGCATATGGATATGGCTAGTTAAATAATTCTGCTGGGAAGACAGTATCATTTGTTGTCAAAAAGAAAACCTTTAAACAACAGAGGATGCATACTGTTATTGGACCCATACTGTATATCTCACAAACACCCGTTATCTGTTATCTACCATATTGAATATGCGTTGCCCTCAAGAAATCAGAAAGTGGAAATTCCAATAAGCTGGCAGGTATACAGATCTGTTCTGCTGATCAGCTTTCACATTTATTTTACTTCCTGAAGTGATGTCTAGATTAAGGAACATTTCCCCTTTGGTTCTTGGCAAGCTCCATTAACCATTCTCCAGTCTTTTTTGACATCTTGTATATTGAGCCAGGAGTTATCATAAAGAAATGGAATTGTAGTCTCAAGGCAGATCGTTATCCACATGGGACTTTGTTAATGTATAAATGCAGCGGTGTGTGTCAACAGCCGCACAGGCAGTCATTATTTGCATTGGTTATATGAATGTGATTCAGTCTGAACTGAACTGCAGCATGTCCAACTTTCAATTGACATCATTAAGTAATGATCCGCATCTAGTAGGAAATGATGAAATCTCGCACACCTTGCTTACATTTACACCTTACTTATTCACATGCGTCACTGTCAACCCACCCCCCCCCCCCCCCCCCCAACTGTCTGACGTTAATAGTTGTTTTCTATTGTTCTGTTTCCAATGCTGCACTGAGACTGCAGCTACCTTAATCATGTTTACATTGCAACACAGTGACCACAGCGCTCTGCAGCCCCCCCGTGTCGCAGGCGTTTCTGTGTGTCTGTTTATCTGTGTGCCTTCCCCTCAATGAACCTGTCAATCTTCAGTAATGGTGGCTTCAGCCTTGACCCTGACCTGGACCAAACGTTATGTCAGAGCTGTCTGCCATTTTAAAAGCCAGCAAACAGCGCCTCCACTTCAGCTTGAGTGTCTCTCCCCTTGTTTGAATTCAGCTGGTTAAGATAAAGGAAACGATATTCAGCTTTCCAACAGTACCTACATATTTTCATGACTTTCCCCTTTTTTCTTAGAACACTGTTTTTTGCTCTCTTTTCCCCTTTTTTGCTCTTTTTGCCTTGACCATATTAGTAATGTGTTTAATGCATTGTGGTATTCTTTAGATGTCAATTATACAATTTAGTATTTGCCGCATCCCAATGGTGCATATTCTAACGTTTTAGGCTGCTTGTAATCTCAATATTTAGAATGTTTTGCCGTCAGGACTGTTGTGAATACGAACAGCATTTTCAAATTGACCACAGCTTGTACCGTGAATTATTAAGTGTTGCCCCCAGTCACCCTTCCTCCCTTCATTGCCCCCCTGACAAAGTGTCAGTCTCTCCGTGTCTCTATTAGCCTCGGCCCTCCATCACTGCTGCTCCCTCTCCCCATTCCTCCATCCCTCCCCCTTACCTCAACTCCCATGAGAGGAGCGATACTGCTGATGCATCACCCCCCAAGATAATTTGTTTAAATGACAGATTAGAGCGGTAACTCGATTTGTGTCCGATACAGTATGTAGTGTCTGTTACCAATCTAATAAAGCCAACCTTCCCCTCCCCCTCTGCTTCTTCCTTTGCACCCCTCCCCTCATCTTCACACCCTGCCCCAGAGCTTGTATCTGCTGCATTAAGCTCCCAGTTCCATGAGAGAGGGGGTGAGGCGGATGCTCGTCTCCAGGGCTGTAACACGATCGCAGGCCAGGGCCACCAAGGCCTCCACAATAATTGAATTGCGAGGCCGGGAAGCTGCGAGGTTTGGCGAGGCGCTCATTGACTCATTGATCGGCGCAGAGGGGCTTCAGAAATATGCCTTGCAGTCGCAGCCAATCAATCAAACAATTAAGCCTGGTCTCTGTAGCCGGCTGTGCTCCATTTAAGTCTAACCTCGGAGCTCCCGGTGCTACACATTCCAAATTAATTGCTTCTTGCCACTCAAAATAGGCCCACCACCTCCCCTCCGGTCCCCCTGTGTACCTGGGGAAAAGGTAACTGTGAGTCTGCATTTCACACAATTCTCATCTCGATAAAGCGCAGTGTAAACTGTGATTATGCACAATCCCTGCTCTGCAGCGTGTGTGTGTGTGTGTGCAAACGCTCAGTGCCACCTGCCTGCCTTTCTTTTAAAAAAATATGGACGTTTTTATCGAATTTTAGCATCACAAGGAATAGTTATGTCTGCTCTGTTGTGTTGCTATCTAGGAAACTGCCAGTTTGGAGATAGGATGTGTTTTGCTTGTTGTGAGAAGGTTGCACCTACAGTAAGAGAAGTAGAAAAACGGGAGGGGGGGGTCATTAGTGCGGCCTGTCCTGCAGCATGCCCCTCCTCCTTCCATCTCCTCCGCCTTCTCCTACTTCTCTGTTCCTCTTTGCCTCCTCCCATTGTTACAGGGCAGTAAAAGCATGTCCTACACCAGCGGCAGGAGGATGATTCCTCGTTCATGGCTTCGTGACTGGAATCCACATCCGCTCTCCTCTGGCCATATGGCATTATCAATTTCTTCACTATGGCTGAGCCTGTCACCTTAAGACTTCGCCTCCCTGGCATGCCGCCCTAGCTAGCATCTGTCAGAGGGGACTAGTGGGGGTTTAATGTCTCTGTCTCACTTACACTCTGTCTCTTTCCTTCTACCTCCCTCCCCCATCTCTTCCCCCTTCCCACTTTTCCTTCCTATATGCCCTCCGTTGCTTTCACCATCATTTTGGGGTGTAACACGTACTGTAGAAGGGTTTAGGAGTTGGGTGTCTGCAGAAAGACCCGCTTCACAACCTCTAACTGCTGCCCTCTTATCGCCAAGCCTATTGGTCCGGCATGATAAATCAAAGGTGTCTCTTTTTTAGAAATGTGGCCTTAATCTTTCCGAATGGCCACCTGGCCTGATTTGTGACCTTGAGGATATGCGTCTGTTGCTGAGAGGGCAGCAGGATGACACAAACACACACACTCACTGACACCGCACTCACACATGCTCACACATACGTTCAGGCATATGACAAGTAGTGCAATCGTGGCATGGATGTCCTTGGGCTGTAAACAAACACAGAGTCAGAGAAGTGAAGGACCTGGGATGTCACCAAATATAGATTGAAGGTGCTGGAAAGTAATTCTGTCACCAAGGAGGCCTCTGACGTAAACAGCCAGAGACACAGAGTCACAACCCTGGACAATTCTACCGTCTTATAAAACAGATAGCGGTGTGTTTGTGGGTGGTGGTTGTGTGGATAATGAACATACTTGGAGATGTATAAAAACTTTGAAGTACATAAATGCTATAAATCATACAAAACCCAAATGCTAAATCATATGTAAATCCAAATCAATATTTGATGTCCAAATGCATAGCACTGTGGATGAATTGAATAATGTACATATTATTTACAGTACAACTAGGACTACAATGTAGGCCTTATAAAATGGTGTGATAGATTTCTTGTAATAAAAGGCAATCATTTCATGTTTATTACGTCGATGCTATCAATAATGTAATATTATAATGATCAAATGATGGTAAAATAACTGAACAGTGGAACAAGTCGAGCCTAAGGCCATTGCAAAATTCTGTGCTCGGTGAAATAATAATGAGACAATAGATTAAACTGGATTTAAAAATCCTTAAGTCTGATGTCTCTGTAAGCAGTAAAGCTCAAATATCTGGTCTGTTTCCAGTTTGTTTCTCGAGTGTTTTACACCCTGTATCTTTGATAGTTCAAAATCCTCCACCAGACTCTCATGGCGGCATCCTAGAGACAGAAAAAGGGAAGAAAGATAGCAACAAGAGGCATAGTTCATATTTTTCTTTACTTCCAAGCTGCCCCAGCCTTCCTTAACTAGAACATTTGCACTGTATTGGAATTCATCCCAGGCATGGCGACAGCTTATTTTAGCTGGGCTGCATTGATCTAATGCCAAGTCATTTTCAGCAGGATGGTGTGTCCTTTATCTGTACCTTTAGTGATTCTCTCTATCGGAGTCTTATGAAGCTCACCACACAGACGGGCAATTAGGTTTCTAAATTGTCTGCTTCATTAGACGTGTTAAAATGTACTTACAGAAAGTTTCTGTTTCTACTGGCTTCCCTGAGTTGTTTTTTTATTCTGGATGCGTTGGTACAATGGAGACTGAGCAAGGATTAAAGCCAGCTGGCAGATACAGTGATCTCTGGCTAGAAGGAAAAGGGCATTCCTACAGTACTATCTGCTGTTAATTTGTCTTTTTATATTAATTTCTTCTGTTGGCTTCCAGAAATGTCCATTTGAATTGCATGCAGTATGCTTCCACTCTTTTCTTACTTTTGTGCTGTGCAGCCATGACAGGAAAGTGGGAGCTGCTAATGACTATCACACTTCCAATCTCCAATTAGCTAAAGAGAGGAGCTGGTTAATTACTTTGTATAATGTTCACCAGCCAATCCTTTAGGCTACGAGATACATTAAGTTGCACTGTGGGGGTGATTCTGTCCGCTAATGTTCCTACATCCCCTGTATAGCCCACACAAATGGCTCTTTCTTTACCTATTTTAGTTCAATTCACATTGCATTTAGATATTTAATGTATGTGTGGTATTATGAAACATTTATAAAAGTTGAATAATTAGCCACCTGTGTTCATTCCATTTCCCTCTTGGCTGCCTTTATCTGAGGCCGCAAACATCAATTACTGACTATGAAAGTCTAGCTGGCTCTGACATTGGTTACCTGTCAAAGAAACACATACAAACCCACGCACATACAGCTCCGCATTAGAAGGCTTGTTAAGAAGCTGTCCGTTACCATGTTTGTGTCGGAGGGAAAATAAGACAATAACCGGAGCACAAGTAGGGGGAGGAAACAGGAAAGAGGATGCATCCAATTATTTTGGAAGGTAGAAGAGAGTGTAGACATGTTGGCAAGCTACAATGATTATGAATGCCTGACTCATCTCAACACTCCAAAACACTCCGCTGGAAGCTGACAGATGCAGTTTGATGGCTGGTAGTTGTGTGTTTTTGTGTACTGAATGTAAGCGAGTTGATGTGGAGGAAGAGAGAGGGCAAGATAGCAAGAGAGTGAGTAGTATGTCCCATCTTTAGTTTTAGACTTGGGCTCTGTCAGTGCTGACTGCTGACAGTGTGCAGGTTCACTGTGAAAAGCTGCTGAGGAATCCCACAGGGATCCTATTAGGGACACTTCATCTGGTTGCTGAGGCTGCACTGCAGGCATTGACACACACACACACACACACACACACACACACACACACACACACACACACACACACACACACACACACACACACACACACACACACACACACACACACACACACACACACACACACACACACACACACACACACACACACACACACACACACACACACACACACACACAAGGTCTTTTCATCATTTCCTTACACATGCTGTACAGTATTTACTTGTGCTATAGAAAAGTTCAACAACTCTCCACCAACCAAAATGTCTCTGTAGACTGCTGTGACAGAAACTGTTTTTAAACTTGTTATCACATTATTGGTCAATTTTGGCATAGGGTTTTGTTGACTTTTTTAAATTTTTTAGGTTTTAAAAGGGCGAGTCAAATAATGTTTTCAAGCTGGTATTTGAGGTTTTCAAATGCGATACCTAACCCTAATTGTAGCTTGTTTTTTGCTTGTTTGTTTTTTACCAAACTCCCATTGTTCAACCTCTCCTATCATCCTTTTGTTTTGGTAGAATAACTAAGATGAAGAGATGCAGGAAGAGGCAACGTACTATTGACCTGTCTAAAGGGCGCAGATTGATCTTGGTTTGGAAGTCGTCAATAAATGACCCTCATGAGAATCAAAGGCAGATCAATAGATGACCCTGATGACCAAAATGCACATCGATACTCTACCTTGTTATTATCATGTAATGATTTAACCAAGCATAAATTGCACCTCTGTGAGGCGGCTAAAGTGAGTTTTGAGAGTGGAGTTGAGGTTACAATTGTCAGTACAGCTTATTTTTCAATTGACTGGTTGTGGCTTCTTTGCATGCAGTACTACAGTATATGATGTCTATTTATAAACCACAAAACCATAAAAGGAATTAAAAACAAGTAGTGTCTACTATCCAAATTCCATATTGTGATGGTTTACCTCCCTCAGAAAACTTGTGCAGGCCTTTGGGAAAACACGGAGAAGCGGAGAGCACGTGTACTATTTGATGCTCTGCGGAAATGTATGAAATATGAGAGGGATTATGAAAGTGAATGAACACATACAGCAAGCAATATATCTGTTAAGTCTTCCCTGAGGTCCTTTCGTACATTACTTCAGAGCGTTTGGGAGGGAGACGGAGAAATAAAATGTGCCCGGTTGAATGATTGAGAGCTCATTTTCTTTATTAGCGGATTTAGACTCATTAAGGATGATTTGCCCTGTTCATTTTCTCTCATATTAGGAAAGGCTGAGTCCAACAGCCTCAGTGGCCAGGGAACATCGGCACAGTAAGCT
The DNA here is from genome assembly GCF_949606895.1 of Notothenia rossii. Lineage (NCBI taxonomy): Eukaryota > Metazoa > Chordata > Actinopteri > Perciformes > Nototheniidae > Notothenia > Notothenia rossii. The sequence continues at coordinate 73,940,527 of NC_136905.1, read as the reverse complement.
ATGTAGCTAGTAATGCATAAAAATGCGAGCATTATTCACTGTGCTAGAGCTTGGGGATTTACTTTTTGCACTCATAGTATGCTCACTTCTGAAAAGAAGACATTTCCGCAGTAACAGATTCACCCCTACATTCTGCAGTGCAGTTATTTACCTGATTTCCTTTTTGTGTTTTTGTTTTTTCCTTTACCTATGCATTAGTCAGGCATTTAAACAGCCACTCTGCTTGCCTTGGCCGGTGTTACTGAGGATCAATAACGGAAGTGTTACCCCTGTAGCCACAAGCACATTTTCGATTGGCTTGCATCAGCCATTAAGCGGTTGATTATAATCACCCCTGCAACCACAGGTCTCTGCAATTTACATATAAGTCACACTGACACACAGACGTATGCATGTTAGAAACAAATGTATGCATGCACATACACATGCACTCACCCTGTAGTATCAGTTTACTGCAGTAACTGTCAATGCCCTTTGTCTACACAGCTGTATACATAGCTTAAGCAGAGAAAACAGAGCAGCTCTCCAGTATTTGAACTGCTGAGGAAGACTAGCAATGTGTTTGGCTCTTAGTCAGCAACAAGATGACCTTCATTCACTTCTATCTAGACAGCATGGATCCCTGTGAAGAAGAGGAGGAGGGGGGTTGAAGGGAGAGGCGAGGCGAGTGGGGAGGGGAGTGCTGGTGATGTTTCTCTTCTGTCCACAAGCAGCATTTCTATGAGTTCCTGGCTCTGAAACAGATACTCTCTCACACAGGAAGAAGTGGGGGGAGGAGGACACAAGCGGAGACCTTTCAAGGTGAACAAGCCAAAGGGATTCAAGCGATGAAATGAATAAAACAAGACAAAGAGGGGGATAGAAAACTTAATTTAAAAAAAAGATATAAAGAATGAAAATGAAGCAGCTAGACAGATGGGAAGCCGTGAAGAGTTAGGAAGCGGAAAGAAAGTTGAGTGAGGTAGACACAGCAGCGAAATGAAAGAAATGCAGATTTTATTCTGTCAGTTACACAGACAGAAGGCAGATTAAAACTTCTTCACTAAAAGCGCATTTATGCATGAAGCATCCAGACCCTCACGCGAAGATACCTATGTCGCATGTCTAATTAAAAGCCTTATTTATCGGTGTGGAAAGGAAATACAACATTTTGGCACAGAGACATAGAGTTAACACTTAAACATCCTTACAAATTAAAACTACACACGCGAAAAGAGACTAACAGAAACTGATAGTGAAATGCTACCGTGCACTGACAAATGTTTTAATTTGCAAATGCAGAACCAAACATCAGCTCCGGTTCATATGGGGTATCCAGCACCAACACACATACAGTGTGAGACATGCATGATGGATAGGTCACACAAGAGTGTCCCTTGTCCATTTAATCATAGCAGCAGGTGAGGCGAAGTGGGAAACTTCACACTGCTAAGGAGCTGAGATTGATTTGATAGGGGCCGAGAGCACAAACTAATAGAGACGGAAGGGCGAGGAAAAAACCCTGCAGAAAGATAATTATAGAGTGACCGAGAGGGAAGGAGTGTATTGAGTTTGTGTTGGTGAGGATCGTGATAATCAGAGTACGAGTAATACGGCAATTAGACAAGGCAGAGGTGGTAGTCTTCCTCTCAGAAGCTCATTTAACAGACCAGGCCAGGTAAAACAAACACATATTCGGATTATATTGTGAGGCCAGCTGGTGAAAATAGTCTCTCTGGGAGTAATCTAGTACCAGAGTCACTGGCTGGTGCTTCATTATGGATATTGTCCAAAGCAATCACCATTCCTTCTACTGGACAGCATCCACATTCTCACTTGGAGAGCACTGCAGGCACCACAGCGGTTAGCTTTCCCCAAGACCTCATGCAGTTAACTCGTGTGCATCCTCAACACCTTGTTAGCTTGGCGTATGTTTAATTAGTTTGGATTGAATACTGTAGGTTCAACTCAATGTCCCTCCTCGCCATGTTGAAGGTCCCCATTGCTGAAATGCACAAGGAGGACTCGAGGAGGGGTGAGGGAGGAGGCTTCCGGAGGAGACCAAAGGGAGGATACACGAGAGCAGACTACGCGGAAGTGTTTTCACTCCTCGCGCATCAGAGCTCCGCCCCCAGCTGCACAGCCTCTGCTCACTGCAGCTGTTCTTACCGTTAAACGAGGATCAGTCATTAAATGTTTAAAGTGCTTCATGAAGAGTAAAATATATAAATCTCTTAAACGAATGAGGAGATCATACTCTATAAAAACATTCAAGTGTGTGAAATATACTTACAAATGCAATAATAATGTTTTGATTATAAAAGCATAACTTACAGTTCTTACTTGTGATTTTTGATGCATGTGTGGTCAACCCACAGAACGTCAAACATTTAGGATACATACAAATTATATTTACAGAAGTAAAGGGCGTTGTTTATGGAGACGCTGGAGTGAACGAGGACATCCCAATTAATACCTGAGGACTCCCCTGTCCTCCGTCTCTTCCTCGTGTCTCTCGCGTCTTACGGAGGCGGAGCTAAGACGCAAGGAAGGGACGCGAGTGAGGGAAAGGAGGAGGCTAAATAATCAATTGAGATGAGCCTAGAGTCTTTACTTGCTTGAGGAAGTTTTGTCTTCACACTTCCAGGTACTGTAGGCTTGCCTTTAGTGTAAGCTGATTGACCCTTATTACTAGATGTGTGGATTAGACCAGGATTGTAGACTTGCTCAAGGACTCGCTGTCCTTCCTCTTTCAGCTTCCTACTTAAAAATGTAGTATGATAAACAGTTGCTTGGTTAATTTACCCTTCAGACCATCCTCTGGCCTTACCCTCTTACACCTGCTCTGATGTGTGTGTGGGGGTGGGCGAGGGATGATGTCACGGCTCAATTTGGCAACACTGATTCAGTTATGCATAATTAATTATCTTGACTCAATTAATATAGAAAGAAAGGCTTGTATAGTGTGATATTCATACACATAGTTTCATTTGAGACTGACCCCTCTAAATTAAACTTCTGTTGTATATTACATTTTCAACGATCTAATTTATTGACTCATTATGTATTGTTCTCCACATTTACAGGATAAAACCTTCTGTAGTTACAGAATATTTATGTTTGTTGTATGTCTTGTCCCACTGCAGTCAGCATGTTGTGTCCCGGCAAGACACTTCACCCCAAATTGCTCCTGTGGGGATTGCCCACAGTACTGAATGTTATTCGCTTTAGATAAAAGCGTCTCACAAGTGAAATGTAATATAAATTGTCTTACAGCATGTCAAATACATTTTTGCATGTAAATATTTAGTCCAGTATATTATGTGTAGAAGAAAATGCACTACTTTATTTCTCATTATACAGTACTGTAGCTCTATTTCCTCCTTGTCATCTTGAAAAGGATGTGTGTGGTTTAAACACTAATTTCTCTCATCCTGACTGTCTTCAATTTTTCAGTAAAGCAAGAGAAGCTGTTTCTGGTTCTAAAGAATACTGAAGAGCCAGTGGGAGTTATATTTATTAGAGCGAAACCTATATAGAGCTGCCCTAAAGTCAATATTAATTTCTCACTGTCAGATGTTTGCTGTGTACAGTGCAGCTTCCTGTAATAAGTAATGCATACTATCTGAAAATAACCCTTAAATACCTACATTTCCTTTACTCGATCTATCAATCAAATGTGATGTGTTTGTGCATTCTGTTTTACTTTGGGTCAGTAAAGCCATTATTCTTTCATTTAAAATACTTAGTAAATTATTAAACAAGTAAGGTTGGAGGGTTGTAGTCACACATTTACTGGTCTTATTTGGTGTGCTGATTTTGATTAAAAAAAACAACTTAAACCCCGGAATGTGATGTTGAAAATGGTAATGGAAATTGCATCAAAAATCAACCATGAATAATGAGTGTTTAAAATCCTTTCGAATCCGGGACGGTGAGATAGCATATCTAAAGAGGATGAGCGAATTCAGGAGGGATAATAAGACGATGACAAATGGCATATGAATGCATGATTGTACCTTGGGAAGTCAAAGCAGCTAAAAGAACGACATAAATGAAGGTGTCATTAAGTTTCTCTTTCTTTGAGACATACCTACACTACTTGAGCTCCTCTTTTGATGCCAAAGAAGGTCAGAGCAAAAATAATCTGATTCAGATGTGATGTAATCCAACTCCCCAAGCTGACAAAGCAGAACAAGACAGGCTTTACATTATGTGCCTATAGTGACTAATGGGCCTGCAAGCACTGAGCTATGGGGGTCATGGGTTTCTAGACACGTGTCGTACAAGGAATGGACTCCAATCCCCCACGAACAATTACCGCTGGTCCCTCATGTCACTCTCTTATCAGACGACTGCTCCTTTATTAGAGTATTAAAACACCAATCTCTTCTGATCTGTGATGGAAAACAGATAGGGCAAAATGTGTCGGAACCAAGCTTCATTTTCTGATTGTAGAATAAAATGGGAGGTTAAAGAGATGGAAAATAGAGAATGAATATGGACTTTGGTGATGCCTTCAGCTTCAACTGTGACTCCAGCCCTGCTTTGACATTGGGTCCCTATGACAGCCTCTGTTCTAGTTGCAAGACACCCTACACTGACAGACGTGTGTGTGTGTGTGTGTGTGTGTGTGTGTGTGTGTGTGTGTGTGTGTGTGTGTGTGTGTGTGTGTGTGTGTGTGTGTGTGTGTGTGTGTGTGTGTGTGTGTGTGTGTGTGTGTGTGTGTGTGTGTGTGTGTGTGTGTGTGTGTGTGTGTGTGTGTGTGTGTGTGTGTGTGAATGATTACACTCACTTGCTATTAAACTTACAGCAAGAGATGGTATGTAGCCAGAGGAGACTACATAAGGGGAAATAAATGGGAAGGCACATACGCACCGTTTACCGTCAGATTTGAGCCTCTCTCCTGATTACTGTAACTCAGAGGAGCTTTTGATGTGTCACTTTGTTGGCTGTGCTTGCACCACAAGTTTCTACTAACCCAAATCCAGAATAGTAATGTTTTTAGTACATATTTTATACTATGTGGGTAACTCTCACACAAATGTATGAACATATTTTTAAGGCTTGGTCACACCAGGAAGAGGCACCAAAACACCATTTGCACATATTTGCTAAAAACTAACTACTGTAACAGCTCACTGCTAAAATACTATCCAGCTTTGGAGCGTTAGCCGTAACAACAGCCATCCCTATTTTCTCTGCACTGTTTAGTGCCCTCTAGCAGTTTATCTTGACTGTACATCATTTCATTTAAGAAAGGGTTGGGGAAAGGAAAACATTAGAGATAAATAACTGTCTTAAAAACAAGGCCTCTGAGTATGCTTGGTAAAATTGATTGCTAACAGGAAAACCAATTCACAGGTGGATCTTTCGAAATCTTTTATATTTGAACCATCAGCTCCTGTTTTAAAACTATTTGCCATGCAACACAGCTAATAAGCTACGTAAGCTTTCTTTATTTAAGGCTTTCTTCAAGGTAGCACTAACAAATCAGCTTGCCCTGTCAATGGGTTCATGGCACATCTTTGCTCATCAAATTTCCCGAAAGTTAGACTTGATTAAAACAATATTTAAGCAATTTAATCTGCCCTGTGAGCAGTTTTGTTAATGATTTTTCCATTGTAATGTACATATTCATCGCCAGATTTTGCCATTTTGAATGCTGGTGCGACCTGACCCTTCGTTAGAAAAAACATTGCTGGCTAAATCTAACATGATAATCCACAAGCAGGTTGCAGACACTTATGAGCACTGCAGCATCTAAAACCTGATAAACATCTGCTGTAATAACTCCTCCAGGACCGGCTGCTGATGGGTGATACAGTGGGTGGTTTTGGTGATTTGTTCATTCAGCCATGGCGGCACATTGGCTCGTAGATTTAGATCTACGCAGGCGTCTGCCTGTCTGTCTGTGTCTCTATCTGGTCTGATTGGCCATTGGTCAAATATAATGACAGGTCATTTAGACCTAATCAGTCACAGGCCTATGACTGCTCTGCATGCGTCTCAATGCACGCAGAGGAGAGAAAGAGAAGGAAGGAAGATGGTGTGTGAGAAGAAAAAAGAGGGATGCATTTTGATGGTTTTAATGTGTGTATCACTTGGAACCTAAGCCACTGTCAGCCTTGATACTCCAAAGAAATGAAATCCCTGGCTTTGATCCAGGGACCTCTTAAATCTCTCCAGTGGAGTGTGGCCGGCTCGGCATAACTTTCTCACCCTAACATACCCTTACAGAGGGAATTAATGCAGGAGCAGTTAACCGACCCTGGCCCTAACAACCATTGTTATAATTCTGCACATATACTGCATACGCTTACCAAATGTGCGTGGGTTCACGCACATTTGCAATTCTATTGTGTTTCACCCTTTCGGCTCTCATACTGCACACACACACGTTCTGAAACTGCTTTATGTGCATTCATGTAAAAGCTATTGATTTTTCTTTCTCTTCATTTCTCACTGGATCAATACCTGTCCAGGACAATGCATGTGAACACACAGCTGAAAATCAGGGAACAAGCCCTCTGATGTCTTTTTTTCCTGGGTTTCACAAGAAAAGAAGACACTAATTGGTTACTCTTGCTCAGAGCATGGTCTAGCATCAGCTCCCCTGTTTTCATTGGAATGTGCAATCACCTTTAATAGTTCCAATTGTTTGCTGATCAAAAGCTGCTTCACTGATCAACACGGGGTATTAGCATATAAATGATTTGTTTACCATCCACTTTGTTCTTTTAGTATTTATTGGATATACGCTGTGGTTTATGAATGTAATTACTAAACAAATGTATGATAAGAACTGCAAATACATCATGTTTAAATCCCTCAACTGTGAGTTAGTGCTATGCGCAGTTATTGTTGCCAATAATTGTGCCCAGTTTGAATTACTCTTGCATTAAACAGCCTCATGCTGCGATGGCCTGCGCCTTTTAATAATTGCAGTTTTACTCTGCATTGTTTACTAGCCCTGCCCTGCTGAATTTACTTCGACGCAATTTCATTACTGTGCGCCATTAAATATTCATAGAATCTGAATGAAAAGCAGTTTAGGGTAATTAGGTGTTTGTTAATGCAAGGACTAATCCTTTGTGGAGCATAACACACTGACTGGCAGCTGTCAGCTTCCTGTCATTCCCGATACAGTTGTTTTACCTCAACTCACACTGCTGTATCCTGACTATTTATTTAAGTAGGTTTAGAACTGATTATATATGCTGTATGCCGTGTTTACTTGAATGCGTGACATGCCAGATTAATCAGGCTTAGGTATGTTTGTTCAATTATCTGATGAAAGTAAACATGTTGCATGTGGTCAGGCTGTCATTCCATATGTTGGGCCACATTGAAAAATTCCTTGATTAGAAGTCATAATCCCATAAATGTTTAAGCTCTCTAGCAGATTTGATATTATAGAGCTACTGGTTAAAAATCTCTTGACATCAACTTGTGCTGAAGTTGTGTTTTATGTTTGATATTCTTTTCCTTTCGCATTCTAAAACCTTAAAACACATGCTGTTCAATTCAATCATACTCATTTACAAACAGTTAGAGGTCTGTTTCACATTATGTGGATTAGAGATGCATCCTGGTGGGGAGACTAACATTTTGAGAGAGCCAGGTGAGACACACAGACTAGAGGACGGAGAAAAGGAAACAGGGAGTTTGGTGGAAGGAAGAGAGAAAGATGAAGGGGGAGAGAGAAAAAACACAGTGGGCTGACAGCACCTGCTGCAGTCTGAAAGACCGCTGTCGCCGCTCCTATCCCATAACCCCCCTCTCCCTGTCAACACCACAGAGGAAGACAGCCACACACAGTAGCAGGTGACAACTCCACGGCTCATCACAATACTACACGTATGGACACACACACACACACACACACACACACACACACACACACACACACACACACACACACACACACACACACACACACACACACACACACACACACACACACACACACACACACACATCCCACAGGAGTGGTTCTTCTGTATAAAAACAAAAGTATGCACATGACAAAGACTAAACATTCCAACAGGTCCTTGAGGATTTTTCTGTTTTGGCTCTCGAAGAGTTTAAAATGTGTTTTTGTGTTGATGCACGTCAGCCTTGCATCTGTGACATCTTTCTGGTGCCATAAGGAATGACATCAGCATCTTCCCTTTGACTACAGAGATCATTTCCTCAACGTCGAGGCATCCTTGCTTTATGTGCTGCATGGAACATGATGGATAAGTGACACATCACCAAGTGACAGCTGTGTTTGACGCATTGCTTTTTAAAGTACTTCGGGAGAGCCTGTCATGTGCATCCAGAGCGTACAGTAAAGAGCTTCCAGAAAGTCAGTGTATAAATTGCAGGCTCAATGGCTACAACCCACAGAGAAACTTTCTTGACAGACACTAGAGAAGTTTCCATGCTGCATTAGTGATGTTAACTGCGGTGTGTCCGATATATTCATGCTTATACAGGCACGTCCGCAGACAGAGAATGACAGCATCTAATGCATCCCTTAATAATTTAAATTAAGAAGACATGACAGATGACATTGTAACGACCCTTATAGCTAGCCATTACATTTTTCCTCATATTCTCCCACCTTGAACCATTGTTTTTTCGAAGCCTTACATTTTAAATATATACTGTATATAAGGAAAGCTCAGACTGGTTGACTATTTGTGGTCATCCTTCATGCCAAGCACGGAAAACAGATAACGGTTTGTGTGTTTTGATCTCATTACTGAACCATGCCAAAATGTAATTATCAATGTGGGAAAGATGACTAAGTGGCAGCAAGAAGATGTGGTTCCCAGTTTGTAATACGAGGAATTGTTTGACATATGCATGCTGAGGCAAACCTCCTTGGATCACAATCTGTTGGTCTAGAGTGAAATATATCCACAACTATTTGATAGATCTCCTTAAAATTCAGTACAGACACCAATGAGAACTTTTTTAATCTTCTATGATTTGTTTTTCACCACCACCCGGTATAGTGTTTTAGGTTTTGTATAAATTTGAGCGCATTTCCATATCATTTGGTGTCGACATTCCCATCAGCTTCAGCCCTACTTTGTGTTATTCTGAGAGAAAATATAAGCAAATGCTAAAATAGGATGCCGAACAGTACCCATAAGATGTTGACATTGAAACTTGGCTCTGCATAAATCCAACTGGGCCAGCTATCCTGTCAACTCTGCATACGCACGCAAGCACACACATACACACACACACACACACACACACACACACACACACACACACACACACACACACACACACACACACACACACACACACACACACACACACACACACACACACACACACACACACACACACACACACACACACACAAAGCTGTCCAAAGCTGACAAGCTCAGCAGGACAGGGCCCTCTTCCTCTTCATCATTTATTCACCAACACAGCACACTGTGGCCGGTACATCCTATAGAGCAAACATTTATTCTCAGCATTCTTCAATTTCCCCCACAAAGCTCTTTTCAAGCTCCCCTCGGCCTCTTCACCATGCATTGTGCCGGCCATATTGGTTCTTTAAGCCAATGTTGGTTGGTTGCTTGCATATTGTGATCTGGTCAAATAGTGCTGAGAGGAGATATTAGTGTAACTGAATACATGCAGGCATGAACAGTATTTAGTTTGAATGGACGGGTCATTCATTATGTACTGCATGAGTGGACGGACGGTCATGTATTTCACAATGTGTCCCTTCAAGGCGCAAAATGCACTGAACCGTGTAGGAGGCTTTTCAGGAAAACTCAGTCTAGTTTCTTTTGAAAAAGTCTTTATAAAGGAAATGATCATCTGAGTGCATACTTAGGATAAATAGGAAAAACACAAATACACACACAAAATTCGAAATTGGTTCAAGAAACTATTAAACAATATTTTTTAATGTTTTATTGTGTTGCACTGTTGGTGGAGCCTGTGACCTAAGATCTTCATCGTCATAACTACACTGTAGCTATGTACGTATGACTAATACAAGCCTTGAGCCTTGAGATATGGCATTATTAACTCAAAGGTGTGATTGGTGGTTTTTGTGACTTTTTTCTGGGCATTGCTTTTCCAAAACCTGCATAATTCTATCTTAAAATGAACTCTATACACCTATTTTACCTACTGTCTTTCTGTCGTGGTTGTTGTCAAAATATTTGCTTTTTTGAGCCTTTTAAATTGCACTATGGCAGTTTTTAATCTACAAATGTTCTGTTTCCAGAACGAGGCACAGGCATTTGAATCACTTTGAGCGAATATATAATGATGTTGTGTTTCCATTCAGAAATTGCTTGCGCTCTTTCCACGTCACACTTGTCACCAGCCAAACTCATTCCATAGTGAATGGCCCTCCTGCTTGCTTCTCATGAGTATCTCCCTAATGGATTCATGCTTGTGTGCCTGCTAGATAGTTTTCCTGATGCAAATGGAATTAAAGCAATGGCCACATTATTAGCATGCCACTGAAGGTAATAAGTTATGGAGAGGCATCTTCAAGGCCCATTGGCACTGTGGTGAATGGAAAAAGAATGGAGGCAATGTTAAGGCTGATGATTTCCCATGACATGGTTTTGCCATGGATTTTTCATCAGCGTGTATATTGTGACAACAATGCAATTTTGTGGAATGACTCAAATTAGACATATTTAATTAGGCTCACCATGACAACCATATCAGAGCGGAGAAAACAAATTTGTTGTCAGCCTGGTGAGATTTACTGTTTGTTTGTCAAAGGACAGATACTCTTGATGCAAAAGAAAACATATACGAATAGACTATGAATTAATCAAATGAACTGTTGTGAAGCTATAAAGAGCTCCCGTTGTATGTGTCTAAAGGCCCAGATACACCGGCCAGTCACCTGAGAAGTCGCCGACACCGACTGTTTCGTTGCCGGACTCTCCTGCGTATTTGCCGACTTCGCGCACTGGAACACACCGCAAATCCGAGCCGAGCACGTATGAACTGCGCATGCGTGAGTGGCAATAACTCTCCTTACCAGCAGGCGGCGGTAATGTGTATTCATCATTCAAAAGAGGCAACAACCGGAACAACCGGAAGACAGAGAAGAAGAACAGACTCCGTGATATAAACAAACAACAAATAGCGTTTTTCTTTCCATTTTCACTCTCGTCCATTGAAAACATGAACGAACAGGAGCAGGACGAACGGGAGGTACTTGAGCTAGCAGCTCTTGGACTCACGCTTGTGTTAAATCATTTGTTTACCTCCCTCACTTCCGTTAACGCTTCTCATGCACTGATTCGCTGGCTGAACAGCCAATCAGTGTTATCCCTTTGTCCGACTTCCGGTGATGTTCTCGACGCCGATTCAACATGTTGGGTCGGCAGAAAAGACCCGACGGTGCGGCGCACACCACTCCGAATACGGCGTGCCCACGCTCATGTTCGGCCTGACTCCCATTTACTGCCGATTTCGGGCAGGTGTATATGGGCCTTTATTGTATACTTATGTAGGTAATATTTTTGTCACCTCAATGTCATGACTGTAAGTAAATGTAATTTGTTATACCCCTAGTATAGATTGTTTGTTTTTGAAATATTAAGAAAGACATATCTGTATTTTTTCCCTCTAAATGGGTGGTTCTTTCCACTATATATACGACACTAGGACCAGGCGTCAAGACTAGCATCTATTCTGCCACAACCCAACATTTTCCTCTAGATAAAGCTTTAAGCACACACCTAGGGACATTTAGCAAGAAGTGATAGAATCCAACGCCAACAACAACCGATATATTTTTACAACCTCTCAATCCTGCAGTTTGGAAGGCGGTAAAATATAGAAACAACAGCTTCTGTACCCCACACAATATAATTCAGTTCCACACTGCAATGTTGATATAAGCCGTAAGAGTAATGACCAAATGTGCGGTGTTCTATCGAACATCAATATCAGTTGAGTTGTGTCATAAATCAAGAGGGTGGGCAACATAATGAAAATGCAGGAAATGACCACAGTGCTGTACATTCAGCAAAGACAGCACAACTCCACAGAATATTGAAAAGGACTGGTTGATGAAAAAATGCTGTATTTTTATTTGTTGTGGAAAGCCAGAGATTTCGGTAGCCTGTGCTCTTTCTCATTGCCTCCACAAGTCAAATACAAATATTGTTTTTTCTCTTTTTTTCACAGCTGACCATCATTTGATCGCCAGTAGCAACCCATGTGGTTATTGATGTGGTAGCCTCCCCTGTTCCATGAAGGTCCCGTGAGGAGGAACAGATTATCATTGGTCCTCTTGAAAGTCAAAACCAGATACAAATAGAAAACAAATAGAATCTCCACAGACTTTGGTGTGACTCACAGATTGACAGTCACGGGGGATGCTCCAGAGCAACATGAGTAAGATCGTGATATGTAGCGCCTTGTTCCGCAGGGTTTTATGAGCTCTGCGTCACTCACCCACCCAGTGCCTGTCCAGCCCTGAGGGGAGCGCAGTAAGTTTCTCACCCGCAGCTTGAAGTTCCCTGCCCTGGATACAGAAATGACATCTTCCCCCAACTTGAGTCCTTCTGCCCTCTCTGCTGACCTCTGACTTTGAGAATCTCACTTATGCACAAGGGCCACAAAGTTCTATTAGAGGAGGGATGACGATGCAGACTTTTGCTCATAGCTTGACTGAAAACCTTGCAGCCTAAGTCCGTATGTACCAGACAACATGTGTGGCAGATGCTGAAAAGGACTGAGTTTGGGAAGATTAGTCATTTGAGTTACAGAAGGATATAACAGGCTCAAGGCTGCAGCTGCTCTGACATATTGAAAGTGGAGTTTATAAGAAGTAGAAAGGCTTGAGCTGTCAGGGACAGAGGTTATCGGGCCTGTCCACTCAGTCATTTCCTACAATCCTCTGAATCAAGTCAGTTGAAACACTGCATTATCTTGAGAGCACACATCTTATTTGGTATTTTAACGCCAAATATTGTATTCCTGAGGGTCTTTTGGTGTTCCTGCACTTTACTGGAATATACACTTTTGCAAAGGTTTATCTCAATATCCATTGGTAAATAATTACTTGGCATTTTATGCTTCCCCTGTGTCACTTTTCAAAGAGCAACAACAAGCAGTTGTTACCTGTTCATGAAACAGTCTCATCCTACGTACTGTAGCAGGGTGTGATTCCTACGAGGAAACCTTGTCCTGACGTGGTTCTGCAGCAGGACTGGGTGTGGCACTCTGGAGTTTTTGCTGCATGGATGCTCAAAGGTATATCCCCTCCTTAAAAGGGCAGATGGAAATACTGTCGGAAGCCGCTAAAGTCTCCGCACACACACACCAAGCGCTTCTCTTATAGCTGTTCGTGCATACAGCTCACCGGCAGCAGCTTACCTCCTTGTCGACCTTGAAGGATCAATGCAGAGGAGGTACAGCAGAGCTGAGTGGCCGTGTGGAAGCTCATAAATAAGAATGAAGCAGGGGCCCGGGGTGAGGAGGATGAGGGGGCCATCACGAAACACCCCAGTATAGAGAGGCACGACACAGACACTCGGCTGCCCAGCACCCCCCCGCCCATCTGGAGATTAATTACGCCTGTTTCCACATTACCATCAAACCCCCCATCTCGGGAACCTTGACTCCTTCAACCCCATACTCTCTCGTCTTCCTCCGCCCACCCACCTCCACATCCACCTGCACACTGTAGGCCACGTCAGGGAAACAGGCAGGTCACTGTAACTCAATCTGCTCTTTTTACAGCTCTATGAAAACCTACCAGGGTGCAGATTACAGTATTTATGGTACTGATACCTTGGAGGTAAATAATTCATATTCTTTTCATCAAGTGTCATTTAGCACAACCTCTTTCTTCACACTGCATATATGTAATCATATGTGCAATGCAGGAGCAGGCATTGGAACTGTTTTCCCATTAGCCCTCCCTGCATGATGACAGCGCTGCGCTCATCACTCACTGCTCTGCCCTCAGAGCTTATGCTATTGGATATTGATATGGCCCTTGAAAAATCGCCCCCATAGAAAGACTTCTGCCAACAAGCCCCATAAAGTGAGCTGTGGATCTATGCAGAGGGTTAATGGAGCTTAAAGGCTGTCTCACCATACAACTTAATATATTAAACACCAATTAGGTGGTAATTTTGGTCATTTTAAGGGAGAAAATATGATGGAGCATATTTTCTTGAGTGTCTGGTGTTGCTGCTCATGCTGACCTTGCTTGAATACTTAATTTTTTTAATGTATCATATAAGATTATCCTCTAGACTAGACTCTGGGCCGTTAGTTGATTGATGCTATGTGTGATGCATATAACGCTAAGCTATAATCTTTTTTATTTATGGGACATTTGCTCACAGCGGTCTTTCATTCGATCAGGTAAGGTGCTGATCTGCGGTGCAATCCCTCCACCCCTGACTGCATGTAGATAAAATACTGAGTTAAGTCCATTTTCTGTGCGAGCTACAATGTAGCCATAAAACTGAATGCCACAAGAGCGAGAGGAGATGACATTTCAGCTAACCTTGTAATAAAGCATGATATGACGAAAGTGCTGACAGAGTATCTATCGTTCTGTTTACAGCAAGTGAATATGAGAAGTACGTGTTCTTGTAAGGGGGATTTTCCTTGAACCAGCATGGTATTTAGCAGCCTGGCCTTAGAGGTGAACTGGAAAAAGGTTACCCAAAACCCCCCCTAGCTCTTTTGTGTCATGAGGATTACATACAATTTGAGAGCTGTTCACTTTCATCCAATTCAAAGCTCTACTTGCTGTGTATTTCTCTTGAAAAACACATGTCACAGGTCAAAAGGCTTAAGACCGGTTTTCCCTTGATAAGGATTTCATAACTGACTGAAATACAGTACATTGCACTTCTCGTGTGGGGGCGGGGTTTAGTAACCTCACTGATTTATATCAAACCCTCTTGATTTGTTTGGATAGTTCAGAATGGGCGTGGCATTGTGATTATGAAATTAGCTGTGTAGAGGACTGTTGGCTCTCTCTCAGACACCCCTTACCCGCAATATGAAATCAGGAGGAAGGGGAGTGAGAAAAGTGTTGACTCACACTTCAACCACACTATCTTTGTAATCTACATAATGTTTATTTTCCCGACTGAGAGGAAATATTCTAAGCAGTAACAATAAGCATTAGGGAGAAATGGTCTTGTTCTAATGATTTTTTTAAAGCAATATTGCAGCAAAAACAACTAATAAATAAAAGTAATAACAGTAAATCTGTGTAACATTATAGGATCAATACTCCTCCATTATGCTCTCCATTGCCTGCACCTCCTGCTAGTAGCTCAAGAGAGACGGTGGGGTGTGATTTTTCAAACAGCCTAATTAGAAGGTGTTGATTGTAAACTCATATCTTTGTAACTCTTCAGCTGATCACAGGTGTTATAAGAGTATAACCATATAAGAGTCACAAAAATACAAAAAATCTATTTAAACACAATCTTGGGAGCTTCCGGTATGTAATGGAAAAATATAAAACTGATCTTAAAGCCTGATGTGGGGCACTTTCATATGCCCAGAGGTAATGTAGGGCAAACTCCGTTTCCATGTTTGAATTAATGATAAGGTTTTGATGAGAAGTTTCCATCTGTCGAATCCACCAGAACAACCAAAAGCTTGACATGATCCGGATTTATCTTTTCCTCCTACCCATACCCAACGAGATAGTGTTCATTAATTGCTGCTGTAAGAGAATTTCCTAACTTTGCACTTGTGCTGATGCTTGTACATTTACTTGCTTTATCTTCCCACTCTCGCATGACTCAGGACTTTTTTTGCATGATCCTATTCTCTTTTTTCCTCTGTTCATACCCTTCAGTCTTTGCAATTGTTTGTTATGTCTCTTGCCCTCTCTGTCCCTCTCGCTTGCCATATCATTCTTCTACTCTAAGCATTTTAAGCATATATCGGGTTAGATAGCCCACAGGCCTAGCTAGGTTCTCAGTGAGAAATCAACAGACATCTTCCATCCCCGCATCTGTGTGCATGTGGATGCTGACACTGTCAAAAAAGAAACAACTCCATCTTTTCTTACTTCTTCCTCAGGAAACTCACCATGCTTTTTTTTTTTACACTCTCCCCTTAACTTGGGGATCTTTTAGCACCACTTGAATGTCACCTCCACTCTCTGAGACTGAATGGAATGTAAAGGGAGGGAACAAACAGTCCTCTCATACTGTTTACCTAACATTAAAGCCTCTACCTGACTTGGCCCTCTCGGTGTCTCCCAATCTGGAAAAGCTCTCTGCCAGGGAGAACAGCTTCGAACAGCATGTCCCCGAACACTGTGGAGTTAGCACGCCTTTAATCCTCCCCTCGGCACTGCAGTCAGAAGGGTATATACCCAGTGCTCACTGTTTTCTCTGGGTATGTATTGATCTAACTGTATGCATGCTGCTCTTAAAAATAGCACCAACAGAGGCACAGAAAGTCGCTGGAGGGACAAATACCTTCCAGGAGACGAATGAAAAACAGCAGGATGTTATGTCAGTCTTGAAACCACACCCCTTCCCTGCTCTCTTTCTCTCTGTTTGCGTCCCTCTCCATCTCCTGATCCAGATCAACATGACCTTTCTGCAAACAAACCTTGACCTTCACACTCTGGGGACTCTGGTTTACTCACCGCTGGCCGGGGCCTGTGTTGTGAGACTCTGAATCCACTCTTAAATACAGAGCCATAAATCAAAAGGAGTAACAGTAGAGCTTCTCCTCTCTTCTATGAGGTTATTAATGATGTGTGCTGTGGAGAGCCTGCTGCTGGGCTCTTTCCACTCTCAAATCCCAGTGTGGGCCTTGCCTTGTATTCAAAACCCCTTAATACTGTACCGCTACGGGAATTTGTGACTGTTACTGTATGTGTGCACGTCTGGATTTGATTGTGAATGCATGCCTTTTGTTTTGAACAATGCAATCACTTTGACACATCCAACATTTGCCCCCCAGTCTGTTTCATGTGGAAACAATGCAAATCTCATAATCCTCGTATTTTTTGACATTGCATGATTAAAATGGAGCTGTGAGCTAAAGAGAATGGAAGAAAAGCGCTGTGATATGGAAACCAAAGAACACTTTACAGCGTGGGAGGGGGGGGTTGAAGTTGCCCGTCGCCGCAGACTGACAGATAGATTCTGCTGCAAACATTTGTATCTGTTCAGAAGTGGTAAGAGAGATTTTTCCTGCTACTTGTACTGTCAGAAAAGCATTAAACTATTTGGAAAGAAAGTAACAGGGGCTAAGGGAAAAGCAGATTGTAAGAGAAGTGAAATCTGCAGGCCTTTAGCTGTCTTTCGAGGGAGTGTTTGTCACCATGACGAACCTCAAACCTTCTGACTGGTGACTCTTAATAGTCCAACTTAATTCTGTACATAGAGTACTCTTTAAGGCTTTTGGAGTGGCAGCGGGTCAACTTGTTTTTCAGCAGGTGGATGTGTAAAGTCAGAAGGATTTAGAAAGATAGAGAATGGTGGTGTGTTCGATTTTAAAAAGGGGTCAAACCTTTAAAAAAGATGAGCAAGATCTTGAAATTAAAGTGCTACATTAGTGTATTAGCATGTGCCTAGAGCCATTATGTGCACACCGTTTTGAGCACTCTTAATAGCCTCTGCTTTACTGATTTTATTCGCCCCTAAGGTTGAACTAATGAATATTTCTTGTATGAATTATATGAAACCTCAAAACATATGAGGGTCATTGTACACATACACAACGAGACCCACCCACACATACACAACTAATGTTAATGTGGGGTTAAAATGAATGGAAAATACCATCTCATGCCCACATAACAGATGTCCTTTGGTCATTCATTTTAATTTTACATGCAATGTTTAATTTTTTAAAACTTGGTTGTAGTGTTGTTGTTTTTTAAATGTATTTAATCTTAGTTTAGATATGCTTTTATTTTGTATTACTCCTTAATCTCAGAGTTTGCATATTAGCAAGCTAATGTTTTTGACAGTTAGCTCAGTGCACTACAACACAGACACACCTGGCAGTTAGTGGATGCTAATGTTTAGTAGCAACCAATCTCTAAAAAAAGGAAGTTTGTAGGCTGTGACTTTGATTCCATTTTAAAAGGCCTAAATCTTACATGGACTGGAGGGATAACTTTTAAGAGCCATTTTCATTTAGCTTTGTTACCAAATCTCAAAAACAATGTGAACATATGGATATATTTTTTTACAGGTTCATGTTCATATCAATATTTTATTCTTCATTCTTCATTCATGTGAGCAAGGATCGTAGTATTCAAATAAGATGCTCTGTTGTTATTCTGAAAACACAAATGTTAATGATTGATTCATGGCCTACTACTCACAAGTATAAATCATTTTGACATTCATGGCCTTGAGTCAAATTATTATATTATGGTGCTAAGAGAAATGACCAAGAAAACAAGAGACTCTGAAATAAAATGATAATGTTATTGGCAACATTTACGATGTGTTATTAAACAGACCTCACAAAATGTATATATGTGCTGTATTATTTTAGTGTAAAGTACCGTATATGTCAGAGAATCATTGTACATGTCATGTGGAGATTTACAACACAGAGAAGGCAGGTTTCAGGCCCTGTATATTTACATCACATTCATTTAGCAGATGCTTTTCCTATTTGACTTACAATAAGTGCATTCAATCTCTATAAGAGCAACAGCAAGATGTTGTCAAACTGTTTAAGTGCATTTCTTTCAACCAAACAACTATGAGTGGTTCAGTGGTCCAATGCAAGCGCTGTAAGAGTTTTTTAAAGAACATTAGACATTAGTAATTGCCAGCACGCGGTGTAACCAATCTTTTAAAGGCTAGAGAATGTAATGGAGTGTCGGGTTTTGACTATAGCTTGGAGGTAGAAAGCAGCCATTTCTCCAACGCCCTGTATGCTAGTAGGCACGTATTGATCTATATGCAAGCTGCAAAAGGGGACCGTTGAATTGAGACGTTGAGTGGGCTGGTTTTGTACGATTTTAGGGATTATGAAGGACAGGCAACTAGGATGTTGCAATCTTTGTCAAAAACAGCAGTTTATCATTGGGGGTCATGCCCATTTGTTGCACTCCAATGTAACTCTAACACTCTATGTATAGTATAAATATGGGGTATTCTTAAAAATAGTGTTTGTAATACATGTAATACAACGTACTGCACTTGGATGCACAAACAAACTGTCAGAAACAGTTGTGTTCTGAGAGAAAAGAGCCTCTGCAATTCCAATATATTGTTAAAATGGATGTTGAATGGGTCTCAGATGTTGTTCAACCAGCCAAAAAACATTTTGGTTGGAGCTATGTCGCTATTTAATTCATAGATTGTAGAATGTATTTGTTGGGTTTAAATACTAACTCGTTAGAGCAGACATATTTCAGATGTATATATTCTGCCGAGCATTCGGAAAAAGTGCTTCCATTGCTCATATGGCAAAGAAAACGCACGGCACTCTGTCATACATTATGAACTTGTGGAGTTGCTGTCTAAACACCAGTTGTCAGTATTATTGATGGTACTGTAGCTGGTGACCCATGCCTACTCAATGTCAGCCAATACAGTGAGGACAGAGGGCAACATCCTTAGGAACAGAGGAGAAAAGCGAGGTAGACCAAGAAGACATGAAAATAAAGGAATGAAAATGGATGCCAAGCAACACAAATATTTTTAAATAAATCTTTATATTTGGCCTCTGTTTATTAGAGGAGGAAGAGAAGGGAAGTCAGGAAAGTGGAGAAGATGAAACAGGTGACAGAGGAGGACTATCCAATGAAAATGACTTTGCTGATGTCTGCTGAGTAATAGAAGTTGACGTCTGCGGGTGTCAGCAGAATTTTTTATGGAATCTCCTCCCTCTCAACAGGGTGTCACGGCAGATATTTCATGTCACAGGCGGATGCAGAGAATCTTTCCAGTCCTGTTGCGCTGTAACCTCTAAAAAAGGCAGGCATCAGCAGGGTAACCTGTCATCCCACATGGGCGGCTACAGCCCAGCACTTCAAGAAGCAGGACACCGTCAACAAACCCCACCATCAAAATACAGCAAGACGCCAAAAGAGGGATATTATCCGACGAAAACACATGCATAATTAATTTCCTTCAGAACTGTGTCACTTCCAGATTTTACACTGATGTGTTGATTCTGTTACCCACAGATCTGTCTCTGAGTTGGCATTACCCTTCCTGTATGCTCCAAATGAATGCAAATGTCCTGCGTTCTCAATGGCTGTTGAATATGGGACTAGGTGCAAATGCCCCTATACTGGGAAATATGCAATACAATTATGGTGACATTTTAAAATAAGGAGCAGGAGAAATAGCTAAGGCTGTAATGGCTGCGTGAATTTGAGCTTACAATACAGAAGGCAGTTTTTGTTTTTATGCTATATTTCAATGTATATCTTACAATGGCAGGATAGGTAAAGGCTTTTCATGCAGAACCAAAGACATCTGTTCCAACTATCAGGAATTCACACATTTGGGGGTCATAAAACACATTTTATGCAAAGGACAAGGAGTAACAGCTGTGACTGCAATGTCCATGTTGAATAATATCTATTTTTCACCAGCTCATTTATAGGTTTATATCTAACTTTATGTAAATATGTTTAGCTTAAATGACCAGCATTTTGGTGCTTTTTTGATTTGGAGAATGTTTTTCTTTGTTGATCTGGACGTACAAACTCCTGGGACAAGTGCATGAGGCGTTACGGCAAGTCGATTTTGGTGAAACTGGATCATAATTTATTAAGTTAATGTTTTCTGGTTTTCCTTCTGATGTCCATATGGCAGCTCTTCCTCATCGACTTGTTAGTTTTTAATCTTTCATACAGCTGTGCATATTTTAGCAGCGGTTTGTGAGTGAATTTCACTCTTAAACTGAACAAAACATTATGTGTCTTTAGGTCTATGATTGATTCTGACCAGGTGTTTCAAGGTGGTCTGCACCACTAATTGCCTCCCCTCTTCTCACTCATCTTCTTGTAGAGTCTGCACATCTGCCCTGTGTGTGTGTGTGTGTGTGTGTGTGTGTGTGTGTGTGTGTGTGTGTGTGTGTGTGTGTGTGTGTGTGTGTGTGTGTGTGTGTGTGTGTGTGTGTGTGTGTGTGTGTGTGTGTGTGTGTGTGTGTGTGTGTGTGTGTGTGTGTGTGTGTGTGTGTGTGTGTGTGTGTGTGTGTGTGTGTGTGTGTGTGTGTGTGTGTGTGTGATTGTGTCTCTGTGGGTGAGAGAGCTTTGATCTTAGTTGACTCCCGGTGAGAGGGTGGGAAACTCATTAGCTGCACCTTCTCATCTGACTGTAGTAGACACAGGAATAAGCAATCACTAATTACAAAGTCACACATAACTACCATGTTCTGCTGTGTAGGTGGGATATGTAATATGTCCATGTACATGCATATATAGAGTAAAATGCATTTGCATGAAGGCTCTTTGCGTTATCACCTAAAATCTGTATTCCTATTAACTGTCACATTTACTTTGGTAACAAATAACACATTTGTGCAGAAGATTGAACGTTCACAGTAGAGCTGTAGTTATAACTTGTACTGAAAAAAGACTGATCATCATGGATTATGATTATAATATCCACATGAATAATATAAATTGGTTAGAGAGTCATGACGTTGGGTTCGGTTAGTGATAAATTGCACATATTCACAGCATTATTTTGGACCATAATATAAGCCTCATACATTTTGTATTATATTTCTCACAGCAATTCTGTTGATTAATTTGCAAAGCTACCAAGAGGGTAAGATTTGACTAGTTCCATTAATAGATGTGAGCATGTTTTTTTTTAATCACAGGTGAAATGTTAGAACTTGTGTCATTGTCAACTTTCTCCTGCTGGTTCGACTATCAACATCCCCACCAACATCAGACACTGCAGCTGCCATAGTTTAAAGTGGACCTATCATGCTATGTTTGAAAAATATATTGTAGGGCCATACCTATATAAAACATATCTGTGAAGTTTTTTTTTCAAAATACCAAACGGATCATGCATTTTAGCCATGCCTCATTTCGCTCTATTTGCTGTGTTCCAGCCCTGTTTTTGCACGGGCTGATTCTGTGGTAAATGAGCTGCAGCTGACCACGCCCCCCTGCAAAGGAGGGGGGCAAGGCACGAGCATCATGTTACCATGCCACGGCAACCTCTCATTCCCCTGATAGGTGGAGAGTTGCCCATATTACATTACATTACATTTAGCTGACGCTTTTATCCAAAGCGACTTACAATAAGTACATTCGACCAGGAAGATACAACCTTGAAGAAAACAGAATCATATAAGTACATCAGGTTTCATAGAGCCAAACATTTCAAGTGCTACTCAACTGGCTTTAGATAAGCCAATCCTTTATTAGTATATAAGTGCTCTGTTAGCAGTTCTTTGTTAGTAATTCTATCGCTCGAAGTGGAGTCGAAAGAGATGAGTTTTCAGTCTGCGCCGGAAGATGTGCAAGCTATCTGCTATCTGATTTCAATGGGGAGCTCATTCCACCATTTTGGAGCCAGGATAGAAAACCCACGTGTTTTTGCTGATGGGAACTTGGGTCCCCCTCGCAGTGCGGGTGCAGCGAGCTGTTTGGCTGATGCAGAGCGAAGTGCACGTGCTGGGGTGTACGGTTTAACCATGTCTTGGATGTAGGAAGGGCCAGATCCATTCGCAGCATGGTACGCAAGTACCAGTGTCTTGAAGTGGATTCTAGCAGTTACCGGAAGCCAGTGAAGGGAGCAGAGAAGTGGCGTGGTGTGGGAGAATTTAGGAAGGTTTAAGATCAGACGAGCAGCTGCATCCTGGATGAGCTGCAGAGGTCGGATGGCACATGCAGGTAGACCAGCCAGGAGGGAGTTGCAGTAGTCTAGGCGTGAGATGACGAGAGCCTGGACCAGAACATGCGTTGTTTTCTGGGTCAGCTGGGGACATATCCTCCTGATGTTGTAAAGCGTGTATCTGCAGCAGCGGGTTGTTGCAGCGATGTTTGCAGTGAAGGAGAGTTTGTTATCTAGGATCACACCCAGATTCCTTGCAGTCTGAGTCGGGGAAACAAAAGAGGTGCCGATGTTGATTGTTAGGTCAAGAGTGGGAAAATCTTTTCCCGGAAGGAAAAACAGTTTGGTCTTGTCAAGGTTGAGCTTGAGGTGGTGAGCAGACATCCACTGAGAGATGTCAGCTAGACAAGCAGAGATGCGTGCGACGACCTGGTTGTCGTCAGCGTAGCAGTGGTATGAAAAACCATGCGGGATAATGACTGATCCGAGTGAGTTTGTGTACAAGGAGAAGAGGAGGGGACCAAGAACAGAGCCCTGAGGGACCCCTGTAGTTAATTGACATATATAGGCGGAGCACCCTGTTTCTGACGTCAGAACAATTTCAAATCTGTATCAGTCTGTATCAGATCCGTTGCAGCCCCGTTTTTAGAGATTTGGGTATTGGTGAGTTCCCTGACACACCGGGGACACATATTCATGTATAAAAGACGTACAAAAGTGCATTTTCCTTTAATTGAGAAGTGATGTTCGTTATGGAACACTGTTAGTTCTTTATAGAAAACTATACATCAAGCTTTATGAATGTCTTACTTATTAGTCCCTTCCATTGTTTAATGCCATAGCAAACATAAATATATCTGCCTTTTCCAGTCTTTGTCAAACATATACAGTACAAGCTAGAATACTACTAAGATGACTTTGAAATGTTTCCAGTAGCTTCTTATATTCCTGCATTAAAAGCTTTTGTTCTGGAATCAGACATAGATTGTAAAGTCAGCTCACTGGGGTTCTCTATATAATTAGTCATTAGAATAAATCAGATACTGAGTGTGCTTTAGTCCTGTATAGGGGATACTAAATGTTGCAAGTAAAGAGGCTCCCCTGTTTTCTTAATGTACAACTCTACATAATGGCTAAAGTGGAGGTTTATTGAGAGTTTGCTGTGGCTCTTCAGGGCCAGTGTATTGTTTCCATGGTGTACAGCTCTGCAGAAATGAGGGGAAGTGCGTAAGAAAAAGCATTCCAGGGCGCAGAGGTGACATCCTGCTTTATTTATCACCTGCTCGTCCTTCCTCTGCTCTCCTGCTGAGCTAGGTGAGTTGCATACTACTCTCTGGCTCCCATCACTTCGTCTTTGCTCTTTCTCTTTCATACCTCTGCTATCAATCTCTTAACTTCTACACCCCGCCCCCCTCCATCTGTCTCTCTTTCCTGTTCCTCCTTGGACTCTGGAATAGTGTCAGTCCCTGAAGGATGAGCCGAGTTTGAAAGCCAGTCGTTGGGATAAAGTGTACTTTCAAAAGTTTCTCCAGCATCCTGGGAGGTGAGAATCAGGCCCTTACAAGGAGAAAGAGAGTGGAGAAGAAATAGTGAGAGTCGGAAGTGAAATGAGACACAAAAACGCGATAGGGATAGGCTGATAAAGATTGTACATCAAGGGCTCCCTTTTACATTATTAGGTCGATATCTCAATCTCTGTGCCTGCGATGCAGTTCTGCCACGCTTTATCATCCTGTTCTCCCTTTACACAGCGAATACTCCTCAAAAAACCATTTACTCTTTTTCTTTGATGTGAAGAGCTTAATGTCGTTCTGCAGCATTTCTCTCCACATTAAAACAGAGAATCCTGAGCCTTCAGATAGATGTGATAGTGAGGTTGTTACTGAGAGTTGTCCTGCAGCTATTACAGTGATCTTGAGTGCACTCTTATCAACTCTTTTTTACTGCAGTGACGAAAGGTCAAGAGGAATTACCTGAGAGATTTCAGTTTTATCCTTGAGGAAAGATAAAAAGAAAGAAAGATTAATTTCACTAAATGTTTTTGTGACAATCTCCAGAAGCAGCTCATTTATTATAGCCATAACAAGTGGAGAGAGAGCGTACAGTTTCTCCCTGAAGCCACCGGTCACGTGTTGAGGGATTTGATCTTTTCAGCGTTTTTTTTTTGCCATAATTAATTTCCCACGCTGTTCAAATAAAGCTAAATGAAGCTTTTGGTTATTGGGAATTCACATTTAGACCATATTTGTGTGCTTTTTTTAGATTATTCAGTCCTTAATAGATTTGCAAACATGTTCAATATCACGCACAAACTCATTGCTGTGCACCATGTATCATTTTTAGCTTTCAGACTAAAAGGGTTTTGTACACACATAGAAGGATTTGCACGGTGCTTCTTGTTCTATGTCCAAATGACTCTTTCTAATCCTTTGCCAATTTTTCATTTCAAAAGTATGGATTAAAAAATTGTGCGCCTATGATTGAATAAACATAAAAACACTTTGTCCTTGTTCCATCCTCTTCTCTTATTAGGGAGTTGGGCTGCAAGCCAGGATAGAGATTATGGACATCAAACCTATGGCGAGGATGAAACATGTCAGTAGTAATGGTAGAGATGGGCTATATTTTATTGAATTGCTGATGTAGAGCATATATAGGAGATATTTATCCATCCTTAAATTAATCCTTAAACAGCCATGACAGCAACACTGGTCTTGTTTTCACCTTGTGAGTCTATGTGTGTCTGTGGATGGCATCGCAAATGATGCCTTGACAAATTATACCATTTTGTAGTTCAGGTTAAAATAAAGATTGAGTTGGCAGATGGCATGGTCAGAGCAAGGCGCTCATCATATTAATACAACTATCCAATATGCAGTCATGAAACTATTGACATTATAATTAAATGAATGTTTGTGTGGTCTAAGCAAGGAAAGCGGAGGTACATAGTTAGGAGGTGTGGAAGGAGACGTTTGTCACCCAACTTTTTTGAGTCGCCAGCGTAGCTCACCGGTGGCCATCTTGCCACAGTCAACAACTACTGCTACAGTTGTTGTAAGATGAGTGATCTGCACAAAAATACTCTTAACTCGCTGAAATCTTGACTGATGTACAAACGGTTTGGTTTATTATAAACGTTATTAACATGGATATGCTACAGGAGACAACAAGACATGTTGAAAAAAAAAAAGTTCATGATTATTATAATAAGTATGCAGTATCATAACTACATCTTTGATTTTTATAACAAACCAAACTGTTTGAAAATTGGTTGAAAATTGAGCAATCTACGGTTAATTCAATAGTGCACCATAGACTTAATGTTATGAATGAGCGAGCTGCCTGTGGCAAGATGGCCGCCATGTGGCAACGTCGGTCTCCATTGGCCAGCAGCGCGGGTGAGTCATCTAGTGTTTATATATATGTTTGGCCATCTTTACAGATGATAGTTGAGATCATGATAAAGGTGGAGTTCGAAGATGGGCGTGGTCCAAGTAGGGGGGGCCAAGTGTCAATTGTAGCAATATTATCTTTGTAAGCATTTTGAAAAGTCATGTTTAACTATTGTGTTATATTGTCAGGCACATTTATGCTGCTCCTGCTGCCAGGCTAGAATATGAATTATAGTGCTAAGGATGCTTGAATAAACATGTATAACATGCGTTTATCGACCATATTTTTATAGAAGATGTTTTTTTAGTATAATAGTGTGGCCAACTCTTTTGAGTGGCCACACTTTAAGCAACATGCTGACTTAACCATTGTAAGACATTACAACAAATATTGCGTCATGGTTGAGTTGACTGAGTAACCTAATTCTGTTTTCACCAAGTGCCAAATTAAACATTTATTGATGATATCATACACAATATGTTCAACCCTTTGACCTAAAGTGTTGTCCTATTTTTTGTCCCCCTTTCCCCAAGACCTCTGACACAGAAGTGTGTGATTTCCAGTCTGAGGGATTAGACTGTAGCTGGGAATTAATCTTCAACAGCTCTGATTTAGTAACCATGACTCCTGCAGTCCTCTGACAGCTTTGATTTGTTGACTTAATCAATCTTCTCCGTGTAGACAAACAGGCAGATTTAAGTTGTAGATATTTAGCGTCCATGTGCACTCCTGTCCTTATCATTTTCCTTGAGATAAATTATTTTGTATAGGTTCTAAATATACTGTATTTTATACAGTGTTCTCTTTTCCCCCCATCTTATTTTCCATGATTGCATTTTCCCCATGTATGTATCTGACACTTTGCTTTATAACATACAAGCAGTAAATACTTAATAAGGCACGTTTTATGTGTTGTTAGTTTTGGCAAAGTAACACTGGTTATATTTGCAATCTTTTTTATTTGCTATAACTTGATGATCATTATGCTTTAACAAATACTTCCATTCATTTTTGTTTCGGTGGGTGGTTGTCTTTAGCTGTTCCTTCTGGTTTCTAGTGTTAATTTATCTTTATCAGTTACTGAGATGCCTGGCTAAATAGGCTCTGAGTGAGATGTAATAAACAGTGATTGGGTGTTAAAGACCTTCCTACCCTGGCTTTCAGTTTATATAGCTGCATCTCGGCCAGTGTCCAGCCGCAGGATTGATGGAACACCTCGATCCAGAGTCCCATCACACCACGCCTCATCCAGTCTCACATGCCAATGAATTAAATCCTCACTGCTCGCTCTGTTCCTATTTGCTTATTGATCGCAGATTTTCATCAGTCTTAAGGATTGAAGTATTACCGAGAGGAGGACCATGAATCTTGGACCAAATAGCGCCACAAGCTATAAGTTAGAGACAAAAACAGGAGCTTCTCGCCCAGTGGAAGCCCAGCCTTAAACTGTCAGGCTTGGGCTAGCGTTGTAAATTCAGGCCTGAAAGCCAGTGATGGATATGTGGGGAGAGAAGTGATGGCTTTAATACCACCAGACTCACCTGCCAGTTAATCACGATGTGCTGTTTACCCTTTAGCACCAACAGGAACACCCATGAAAAAATCACCCACGAATCTATGTCACATCTACATGGAATTCTTTTCACATGCATTCACACACACAAACACACTTTTTTAACTAATGACATAGCAGTACATCATGTCACGAGCACATAGTAGACTGAATTGCTTTCCACGGTGTTCCTAGGAGAGAAGGGCGGTTCTCTGTCACACTGACCTTTCATTATGCTGAATTAGCATGTCAGTCAGTGTCCATGGGGGAACTACATGTAACACAGGGGACCACCCATGGTGTAATGTATACAGCACCTTAGGGCGTTGTTATGTCACCGGAGGATGCATCTTGTTCATTAAAAACATTATATAGTGCTTGTTAGCTCTATTTTCCATTAAAATAGTCTTCCCTACAGCTTCAGATATTTTCTTAAATGCCTTCTTTTGATGGTGCGTGTGTACCATTGGCTGCCTGTCCCTGACATGTGAAATCACTGTCAGAAAAAAAATATGATTCTGCTTTTGGTTGAATTAGAATCATTTGTAGTCAGCCTTCTTATATGCATGCTGAACATAATCTTCTAAACTGCACTGACTGCACATGCAAAACAGCCTTCCATGTGAGCAAGCTTTCGCTGCATTCCCATTATCTGGAATGAATATGCTGACTGGACATGCATAATACATGAGAGGATGGGTGTTATTGTAACAAGCGCTTCTCAGTGGAAGTCCCTGCTGCCTCTCCATGTAGTCAAAACGGACACTTATATGCAGTAAAAGGGACATCACAGCACTGGAGGCTCATGGCCCTCATCGCAATGCCAAGGAGGAAGGATGGAAGAAAAAGAGTGGAAGAAAAACTCAGGAGCCCAGAGCTGCAACTCATTATTATTGGCCTCCTTCTCTTCCTCCCTCCCTGCGTCTCCCGTCCTCTCCACTGTCAGTCAGCCTCTAGCCCTTTAGCTAGAATCTTCCTCTCTCTCTCTCTCCGTGGGTTCCCACCAGTCATCGTATCTGCCCTGGATGCTGGCACTAAGCGCTAATTACACCGTCTATCTTGCCACACTGACAGCCATGGCCAAGAAGATCTCTGCTTCCTTGTTTGCTAATCCACAGCTGGGGAAACATCACTTCAGTGAATACTCGCTGCCAACTGATAAGTTTAAGTTGACATGTAGCAGCATACAACAGCTGATGGAAATTCTTAGTCCACAACAAAGCCTCCGTTGGATCCGTTGACATAATTCTACCCGATGACATGAATTCACAAGATATTGTCATCATTATGTAACGTAGATACAGTAGATGATTTAATTTGTCCTGTGTAGTATGTTTAATGTGAGGCGGAAATCTACCCATCACATCATGTTCACATGCACAATGTATGTTTTCCATGTTGCATAACTCTGCTAAATGAGCATCAAGTTGCAGATGTCTGATGAGACACAGAGTACCACCACAGCTGATCTTGAATGTAATCCACTTGTATCCCTTCTTCTTATGGTAAACTCTCCAAATCCTGTTACTTAAAGCCTTCTTCTCCAACCTGAGGCTGCAGGGTGCCAAGCGTATTGCGTGTTAGTCTCTACCAAGTGTCCTATATCGAACCGTATAAGCACCGGAGTGGTTTCTCAGGAGGGTTACCATGTCGACCATGTTCTCCATCATTCTATCTCATCCCTTTCCACCTCAGAGAAAAAGCTAAGCTACAAACAAATCAAAGTAACAACAATGATAGTTTGCTTTCAAGTGATCTCTTGTTTTCATAAGACACTTTGCCTCAGTGTGTACTTTTTCAGTACAGATTGGCATGGGAGACAAACACAAGTTAGATTCCAACCCACACTGAGTGAACACATTGAGTCTGCCTTGGCCCATTTCTTTAAAAAAAGGCATTTCTGTTTACTGCAACAATGTCACTAAGATATGAGCTTTGATCATGGGTTCATTATGCACTTGCATTAAGTCGAACACATTTCATGGCCATTAACTCCAGCTCATCCTTTGAAAATCACACTTTGTTCTGCCCTATGAAAACAGACAATTATTTGTGTATTGTTATCCTTATTGTAATTGTACATTTTGCAGACAGAACATATTTGATAATGTTTTTATGGTTAAAAACCTTTATTCTAAATTATGCAAATGTTATAGAAAATGACGTTTGGTCAAGGTGTAGTGTGAATGTAATCATAGTTCAGGTACATTAAAGCAGCAGTAATACATTTATCCACTGGGGGCAGGGCAGCAAGCTAAACAAAACTAAGCTATGACATATTACCTAATACACAATAATAAACTGGGTCTTTTTACATATTTTCACATATGCAGGCATAGAGCATCACTAACACTTGTTTGGAGTTTCTGACCACGCATAGGTAGCATTCATGTACCTCTGTGTTGGACTCTACCAGTTCCTGAGTGAAATATCTGTTAACCTACTCTAACCACTATGTTCAGCTGTTTGCCTGTAATTGTGACAGTTTGTTGTTTGGTGCTGAGCAGGGTGTGCATGTGAGTGGATTAATCAATGTTTTTTAATAGTAGCAGATGAGGGCCGCAAGACTTAATAAAACCAAAATAATAAGTTCAAAGACACCAAATAAGGGAAATGCAGTAGTATGAAAATGCGGGTGTAACACTACACCTTTAGTATTATGTATTCTAGTTTTTTTATTATGTTATTATTACAGCTGAAATGTAAATGCTTTACTGCTTGACTCCAAATGATCTTCATCTTTTGTTAAAACGTGTTTGATTTTCTGTCAAATCAGGTTAAGGAGATTCACTCTATACAATGGATGATGTGGTCATTAGGGAGTCTGTCGACTACAGGTCAATCTTATTTGATCAGCTAAGCCTATCGACAGTAAGCATAATGTCATCAGTGTTTTCCTAGTCACTTTATTTCTAACCTGTGACCTCCAAGTCCTCATTCAAATCAGGCCAATTACAGAAGCTGTAATTAGATCCTTGCACAGAAGAGTTTGGGCCATTGTGTCTGAGGAAACAATGTTATTTAAGAGAAGCTTAACCACAGCCTGCCCTGCAACCTGTTCCATTTTCCTTCATGTGGATCTACATATCTTGCTTATTAAAGGTCTTCCAATGACATTTCAAAGCAAATGATATGATAGTGTAATCTCACCCTTAAGTATTGCCCAAAAATAATGATAATACCCAATACAGTAGATTCAGGTTTGACAACCAGTCACTTCAACATCTCTAGTTGTGTTATCATATGTACCTGTGTGTGTATAAAATGTTCTGTATTTCACTTCCCCTGGATGGTGGCTTTTCAGAAAGATATACCACCACACTGAAGGGAGTGCTGATCTGCAAACGAGGACAAGATAAATGTGTGTGTCATTGACAACCACATGGGATCCCTTCTTCACATGACAGAGGACGGGAAATGAGAAACGGTGTGGGGGTGACAGTGGCCTGCGCAGTGTAGGTGAAACAGGGGTGGGGATATTAGGAGCATTATATAGCTCTAGCTCTTTAAAACATTTGCTGACCTGTACTGTATATTACAGTGCAACGACTGGAAAAGATCGGTTTGGGTCAGCTCCATCTCCTGAGTCAAGGTGATGTAAAAGAACCCGAGTCCTGTCTAAGTGAAGCCCTGCTGACTGCTGACCTTTGTGTCTTTCCCCATCTATCATGTGAGTGTGTGTGTGTGTGTGTGTGTGTGTGTGTGTGTGTGTGTGTGTGTGTGTGTGTGTGTGTGTGTGTGTGTGTGTGTGTGTGTGTGTGTGTGTGTGTGTGTGTGTGTGTGTGTGTGTGTGTGTGTGTGTGTGTGTGTGTGTGTGTGTGTGTGTGTGTGTGTGTGTGTGTGTGTGTGTGTGTGTGTGTGTGTGTGTGTGTGTGGCCAAGGATGTTTGTTTGCATGCAAGTTGTTGCATTTAGATGTGCGTGTGCAAGAGGGACTTTGAGGGATCTCTCTTTGGCGTCGTGTTGCGTGAATGAGCAATCTGTTCTGCTCATATTCAGCCAAGCATATCCTGGCCCCAGCCCTGCCCGTGGTGACAGGGAAACCGCGGCGGTTTAAATCAGTCGACATTGTTCTGGCAGTGGGAAGTGCTTATGGTGAGGATATATGTCATTGTGTTCTGCCATCTGCAGCAATAAGAGTAGCAGTATCCCTGATAGATGCCAATCCAGGTACAGACTAAGGTGGAAGGAGCAGCAGAAACAAATCCACAGTGCACAGTAACGCATCTTACAATAAAGAATACATACAGACAGTGATAATTCATCTTGTTGTAGTGATACCATATAGCAAAAGTGCTATGGTTTACTGTAAGTGTTTACCTTGTCAGCATTGTCCTGCAATGTATCCTGTATTAGAAGTGGAATTACTAAATGTACAAAGTGTTAATTGAAAATCATTCTAATTGATTATTTCCCCTTTTCAAGAATAGGACCCAGGTAAAAAAAGAACAGAACTTGTATCCAAATGACTATCACACTTTGGATGTTGTAGTTGCGATCTGTCAATCAAATTAGCTGACTCAAATATATGATTATGATAATAATAATAATAAATTATATTTCTATGTCGCTTTTCTTGAACCCAAAGACGCTTCCATGATGTCTGTACATACTGCAGAAAGACATAATTAAACAACAGGAGGCAGATCTATGGATCCCAGCTCCAGGAGCTCTATCAATGCTTGCAATGATGAAAATAGTAACAACAGGGATCAGCATCACAACATCTGGGGATCTGCCGAGGTGCAAGTGTCACCTCCGGGGAAGATTAGTGATGTTCCTGTCCCCCGCAGGGATAACAGTGGTGTGTACAGTGCAATGCAACAGATAACAGAGCTCAGACAGACAGCTGGATGTGTTTATCAGTACCAGAGGCCTTTCCCAGGGCTCCACATTAATGCAGCCTTACTCTGCATCTTTATATAGGGCTGGCTTTGGATACTGGCCAACTCATCTCTTCTTCTTTTATCCTCTGTCTTTCCACTTTACTTGATATCCTCCCATTATCGTCTACCTTTTTCTTCTTCTCCTGTCTGCCCCTTGTCCTCCTCGTGGCTCCTGCCTTTTCTTTTTCCTCCTTACTCCTCCTCTTTCTGCTGCATACCACCATGTACCAATCATTCTGTCTGTGTGTGTGTCTCAAGCCTATTGCTCTAAGCTGATTTACTACGCGGTGGGGGAAGGCAAAGGTGCAGGAAATGGAGGTCAGAACTCATCGTTAGTGGCCAATGAATTCTTAATTAGGACAACAAATGGTGCAGTGCCCCCAGTGTGGCTAGAGCGTTACCAAAGCATCACAGATCGGAGGCCAGCCACTAGATAGTGTGCAGGACTTCGGATAACATGGGTGATGTTTGCCTCATGCATGTACTGATGTGTTTAATATGACAACTGCAGGGAGTTTAGATTACTGCTTTAAAATGAGGAGGAAATCTCTTTGTTCTGTACGGGATGAATGTCTTATCCTTGTATTACCAAGGAAGGCATAAATGAGAGAACAGAGGAATGCCGGGTATAAAGAGACTCTCAGCAGGGTGTGAATTGATTTTCCATGTCCCATAATAATGCGGGTATACGGCTGTGTGAGTCTTAATATTTACGTGCATTTAATGAGGAAACCAAGAATGCAGGCCTTTTGAAATGCCACAATACCTTTTTTTTTCTCTTGCCTTCATGCAAAAGATGAATACCCTCTGTGAGTAGGGTCAAAGCAAGAGCAGCAAAGAGAATTAGCTTCCCTCTATTTCTTTTTAAAATGTAGGTCATAATTAGTATGAGTTTGAGCAGGTTGTAATTCTTCTACCGGCAGTATTTGAATACAATATCCACTGTCACTCCTTGGGAGCACTTCAAATGAAGGTATTCATGTCACTGTAGTGCAATATGACACGTTTAGAGTTTTCTGGCACTCATATGGAATACTGTGTTTTTCTCTGATCAAAAGCCTGCCTTGGAAGAAAGCCTCATTAAAACGTGCAGGATTGTCTATATCCCCATTATCTTTGGTTTAGGACACTGTCAGTCTTCAATTGGAAAATCTTTCCCTTTTCCAGCTTTTTACCCCCAAGGTTATGCAGTAAACGTTGATCCAACTCAATACTTGTCTAATTAGCAACCACACTTCTGTCTGCTTGTCTTCCAATATACTGCGAAGACAGGGAAGTGCCTACGGGTCAGGATATTCATTAAATCCTCTGGCAATTCAGCACTACTTTTACTGGATGTTGCCACCTGTCGTACATACAAATCATGGGTGTAACAAGAATAATGAATCTCACACTGGTTGTACCCACACTTGCCCTCCCCTGGCACATGTGTTATGTCCACCTTTTCTTTCACCTTCTTTTCCATCTTCCCTACATCCATCTTTGCCTCCCTCCCATCTGTCCTCTCATGCGGTACATCAGACGTCCCCGGCCTGACTGTGTGCTGACAGCCAGCCTACTGACAAGCTCCGAGGCCATTCTGTGGGGAGCCAAGCTTCCCTTCATGAGACCCTCGAAGAGACAGTGTCACAGTGAATCCACTCTGGAGGCTGGCCAGCACAGTCGGCTTTCTTTGGTGAATACACAAGAAACAAAGCATGGGCGTTTACTTTGTGCTCCTGCTGCGTTTAAAAAGCCAACTATAATGAGAATGTAAGTAAAAAGTGGTTACAGAAGGAACAAGACATATAGCCATATTGTTCAAACACTGCATGCTGTTAGAGTTTCAATCTAATACTCATTATGGTTTGCTTTGTATTTCTTTAAATGCAGTAGTGGTGTACATGAGGCTGTTGTAAGAACGATAGTCTGCATTCAAAAGGTTAGGAGTGAAGTGTTCAATAATCAAAAACACCTGAGCTAAGGAATAGATTAAATTGTTTATCTGCTTTAACATAAGACACACTCGTTAGCATGGCTAGCTACTTACTGCTAATTTATCTTCCAAAGAGCCCATTATACATTACCATGTCCATGACTTGCTTATCCGTTGTATATTATTCCTTTGTGTAGAAGCCAGTCTGTGATATGATCAGAGATGAAGATAACATTTGCAGCATTATTCTGTATATTGCTTCAACCTCAGACAACTAAGCATGAGATACAAATAATGCAATAAAATAATTCAAAATCATATCTTGATATTTATATAATTTGTTAATACTAGTGAATGTAAGCCAAGCTAGTAATCATTATCAAGAGTGCTAACTGACAAGCATTTCCCAAATATGATCGGTCAAAATCCCCAAATAATGAAAAAGGAGGATTGGTTCGTAAGGTTGTTGCTTACTCAATCTTACTCTAAAGATTGCTAGATTACCAATGATAGTAAATAGTTTGTTGTTGTTTACATTCCCTTTGTTCTTTTCTGCTCTGCGCACCTGGTGAGATTGCATGTGCATTTTGTATGTGTCTGTGGGTCACATGACCTATCTCCCCATCTATTATTGAGTGTTCGGCCACACTCCGACAAAGTCACAGCTAATTAATAAGTAAAGACAAGACTGCAGAGGTTGAGAGGAGACCTGAACAAATGACAAATAAATAAATAAATTACAAACAGAATTAAATCCTCCAAATTAAAAACTTGTTCTTTGGGAATTCTAGCTTTCATTAGTCTCATTTGTTGTGGTTTTGTTTAATTTGCTCGCCATTTCAATACTGCTATCAATGCTGCCCTTTGGTGGGAGAAATCATCTGAACCAATCAATCTCACTTAACTTACTTCAGAAGCTTTTCTATTGTGTGTCCTTGGGGAGGGGCTGTGTGTGTAAGTGTGTATTAATGAGGAAATTCACCCTCTACAACTCCCATATTTCTGCTTACTTATAAAAGATGTGGGTTTGAACTATGTGACAACAAGCTACAACTAAGCACACAGAGCTGTCCGACTCTATCTGATTATCCTCTTACACACAAGGACACATATATAGGCACACATGATACAAACTCAGTGACACACACACACACACGCACACACACACACACACACGCACACACACACACACACACACGCACACACACACACACACACACACACACACACACACACACACACACACACACACACACACACACACACACACACACACACACACACACACACACACACACACACACACACACACACACAGTGTCATCTTCAAAGGCACCCAGGGGCGGCATGGCCAACGTGACAACAGCCCTAATGAGCTCTTCTGAGTGGGTGACCCTGGCGCCTGGCGTGAGGAGTGGTGTCGCCATGGTAATGCGGAGGCAAAGGGTCTGAGTCA
Organism: Notothenia rossii; assembly: GCF_949606895.1. NCBI lineage: Eukaryota > Metazoa > Chordata > Actinopteri > Perciformes > Nototheniidae > Notothenia > Notothenia rossii. The sequence continues at coordinate 73,904,563 of NC_136905.1, read as the reverse complement.
CGGTGTCATGCAGGTACTTTTAGAGGAGAATTAAACACCTTGATTTTGTTTTATAATTCATGCATGCAGGCAAATGCACTCATAGTTTCAATATTAACATGGTTAACGGTTGGAATACATTTTGGATAATTGTGTTTGCATTTAAACAACGATTTTAACCAAATTAGCCCATGAGGTTTCTGCTCCTTGCCATATTACTGTACCTCAACATGGCTTTAGCCATTTTCTTTTTCTGAGTAAGTGGCTATTACTTTGCCTCACATGCCCTCCATGACAAATTTGGGGTTTTTAGGTGTATAATGATGACTATGTGCTCCCCAGTCTTTCATCATCTTCAGCAACAGAGTGAGAATGAGGGAGAGACAGTGAGAATGAGAGGGTGTAAAAATGAGAGAGAGACCGAAGCGAGAGGAATGCAGAGAGCTCCGGGGTACTTGGTGTGCTCAGTGATGATATGCGGGGTAATGAACTTCCATACTTTATGCATCAAATGCATGACGCTCTGCTTTTCCTTGACTGTCAGTGATTTCTGCCCCGTATTGGGGAGATGAGTCCCCCTATAATCTCTTTCCATCCTCTCCATACCAGCTTTCCAGGCTCGCTCTGCCGACTTAAAGCCTGCATTTCATTTGTCAGCCTAATGGTGAAATTTGTAAGGAGTTTAAATTCATGCTTCTCCTGGAGGTGTCATGTAGAGTTGTCAGCTGTGTCTGGGGAAATAAGGGAGTTTGCTGCTTGGTGTGAAAAGTAATCAATTTAAACTTGGACAAGTAAGAGCGGCTTAATGGAAGTATAGCATTCAGAGAGGCTGCGTAAGATAAAGTATACTACATGTGAATGTGATCGTTAATTATGTTAACATAAATAAAATGCACTGGAATGCATGCAGTAAAATTGCAAAAACAAGGTCCCATTTCATGGCCATTTCTACAGATCATAATTCCATTTTTTGAGGTCTACTAGAATAGATTTATATTGTGCAATTTTCCAAAATCACATTGGTTTCTCATTCAGCATCTCTGCGTATTCACTTTGTCCTAAACGGCTTGTTGGAGCCCCCCCTCCCTGTGAGCCCAGTGTGCTCTGATTGGTCAGCTCGCCCACTCTGTTCTGATGAGTCCACCACTGTTACAGCGGAACATCAGTGATTATGTGTTACAATGGCGTTTGTTAGCAACCAGAAAATCACAGCAGTAATGACAAATAGATGAGAATGCTGCGTGGGTTCTGGGTGCCGTGTTGGCGGGACGTTGCGGGGCTCGCTGCTGGAGCGGACAGTGTGAGCTGGCTTGCTGCGCTGTCTCAGGCTGAGAAATCCGCTGAGCTGTGTGTGTGTGTGTGTGTGTGTGTGTGTGTGTGTGTGTGTGTGTGTGTGTGTGTGTGTGTGTGTGTGTGTGTGTGTGTGTGTGTGTGTGTGTGTGTGTGTGTGTGTGTGTGTGTGTGTGTGTGTGTGTGTGTGTGTGTGTGTGTGTGTGTGTGTGTGTGTGTGTGTGTGTGTGTGTGTGTGTGTGGCGGAGGGGTCGTCATTACATCACTTGGTTAGCACTGCATGGTTAAATACATTATAATTATTTTAAATGTAATAGCTGAGATCTGGGAACACAATGACAAAGTCCTAAAGGGGCTAGAGAGAAACAAATGCGACAAACTTTGTAAACAAAGTGATATGTTATACCCATATAAAAGCAACAGCAATATTGTAATGTACCTATCAATAATTCCTTGTTTACACAAACAATCCATGTACACACACCTAGTCGATCAAAGTTGAACCCCAAAGACGATTGAAGCTTAAAATAAATATTTTGTCTTTGTTTTATAACCTTGCTACCCACTAGCTTTCTACATTCCCAGACCTTTGTGACTACATTTTTATAATTATGGAGAAGAATGATGATGTGCAAATGAGACACAAAGATACAGATTTACGCTTAAAATTAAAACCGAGACACTGACACAAAAAGGCATAAGTACATGGACACACACACACACACAAACACACTTACTGTAGAGGCACTTTTTTCTTAACTTGCAGTGGGGAGAAGCCGGAGCCTCTCATCACACATGAATAATTAAAACCGAAAGAACGCCTTTGCTTTTTTGCAGGGTCAGCGCACAATCAGTAGGAAAGGTCGAGACCAGGGACACGGTTCTGTAGGGGGCATGAAATGAAAACAAGTTGGTGCCGTGTGGTGCAAAGATGAAAGAGAGGTGTGCCGTTGAGATTGGGTGACAAAGGGGGAGGGGATGGAACACTGGGTGAGGGCTGGGAGTGAGTTGGAATGGATGTAGAGAGGGCGGATTGATCTTCTGAGTTATTACAAAAAGGGATTGATATCTTGGTTTGTGTGATTGGACTGAGAAATCGATCTCGGCTGTAAGACTTTGGATGCTGTAGCATTACCAGTTTATCTGCCTTTGTTCTGTTTTAGTGAAGATATGCTATGTCAGACTCAGTCAGACTACAGACCCTGAGAGACGTCTCTCCATTTGAAAGCATTAATATTTGCATGCCACTTTACATGAGGGGAACTCCAAAGACTGTGGGTATGTGTGTTACTAAAGCTTGCATGCAAACAATATTATGCATTGTTTGTGTCCATGAATGTTTGGTTATGTTTTCAATGTTGTCATTTTGGCTACAAGCAGCAACACATGCATTGTTAGAGATTGAACTCTGTATTAGATTTGATGCTTTTCAATCGGTATAAGTAGAACACTCATCACAGTTTGATAATAGTTATCACTCAAGTCAAGTCAACTAATAAGTGACTTTTTTCCCCATGTTTTACTAGAACAATTTAAAGAAACCTTGGAATATAAAACTATCAAGTAATTCACCCTTACAGTATAAGCCTTGCCTTCATTATTAGTAACTGTTACTATTCCTATTATGCAATGGCCCTATAGCCAACAATCTTCCTTAGGGCATGCTCTAACAGTGTGCTAAAGTTCATGTTTTTATCATCAAAAGCACAATTCTTTCACATAATCTGCTAGACTATATCAATCTTTCCATTATAGTAACAATGTCAGATTAATCACACAAAAATGGAGAAGCAGGTTTATCATTAATAGACAGACCATTGATTTTTGAGGGCTGAGATAATAGCAGTTAACTCATTAATGTTAGCTCTTCCTGTTCGTTTAAAAGCCTGTCTTTGGTTGATTTAATTTTTTTAAACATTCATTTCGGCATTGTTATTACTTTTCTATTTCAACATCATGTTTCAGTTTTGGATGAAAGGTATGATAAGAGCTAAGCGATGTGGATTGCAAATACTTTGGTTTGAGGGTAATCCCCAATTTAAACAGATAACAAGATGGAGCCTCTATTGTTATTCTCAACTCAAAGCATTAGAGCTGTAATGCTGTGCATGTCCTTATTATATCATTTGTTTTCTACTGAACCTGTAACACTTGTCCATTGCTTTTAAGATATGTTGCTTTACTTCTTGTGAGAAACACAGATCTTTAATCCATTCCTTACAATTTTGCTCCTGAATGTAAGGCTTATGAAAGGTCCTTGGGTTCAAAGTTTATCACCGTCTGTTACTACAAATCAAAAGCTTGACAGGCCTGCCATGCCTAGTTTGTGGTTGCAAAGTTATCATTGGACACTCGCCATGTGGGGGTTTAGCCAGCAGTCTAAGCAAAGATTAGAACAGCTTTTAGATTATGCTGTATTTATTAAATGACCCCTATCTTGCTTCATTGTTCCTGACCCCCAGGTTTAAAAAAAACTTCACTAGCCCTTGCACAACACTTCTTATTTTCACAACAAACCTATGTTTTATATTGGATTATTTGAAAATCCTTGACTATGCTATACAGTGATGATTACCTACTAGCACCTAAGCGAAAGATGAACTTTTAGCCTAAATTGCAATGACTAGAATCTTCCTCCCCCAACAGGCTTTTACATGACCTCAGATTGGTACCAGTCCATGTGTCCATTCTGCCCACTCTAATCATCAATCTGCAGCCTGCTTCACCAGCCGCTGGCACCTGTCAGGATGAAAGACATGGATTAGAGACAGAGAGAGAGAACGTGAAAAGGTTGGGCATACAATACTAGCATCACGTGTGCCGTTGCTAGGGAGGCTGTGTGTGTCTATGTGTGTGTGTGGGTGTGGGTGTGGGTTTGATTGTGTGTGATGTAAGTCCAACACCGCTGTCAGGCCTAGCTGCAGGCACAATGGGACGATATCCAGATTTCTGTGTGTGTGTGTTGGTTTTTCTCCAAGACTCATGTGTGGCTTATATGATTTTGTGTGAAGTTTAAGATAGCTTGTGCCTCCTCTGCTATGTTGTTTTGGAAGAGACTATCACTACAGATTATGCTCACCCATAGAATCAAGCAGACGCACACACACACACACACACACACACACACACACACACACACACACACACACACACACACACACACACACACACACACACACACCACACACACACACACATACGCACACATGCACACACATCCACATGCACACCCCCTCATGCTTATCCCTTCACTATTTCAAGTCTAAAAATAGACCTTTTTCTCAATGATCTCTCTGCATCTCAAAGCAGCCGGCTGTAAGACATCCATGTGCATGGGGTTAACTACAGCCCATCCTCTGAAGAGCTCTCTTTTCTCACTACACCCCCCCCCCCCCCCACCCCATCACAACTCCACCCTCACACAGACACTTATACACACATACGCACACACATACACCCTGAGAGCAGCCCATTCAGGGTGCAGATGGCAGCTAGTGTGTGTGAGACAAGAGACCCTGTGCGCTCAGTTGGTTAACAGGCAGTCGGGCTCATTGACATGCAGGCAGCACTTCTCCTCCAGAGTAAGCTTCACTCTGTGGAGAGCTGGGAGACACTTAGATCACAAGATATGATGACCATATGTTCATTACACGCTGACATCCTATGAGTCGTTGCTGCCCTTGGAGGAGGTAATATTAGGTTTACAATTAACACACCACAATCAAGTGTCACAGTCCTTCAAGTAGTTAAGTGGTGATGTTCAATAATGGTGGAGAAAGTGAGTCAGCCCCTCTAACAGGCTTTGGATGTGCTATCTTAGTTAAATGCTACTTAATGTAAGCTGCTTAATGATTTAGATATTTGTCCATATGATTTAATTTAGTTTTCCAATCAATTTGTCTATTTTGTTATGTATTCATTATGCTCCCCATTCACTTGCTCAACTTTTCCAACCATCCTTTTTTCTTCCATGTATCTACGTAGGCCACTGCACATCATTAATATAAGAGTTTATTTTATTACAAAATGTAATCAAAAATCATGTTAAAGATAACAATGCTCTTATTTCCATCGAACAAGCAATACTCAATATCAATTCCATAAAAATAACAAGGAAATACTTTGTTACTAACCCTAACCCAGAATTGTTTGTCAGGCTATATAAAGTGAATGCCTCCATGCCCTAAAACTAATTTTTCATTAAAAAAAAAATGGAAAACATAAAGTTATATATTTGCTTGTGAGTGACTTTTTTAAATGATGATGATCATCTCATAATTTAATTTGTAGTTTTCCTCTTGCCTCAGCAAATTATCAAAACTATTCCTTCTTGATCTGAACAGCTGTTAAAGTAACAATCTGAAATCAAGGTCCACTCACTGTCTTGTTCCGGAGATCATTACCATGTGATAAGTATTGGAAGATTAAATTGTAATTCAGAATAAATTGCATAAGCCATGTTTTGTAATGAAGAAATAATCCAAATATGCTGTAGTAGGTATTTATTTATATTTTTGAACAACATTATACCTGTACCACACATTTCTAACATACAACTTTGTGGTACTCCACATTTCCTGGTTCACAAAAGGAGCTGGCAACTACACTATTGGGCTCATATGTAAGCTGCAGTTTAGCAGATAGTAGTTCCTTGTAGAATACAATATATTTTTGAATTTCCATGGGATTTCATTACCAAATAATAAAACATATAAGCATACCAGCCCTGTGGTTCACATCACTAATAGTGTACAGGAACTTTCTCTGATGAAAGCGTTCCACATCGATTCATTTAAGGACACAGACAGCTGCAAAAATTGAAGGATGTGATGTCCTCATTATAGGCCACAGCATAACAGTGAGCTAGTTAGCGCTGCAGGTAAAGAGAAGGTCACTGTTGTGTGATTGCAGTCTGTTTGAGGCTAACCAGCAGACAGGATCATCCAGAGGGATTAGTACAGCCCAGCAATCTCTTAAACATGTGCAGTGTGATCATGAGTCCAGAAAAATAGGCTGATTAAAGCTACCGACCAACAGTCGGACTTTAAATGTACTGTTGGCTTTCACATACAGTAGAAGTAAGTCATGGAGACTGTTTCTTGTAGGTATTTTTTGTGTTTCTGGAACTCAATGGGCGCAGATGCTTGTGTTTTCTCCATTTTTACTTTTACACATAAATTCACTTCAGTTAAACGTTGTCTTTTGTCCTCATTGTGGTGTGACTTATGAGCCGTGTCGAAACAAAGCACATACAATAAAAAACAAACCCTCCCTTACACTCACTGCCCAATTAGTCTGCCCATTCATGTTCTCGTCTTTTTTTTACTGCCTCACACCACCATGTTAATTAATAAAAATGTCATCCCTCATAAATTAGGATACTTTTGCAGTGTGTGTGTGTGTGTGTGTGTGTGTGTGTGTGTGTGTGTGTGTGTGTGTGTGTGTGTGTGTGTGTGTGTGTGTGCACCTAATCGGCGCCTCTGCAGCTGAAGCAGCATGTGTGTCAGCAATAGCCGAGCTCTAACAAAGTACCATCTATCATTCTGCTCAGCCAGGCTTCAATAATAATTGGGTTAGAATAAATGGGCCATGATTTTGGAGCAGAGAGGAAAAAAGAGAAGAGATTGCCAGCCAAAACAAAGCCAAAGACAATTCAATAATCAGGCCCCACCCAGAGAGAGAGGCAAGAAGCAGAGCGGCGTGGCAGAGGCTGCAGACACAAAGCGGATTGATGTCCTGCCCCTGCACAGGGCCAGCTCTGAATAAAGATGTATCTGTTACCAAGGCAGGGAGGACGCTGCGGCCCTGAGGCGCAGTGACACAGCAGTGGACCTATTCTGCAGCATTTGATCAGATTATACATATGATGGAATGCAGGAAAGATAACAATATGTCATGGGAATTAGGAAGATAATTTAGAATAACATGGTGAATACAGTAGGTGGTGGAATCAGGGTGAGTTACACCTCATTGTGTGTAATGTATCAATTGTATACTCTTAATCTTTGACCCGTTGGAATGTTTTCTCTGTTGCTATTATGAGACATTAGTGTTGGTTTAAATCACTGGATTCACAGACTGATTAGCTGTAAGATTATTTTTAGTTGGCTCTCATGCCGGAATAAAGAAAGAGTCATCAATGAAAGATCAGAATGAAGTCCCCATAAGAAGTATCGTAAGTAATATAGTAAGCATAGTGTAGAGTAAAAGCAGACAGTATAGTAAGACACTTAGTATAATGAGTAGCTTGGTTAGTAGTAAACTGATGGCAGGAAATGTCAATTAATTGATCAGGAGTATTACAATATTTACTGGTATGCAGATCTGATAAAAAATAATGAATGTAACAATGTTATGGAACTATGTCAGGGGTTGTTGCTACTAGCAACAGAAGGTTCAACCAAAACCATCTGCCAAAATAGAAATCACCATCTAGATGCTAATGTTGTTGGATTGGATGTTGGCATTGATGTTGTATTGGAATAGCAGTAATATGAATGAATTATTGATATACTTACACATGGTTGACAATGGAAAAACATGAATAAATGAGGGGAGAAAGCATTGCTTATGAGACGATGCTAACATGTTTTACAGAACTCTCCATCTCCATAATCAAATCACCAAACTAGGCAATATACTTTGGAAGAAATGTGCTTTATTTTCCCAGAGAATTGTAAAGCTATATCAATAAGTTTTGAAGCTGTTCAGATAGCTTTGCAATACGATCTAAGACAATTGATGCTGTTTATTCCTTTAATGCGTCACCATTCTGCAAATGCTATTTAAATGAGTCTCATATACTGAATTTACTGACACAACTTGGTATGGTGATAAGACAAATGAATACTTTGTTTTAAAACAATTTTTATTGATTTACAGCATACACAAAAATCACATACATAGGACATAGAGCCAAAAGCAATACATATATACACAGGACAACTACATTACTTTACATTAAAGAAAAATAACAAGACTAAATTAAATTGGTACATACATACATACAACAAGGGCACTCAATACATCGGCAACCATCCAGTTTTCCAGCAGGAGGACCGTATTTCTGCAGAGGATATCACAGTAATTTACATTTTAACATATTATAACATATTATCCTGCCCCAGGTTTTAAAAACATTTTAAAGTAATAATAACGTTTTGTGAAATGCTGTTCACTTGTAAACATTTAGAAATACAGTGTTAAAAAGTTACTAAGTACATCGATTACAATTTTGAGGGTTTTTTTTAGCACTGCAAATCTTTTTTGTGAAAACCCATATCATGCTTAACGCATACCACATAGAAGTTTGTTTTGTTTGGCAGGAAAGTCTTTCATGATTGAAAGTAGAGGCTAGAAAGCAGAGAACAACATTTGCAATGAGGGCAGTAAATCTCCAATTTCATGTAGGAGGACAGGGAGAATGAAAGCAGGGCATGAGGAGAGGAGAGGGACTTACGATGAGGATCAAAGGGCTCAAAGTAAGAAGTAAATTCCACAGAGGCCTGACAGGAGACTCAGGGAACAAGCGTGTCCAAGGTGCCATTGGGCATCCCGTGCAAGATGGCACCCGTGCCCACCTCTATGGACAAACATACATTTCCACTCTCTGGGACAAAATGCTTCACCCACTAATCCCCTGACAGTGTGTGAATGACAAGGTGGCAGCCAGTCCCAGTGTGAGTCATTTGGCAGACTCACTGAGACACACCTAGAGATAGCAGCACAGGGATGGAGTCAGATAGAGTCCGTATTACTGCAGATCATTCTCCAGAACAAAACAGCCGGATTCCACCTTCCTCCAGTGGGTTTGCCTCGGAAAAAAACAGATTAACACTCCTGCTTTTTTCAGAATCTTTTATGGCGTGAAACAGAGTGGTGGCTCGGATACAGCGCAGCAATGCGTTGCCTAAAGTGGGGGTTTTGAAGTCACAGATAATCTGCTTTTGAAACAATGAGATAGTGTTGCTTTTCATTCGGCTCGGTTAAGCCATGCTCCAAATGAGGAGAGGGAGATAGTGCGGATCAAACGTTTTTTGTGTCGAAGCCCAAAATTGTACAGCGCTTTTAAGTAACAACAGCTGAAACATCTCCATGTATTGTCCTGACTTCTTTTGGAGATGATGGAATTTAGCATTTTGGACAAAAATAATCCTCATGAAGTACAGATCTTAAGCGTCAATGACGGAAGAATCCAGGATCTTTTTTTAAACAACACTGTATTTCAGCTTAATCTGCACATGTGTCGTTTCGTGTCGGAAAATAGTATGAAGAACAATAGATGATTCCACTGAAACTCATTCAGCGTGTTTCCTGGTTTACCTAGTAGCCACAATGAAACAACACATCTCTTTTATTACAGTGGAACATTTCGAAAGCCTTTCTTTGAAAGCATTGATGGATTGTACGTACAAAAAACAAACAAAAAGGAGCTTGAGAGAGACATTTTTTTTATACTCAACACACCTTGGTAATCTCTGGATTTAGTGGGCATGATTGTTGAGTTATCTGTTTTGGAAAGTTGCCACAATTGTTGGACGGTATTGTGGGAAAAGTGTGGGAGGAGGAGGCTTGGACGCTGTTAGATTATCCAATATGCACTTTGTTTGAGACTTACTTATTGATTATTTTCCCATTACAATAGCCCTCTTAGTTTATGTGAATGAATTTCAACTTACTAATGTTATATATATACCAAGAAAATACATTCCAGGAATATAGAGACCATTGAGAGTGTTATAATAGTTTCATAAACTCGTGAAGTGAACTCCTGAACCAGGAATATACACATCACTTGAAAAAACACACTATGTGCAACGCTGCAGTATGTATATTTAATTCCCTCTTTGAATGTGCTTAGCGATGAAGGAGAATTATTTATAAAGTCAATTTAGTCCAATCCATATCTTGCATGTTAGTAATGGACATCTGTTTATTACTTTTATTATGGTCATTAGCGAGGTTGTGATGCATGCAGCTTACTCGCGCTGTTATTTGGATTTACGCAGGACATCAATTCTGATCCTTTTGTTCTCCTGCCTTTATTTGTATGGTAATGTTTGAGAATGAGACGTGAAGCTGAATGACATTTCTGTATTACATCGAATTTGTGCCGCGCTGTGCAGAATACCAATGACTGTATTAGGAAAGGAAGGAAGCAAAGGACAAAGCAGGACATTGCAGAATGTGTTGGAACACAGATCGAAACAAGATTATTTCTGGTAGTTATTTTCAAAGGGAAATTCCTTCAAGAAACAAAACAACATTCAATGTGATTTTTACGTGGGAAGATCTTCAGGTTTAGTGTACAAACAAAGCTCGATGTTGGCACTGTAGAGCGGAGGAGAGGCCGGGGTAAAAAGGGAAGAAAACTGGAAGAGGCAGAGAACACAGAGTCCTGAGCACACAGATCCATGTTTGCTAATGGAAACAGGCCGCTTCTCGGCCCTGCCACATTCAAAAGAGCCCCGGACCGTCGACCGCGCTTTAATCTTGAGCAGGTGCACAAAGGGAAAATACACATGAGGGAGGGGTGAAACAAAGGTTAAGTGAAAAGAACGCTTTACAAAATGGAAACCATAGCAACTTGCATCAGGGACAAAGTGACTGCCGATTAAATAGTGCAGCTAAATTGGAAACCACTCAATCCCACAAAATGTCATTATCGAGGAGCAGTTTAGTTTTATCAATGTAATTTAACGGTGCCATTTATAAAAACTCTGACATTAGTCATTCTGTATTTTGTAGGCACCTAATCCATGCAAAGTGTCATCTCATTTATTGTAATTGCTGAATTAAGCATGCCTACTTTTGCAGGAGATTTACTCCTGAAAGCCGGTAAAAAAGCATTTCGGCTAAATGAATGGTTAAATACAAAGAAGGTGTATTATCAACTAAATCTTGAATGTAGATCGTAGTGTAAATAATGTATTCAGTGCATACCACAGGCATGGCCAAGATTCTTTTATGTCACCCCTGAGTGCACATAACAACATGTGTGTAAATGGTTAATGGACTACATTTATATAGCACTTTTCTGTTCTTTACAACCCCTCGATGCGCTTTTATATTTAAGTCAGCATTTACCCATCTCAACAACCACTCATACATGCTGCCATAAACTAACATTTATACACATTCACACACCGTTGGCCATGCCATCGGTAGCAACGTGAGGTTATATGTTGCCCAAGAACACATCGACTGCAGAGGCTGGGAATGAAACCACCGACTGGTTAGTACATGACAACTGTAACTCAGAGCCTCAGCCAGCCATGTATTATGAATCCTTGCACGTTTGTGTAGTGGAGTATGTCTGTATGTGAATAGCCTCTGGCGTCTCTCAGAACCAAAGCTGTGGACGAGTGATGAGGACGGCACGTTGGCCACAGCTGAGTTCTGGCACTGATGAGATAACACGTGATCAAAGAGACATGAGGAAGAGGAGACACTCTCAGATTTTTGATAGAGAGGGAACTAACGAAGGACGCAGTGTGTGGTGTTTTCACGGCACTGTATTGGTTGGTCTATCCCACTCACAAAGCTGATCCTGGTGGCTGACAGGCATCATGTTTTACAAGACAGCTGTCAGGCTAGATGCGTGTTTGTGCTCCTACAGCTCCTTGGTGGAAAAATAGAGCAAATAAATCTCAGACTATTCATCCTGAGTCAGCTAATGGAGTGTAAGAAAGCAGGCCAGCAGCTCTTGTTTCTCTCGTGTAAACTGCCAGACTGGTCACTGTGTGGCCGAGTAGCTTCCTCACACATCCTGAGCTGCTTAACTTTGGAGAGGGTGACATGTGTTGCTCGCTCTCACTCAGACGTGTTGGCCGCTGAATGATGCAGAAGGTGTTAAAAACCTTTGGAATGAGTTAAGGAGCTGCATATGTGTCTATGCTGTGTTGTAGAAGCTGTGGCGGTACACACAGATATGTGTGGCCCAAACATACTAAGCCTTTCTGACAGAAACAAAAGTGATGTAGACATTTTAAGCAGACTTTGTGTTTTATGCCATCGCCTATGTGATATTAACAGGATATAAAATCGAACACTAGACCTGCAGGTTGTTTAGAACAGCTTGGAAAGGTAGAAGTCTTGGAGAAACACAGCAGAATATGGCAGTTGAAGTAGAACAGTAATCTTTATACCAGATAATCCACAAAAGAAATCAAACTCACCTCAGCCGGACTGTTAAGTGCCAGGCAGGTTGTACTTGTTTGGTGTTTCTTTCCCTCCTGCTCTTTTCTCTTCTCCCTGTTTTTCACTGCATCTGATCAGTACCTGCCTGGGCACTGGAGACTGATTGGATCCCCCTCATCCTCAGCCAGGGCCGGTCATAAAGGAGGCACCCAGGAAGCCTTCTCCCTCTCACCCTGGGCCTGCTGCTGACTGAAGAGCCTCTGTTTGATTGTTTGGCAGTTGCTGATTCGACTGTGGATCTTGTTTTCAGAGCATTGTTGAATGTGTGTGTGGTGGGAGGTGGAGGAGTTAGGTCAGTTGGGGTACCCTCATCGGGTAGGTAACATTCTGTTAGACACACTAGGTTAGTGGATTGTTGCCACCGCTGTGTTTTGCTTCGTCTCATTCTTAGTAGTTCAGATAGTGAGGGGTTTGACTTTTGGTTTCGGAGGATATATTTAGAGAGGCCTGGTTTTGTTATATTTATTTATTTTGTTTGGCGCAATCTGCTTTGTCTCCTCTTCCTCCTCACTTGAACAACATTTGTTGTCAGTATTCTTTGTTGTAAAAGGAATAAACATTTGTGTTAATGTTCACTTATTGGTTGTTGTGTGTTACTGTCTCCAGGTCCCCTAGACACAGACACATTAACTCCACCTAATCAGGGCTGCTGCAGTCAAGCTGCCCTTTCTTGTACTGAATATTCAAATTCAACCAATAGTTGCTGCCCTTGTGCTCAGGAAATGATGTACAATAGACTACATTTTTCTAAATGACTTTTCTGTAGGCTACAATGTAAAATGGAGACGAAATGAATAGACAGTATGTCGTTGTCTGATTGCAGAGGTGCATACTCTCAGGTTATCAGGGGAGTGACTCAGGAGAGGCTCCCTTGAGTCCAAGACTGAAGACATCCATGAATCATCATTTTTAAGATAAAGTTTGTGTTTGATTTGTTTATTATACAGTTCTCATCATGAAGTCCTTCCTCTCTCTGGAGATGGACACATACTGCGTCAGAGGTGTCCGTCAGAACCACTTAAACTTTTAGTCACAAACTCACTCTCCCCTCCATTGTTTCATGTCACTTGAGAGGCTAAAGTGGAACATGTACATAGGGACATTGGGCAGGGGAGAGTGGAAAATGGTTGGCTGATAGGAGACGTCAGTCCCGAGGGAACGCTCTCAGCATTTTGACCGGAAAAATGAATGACAGTTAGTGTTTGCTCAGCTGGCATCCAGAGAAGGATGAGGGGAGAGGGCCAGACCGGGGACAACAAAGTAACAAGGTCACGCAAACTGTGTCACTATGAAGGGGCAGAAAGAACTTTTGAGGTGATCGGAGACATGCAGTATATCAGAGTAATATAGCCCATTTAGAATGTGTACGAATCCAAAAATGTACGTATACAAACACATCAATATGTACTTATATTAAAGGGTGTAGGAATCCTACACATGGATGTTGGTAAAGCAAATAAACACTGAAAAAAACACTGTCTGGATTATTAGTCTGGATCTAAACTAAACCGTGAACTATAATTTCACGGGAAGACTCGGGGTAGAGAGGAATGTGAGAATTTGGTTAGGGGTATTGTCAAATATCTGGAACAAACTACCAGAAACCTGCTGGTCCGCTGCAACTCTTATTACTTTAAAATCCAGGCTGAAGACTTTTCTTTTTGCCGCTACTTTTAATTGAACTATTCACATTTTACACTGCTCTGTAAAGTTTATGTATGTACCTGCTTTTTAATGTTTCTAATGTGTTTTATGCTCTTAATGTCTTTCATTTTTGTAAAGCACTTTGAATTGCCTTGTGTTGAAAAGTGCTTTATAAATAAACTTGCCTTGCCTTGCCTTGGGTCTGGTAATCGCAAATTCATGATTTAATTTTCAAAGTTTATTGTTTCACTGAGTTAATTGTTGAGATTTGTTAACAACATCAGAAATAAGGATACAGTAAGAAACACCAGCAGTCCAATCATGGTATACGAATATCCTGTAAAGATTTTACCCCCCAAATGGGTTTTGCTTATTAACAACCTCCCTGATCTTCTGACTGCTTGTGTTCCTTCACCGGTTAACCATTGCATTGTTGCCATGCTCCAATTGGTTTGATTAGTACAATGTTATTTTAACCAAAACAATGAAAATATCCTTTAAATCTGTAGTTGAAGGACTAAGAAGACTTGAAATAAGATTTGCACCTCAAAGGTATGGGGTATGACCATAGACTGTATATATAAAGGGTATGACCCACCAGGATGAATTTACCATACATTAAACAAATCAAAACCCGCCATATAAACCTCAACAGTCTAAACAGATACAAGGCTCGGCTCTGAAAGTGTAAAGATAGGTTTCTGGAGATAGACATCTTCGTGCTGGAGTACTGTTGCACTTCAGCTCGGATGAATTATGCAGTTCAGGATCAACTCAAACGTTTTGGGGATTTGGCTTGCTCCTCTGCGGCCTGTGTAGTAGTAAACACTGCATGATTTATCAAAGGTTAGAAACAGCTTGTATGACTGCTGCAGGTTCCCACAGAGGAGGGGAGCAACTCGTATAAAAGTATGTGGCTTCATCGAGCTAATGCTGGATGGCGCAGGCCCATGAGGTCATACGATATCTGCAAACAAGGAAGCTGTGGTGAAGTCATGTCTGGCTTTGTGGAAGAGACAGCAGTCTGAGACAAACACACGTGTGCCCTCATCCTCTTCTACTGCTTTATTCCAATTTCCTCTATTTCACCATATGTCTTTCTCCTCTATTGAAGTGTAATTTCCCCCCATTTATTGTTTCTCACGTTTCCATAGCTCTGGCCTTGTTCTGATCCAGCGCTCCCATGATAAGGTGCAGAGGTGATGTAATGCAGGTCTGCACTCATGAATGTTTGAGTACAAATTTCACACTCTATTTCAGTCATGTGAGAGGTCGAGCCGGGATTGACTGAGCATTTTCATAAAGCTTGTGTGTGTTGTGTTTGTGTTTGTGTTTCCATGGAAGTGCATGATGTCTTTTCCTGTGTTTCCGCTCCAGTGAAGAAGTACCAAGGCTAAAGAGTTGTAGATGTGAGAAATGACTGTAGAGTGTAAAGTGAAACTACAATTTGAACAACCTCAGACTCATTAATGTATTGCCTACATTATGATATAATTATTTTGAAGACATTAAACATATGGAGGGGGCTTTAGATCTATAGCCTTTAAGGCATGCATGCATTCATTTACATACGTTTGCATAAATTAACTTATAATGTGTTTAGTGCTGAAATGACAAGTCAGTGAATATGTCATTTAATTTAAAACAATTTAAATAATTGATATGTCGTCGGGGTAATTTATCAAAAGAGAAGTGTCAAACATGAACTCCTCAAAAAGGAGTGTTTTTATATTAATGTAAATAAATAAATATCATTATGGGCTGTTGGTTTGACAAAACAGGACATATTACTTTAGGTTACTTGACATTTCATGCACAATTTTCAGAAACATCATACAAAATAATTAAAGAAATCAATAATTATAGTAATAACTAATGATAGAGGTAATTTTTGTAAGATGCTGCCTTAATGTGTAAGTAAAAAAAGGAAAGGTTAGAAGGAAACAAACCTGAAAAGCTGATTTTAAGGAAAATGAGTGTTAGCCTTAATTACAATAAATCCTCTTTGTGATTAGTACACCTCTGGATAGAAAAAGAGGACAAATTTGGCTCGAGAGTGATTGCCAGATGTGTGAGGTCTCCCGGGGGGGAACCCTGGTGCACTGTGCTTCAGGATTAATCGTTTGAATAAAAGAAAACATAATTAAAACCTTCCCTCATGCCCAGGCAATCAAACAGAGAGAGAAAAAGAGAGAGGGGAGAGACAGCTTTGATGGATAACCAATTCCGGCCCCCTTACACTCCACAAGCACACACACACACCCAACATGCCTTTAGCTGAGATGACATACCGTACATAAGCGAGTACAATTTATACCTCCTGTCTCTCAAATGCAGACAGCGTCAATTTTCCCTTTGTGGGATTACAGCGGCCACAAGGCGGGGTGTCAGCTGAGGTTTTGATGGTCGCATGAATCAGGTTCAGTGGGAGTGGCAGGCAGTGATTGTGTGTTCTCGATATACAGTATCTATGGGCTGTTTTAGGGGGAGGCCTACAGGCTGCACTCAGTATGTGTTTGCAGGCTTTCTCAAATATAGTGTGTGGTTATCCTTGTGGACAAGAGAGTCTTTTCTCAGTGAGGGAAAAGCGAGAGCACAAAGGCAAAGGGGAATAAAGTGAACACAATAAATGACAACATGATGGTCATTCAATAGGTCACCTTAGGAGTGTCTGTGTATATGCATGTGTGCAAAGGGGAGATGTGTTAATGTCTTTTATTGTTAACTTGAGTATGTATGATTTTTATTCTCTGTAAAACTGTCTAAAGAACAAATGATCTTGCAGGGATAATAAATGTATCGTATTGTATCATAACTGCAGCTGCAGGGCTTGAATTGGTCATCTGAGGCAGCTTCAGCAGGGTCTCAGTTGTTCCACTACATCGGATTTGAAAAATGTCCAATTCTTTTTAGAAGGCTTAAAGGCCCTCCTTGCTCTTAGCAATAATGCCCTACACTAACATGCTATTGACACGCAGGTCTGGTGTGTTAACATATTTCTAAACTGAGGATCCTCTAACATCAGTGGAAACATATGATGCTGTTTGTTCTAGTGGTTTTTAATGTGCTTGAGACGGGGTCTTTTTTTTAACAATTACTCTAGTGTCCGTGCTGTTTGAAATGTGTGTCATGATGGATATCTTTTAACTGAAAACCAAATGGTACATATAAATAACCTGACCCTGAATTTAATGTTTTATTAGTGTCATTAAATCCCATGTAAAGACCAAAATGATGTGATGACCAGATGCAGCCCATTCCCCTGTGCTAAACACCTCCATTGTTGTCCAACCATTTATAAAAAAAACATAATAAGCAGCCCTGTTGTACTGGTCAACATGTCTGTCATTACAATGGACATGGAGATTGTACTATTTTTTTTTGTTGCTACAAAAATCTGCTGAAAATAAGCTCTATCTTGGTTACCTGTTTTCAAATGTGCATGTCTTCATTAGGAACACATGGGAGGGTTGGCACTGCACGTTTTCACCCAAGCAGAACAAATGACCTTACAAAATATTATTTAATATGGATGGTTAATTCACATGCCTTCGGGATATTTAAAAAGCCCGTAGGCAGTAATGACTTGGCAAGCTACAAAATGTACTTAATATTCATAAAGCTATTCTATAGTCCTGTATGTCAACCATGGGAGAACACAGTGTTCTGTCCATGGTGGCTGTTTCTAATGGTGGGTGGGTGTGTGTGTGTGTGTGTGTGTGTGTGTGTGTGTGTGTGTGTGTGTGTGTGTGTGTGTGTGTGTGTGTGTGTGTGTGTGTGTGTGTGTGTGTGTGTGTGTGTGTGTGTGTGTGTGTGTGTGTGTGTGTGTGTGTGTGTGTGTGTGTGTGTGTGTGTGTGTGTGTGTGTGTGTGTGTGTGTGTGTGTGTGTACTGCTTAGTTTAAAATCATGGCCTTACAAAATATTATTTAATATGGATGGTTAATTCACATGCCTTCGGGATATTTAAAAAGCCCGTAGGTAGTAATGACTTGGCAAGCTACAAACTGTACTTAATATTCATAAAGCTATTCTATAGTCCTGTATGTCAACCATGGGAGAACAAAGTGTTCTGTCCATGGTGGCTGTTTTTAATGGTGTGTGTGTGTGTGTGTGTGTGTGTGTGTGTGTGTGTGTGTGTGTGTGTGTGTGTGTGTGTGTGTGTGTGTGTGTGTGTGTGTGTGTGTGTGTGTGTGTGTGTGTGTGTGTGTGTGTGTGTGTGTGTGTGTGTGTGTGTGTGTGTGTGTGTGTGTGTGTGTGTGTGTGTGTGTGTGTGTGTGTGTGTCTTAGTTGAAAATCATGGCTTTAACATGAGCAGAGCTTCTGCACAGAGGGCATTCTCATTCTGCAGAGTGTGGTGCTGCAGGGGGGGGGGGGGGGGGTACTGTGTGGGACAGCTGCTCGCTCAGGTCATGTGCACCCAAATGTCTGTTTGGAGGGAGACCAGCTTGTCTCCAGTTGTGCTCCTAAGGCCATGGGGGGGTGGGTCCCAGACCAGCCTGAGCAGCTCTCACTGGAGAGCCTCAGCCTTTACATGCCAGTGGAAACACCTCAAAATGTGAGGGTCTAAGGACAGAGGGTGTCGTTTTCTCATACTGATATTCTGCACAAACTGTGCTGTTGTATTTGCTGTAAAGTGTTTTTACTGTAGGGTATTTTTATTATATGTACAGCACTTTGGCTCGACCAACAATTGTTTAAAAATGTCTTATATAAATAAAACTTGATTTGATTTGAAAACAACTGGGAATACATGTTTCAGTCTTGTAAAATGTTGGATAAGAGATGGCTAATAATAAATACTAGAACATAATAGCTAATAGAAAATATCTAAAATATATTGGGCTCTTTAAAAATAGTGTACTGTCAAATTGAATTCAGTACTAAACAAATCCGTTGGTAACAACAGTATAGAGATAGAGAATGTATAGAGAATACATGTATACAGTAACATTTCTTATTTAATACTTAATACTTAAATGATACATGACCCAAACTCTTGATCAGAAGACACTGATCACTGCAGGATACAGTAAACTAGATCCTTAACAAATGGTTGTGACCTACAAAAGGTTTGTTATTGTCAAATGTTCAATTACAGTACTGGTTAAAACATTTAATAATGAATTTGGGGTGCAGAGATTCAATAATATAAAGAACATAAAAAAAGAACAGCATCCTACATGTCAAAGCGAAAATAATATACAGTTACAGTCTGATACAAACCCACTCTGCTAACCTACACAGTGATTGATGATTTTATCAATAATGAGTAATTGCCACAACAGATTAGGCTCCTCCAAGTCATGAAACAGTGTTCTGTGGTTATCAAGTCCACCATCACACCGCTGGGTGTGTGCCATTATACTCCTGTTGGCCAGCGGCAGGAGCAGCCTTTTAACTTTGGTTTGTGCAGAGGCAATGCAAGACCTATAAAGGTTAACAATTAGGATCCATAATTAGCTTTTTTTAGATGTATTTTTCTGATAGGAAAATAGGGAAACATTAACCAGTGCGAAACAACCAATTGCCAACTTGTCTTAAAGATTCTTTGTAACAGGCGGCTGGCGTGCATCGATAACGACTAAAGCTGTAGTGAAAATATCTCCTCTTACTGGCTGAAAATATGGGTTTAAGACTAAATGACTTGTGAAAACAGACACTTTTTGCAGTATGAGAACATAAATCAGTAAGTCAGGAGAAATGGACCTTCAGCAGGTAGAGCCCATCTGTTTGCTGCTGGTGTATTGATCCCAGAATACCATTAAGCCATTTCTTTAAGGATTCCTCTGCATCAGCAACCTGACGCTCTTCCTCCAGCCCTCATGCAATGATTTTTGACTTGCTTCTCCAGTGATGGAATGTAACTAAGTATACATCCTCAAGTACCTCCCTTTCTCAAGTACTGTACAATTTAGCGGGACTCATACAGTACTTGACTTGACTATTGAAATGGTATGCTACTTTAAACCTGGACTTCAGGGAAGTATTGTGCTTTTTATTCCACATACAAAATAATCATGAAATATATTCCAGTGTATAACATTACATTACATTCGACCAGGAAGATACAACCTTGAAGAAAAAAGAATCATATAAGTACATCAGGTTTCATAGAGCCAAACATTTCAAGTGCTACTCAACTGGCTTTAGATAAGCCAGCCCTTAATGAAAAGTATAAAGTATAATGTAAGTCAAAATGAACCCTACCTTAACCAGATATTAGCAGCTTAGAAATGACATGAATTGTACTCTGCTAAACATTTCATGTGCTTTTACTGTATAAAATGTATGCCTTCTTTTGGTTACAATCGCATCTACGATATTTTGTATTTGCAGCTTCCAAATACAGCGTGTTAATTACGGTATGAAATCATGGCGGT
Source organism: Notothenia rossii (assembly GCF_949606895.1). NCBI lineage: Eukaryota > Metazoa > Chordata > Actinopteri > Perciformes > Nototheniidae > Notothenia > Notothenia rossii. The sequence continues at coordinate 73,884,070 of NC_136905.1, read as the reverse complement.
GTTACCTTTGGCTGTTAAGACAAGTTGGCATGAGAAAGCAGAGAATCATTAACACAATCAACACTTGCCGCACGCCAAAGCCCGGCCGCTGATCTCATCCAACACATTTACACCAGCTTCGACAGAGAAATTAATGACGCTCAGATTATGAATGATCTCTGCTGATCAACCGGAATATCATGCACACATTTCAAGTGGCTTACAGCTAAGACATCTTCTGGCAGCCATAGCTGGTTTTCTGGTGTGTGGGGGGAGGTGTGTGAGTGTGTGTTATCTTCTTCTGCGTGTAACTGGACGGCTTGGAAGGAGGGTCTAAAGACGAGATTTCTCAGTCTAATTAACGCCTTAGCAACAACAACCCCAGCATACGTTTTTACATAAATCTTTTAGCAGCTCTTTTTTTAAATTTGAAACACTGAGTAGGGAGCAGCTCAGCGTGTGTGCTAGGAGACGTGAGGCACATGAGGGTAGAGTGTGTTTCCTTGGCCATTTTGGGCGACTGCTGCCTTCTGACCCACTATTGGTAGAAGCTGTTGGTCCATAGCCAACAGTCAATTTTGGGTTAGTGCTACCATCTGCATCTTATTGGCAAGATACACCAAGATCAGAGATTTTAATTAAAAGTTTTATGGCGAACAGACAGAAAAGGATGCTGCTAATTCTGACTTTTGATGAATATGCCATTTTTCTCAACAGCTCTATGCACAGGCAGATGGAAAAGCAATAAGGCCTTTAAAAAAAATGGCCGCATAACGACAAGATGAAATCATCTTGCATAACAAAGCATAAACAAAAACGTATTGATTTAGTTACACTAGCATACTCCCCAGTAATAATAGAGAATCTAGAGTGGGCATAACAGTACATGTGTATCTAGATTGGCCTTCAATCCCCCACCCAATTTATTTGTAAGCTTCGGTTTGAAACCCTGGTGTTTCTAAAGCAGTGCTGCAGGAATAAGAGACAGAGCTGCGATGTAGAGTGTGATCTCATACCTTTCTTTAAGGCTCAGTAAAACCGCAACCACGTGATTCATCGACGAAGGGGCTACACATCAGGATAGAATGGGAGTGGGGGGATGGGTAAGAGAGTGGGAGAGGTAGGAAGAGAGAGAACGGGGACACATTAAGCAGAGAAAAAAAAAGATTAGATTGGATTGTAATAAAGTAAGAGATGGAGAAAGGAGGAGGTAGATTAGGAAGTGGTAGGGGGAGGAAAAGAGGAAGGAATAGAGATACTCGCAGAGAAAAGGCAGACAGCACGTTGGCTGGTTCATACAGAGTCCAAAGGTAAACCACAGTGAGGTAGAGTCATTGAGTCCAACACTCATTGTGTAATATTAAACTTCCCCTGGGATTAAGAAACAACTGAATTCACCATCAAAGTAGTAATATTTCTTTGTTTGTCTTTCTCTTTGTTTGCATTTCATTAGCGGCGTCCTCACTCATCTGGCTGCAAGGATAAGTTCAAAGGAGGTCCTTTTATTCTGCAGCCACAAATCTTACAAGATGAGTGTTGCCTTCCTTCGCTATATGCCTCACACAGTAGTGAGTGAAATTCTTCCCTGTGTGTGATTGCATTTCAGTTGGCTGTAAATTAATATCTCTATACTTCTGCCTCCGTGTCTCTTCCATCTTTTTAAGCACGATGCCTTTCTCTACCTCCTATATCGGTACAAGTCCAATTGGCCGGCGAACGCTCCGTGTCTGATTAAGACTTGCCAGCCACTGATTTTTATTGGCTGTGTAATGGTGCAGAACCTAAACATTTATCAGGGTCGATGGGCTGTGTGTCGTACAAGCTATTAGTGAATGCAGAGGAGGATAGAAATGTAGAACAAGCAGCCAGTGTCAAAATGAACTGTCATCTCTGGAAGGAAATGCAAAATGTCACAAGCAGGAAATAGTTTAGGGTTTGTTTTTGCTGCAGTGTGGCCTGGCCCAGTCTGCTTTGCATTAATGACAAACTGCTTTACCACAGAAAGTTTGTGCACTATGGCAAAAAGTTATTCAGGAGGTTGTTGCTTCCAAATGCTAGAGCCGCATAACAGATGAAATGCTTCGAGTGCAAAAATGTAATAGTAAAATAAATAGGAGATGTGTGGCGTAGTGCGTTGGGGTTCGGATCAGGTGGGCACAGGTTCAAACCCCACTGCAGTCAGCATGTTGTTGTGTCCCTGGGAAAGACACTTCACCCCAAACTGCTCCTGTGGGGATTGTCCACAGTATTGAGTATGTAAGTCACTTTGGATAAAAGCGTCTAACATGTGATGTAAATACAGGAACATCTGGTCTCTTTCTGAATGTTCTATCTTCCCCCTAACTAACTCTTAACCTAACCCAACCTACTTGCTGAACATAGGATGAATATTTGGAGTTTTGGTGCATTGTGTCCTCACCCAGGTGCCGTGCTGTCCCACTGCGACCCTCTGGTCGACAAATCTGTGTATAATCCCCTAACGTTCTTAATCCTGGGGTCACATTAAAAAATGGATGAGAAATTAATCTGCTGTCAAGTCTGTCAGGTATATTTTGTTTGTGCCAGTGCTTATTTCCCACCAAATCCTTCTCTCTGAGCCAATACAGCCCAACCACCACCAGACCAGCTACCCAAATCCCTCCGAACAGACTTTGTCGAATGATCTCTGCCCTTTTGTCCTTGTACTTTGTAGATTTCATTAAAGTGGAGAAGTTTAAAAACAAAACACCCCAAGTACAAAACGTAAGTTTGGTGTTGTGCTTTCATGATGTGCTTTAGAGCAGCAGTGGTGAGGAGGGAGAGAGCCTGTTGTTGCTGGAGACATAGAAAACGACTTTACAGCCAGAACAGAGCGAATGCTTTTGCTCCCCTGGCAGACAGAAAGTTAGAAACTTGGCCGCGCCGGGCGAATACGTTACGGTTTCCTCCCCCACATGAATGCAAACATCAAGTGTGTTTTGTTTCAATGTCTGCCATATCTGCCTATGCCATGCTATGCCGTGCATATGTGCAGCAGTAACCAGGCTAATTTCATTGCTTCTGGATGAGTGGATCAAAAAAACCACATTCAGTGTTTTTCCTCTGTTTGCGCTCCCCCCTTTCATGCAGTAAGCTGCGCAAAAAGCAGAATTAAAGCGGAGCCAGCCTTCTCTTTTCAGACTGGTGAAAGAGGAGAAATTGGGAGGACATGCTTGTTTTGGGGCAGAGGGATTGCAGGATTAACTCGCAGGTGAAAGTTCTAGTTTAATCTGTCACAATTACTCAAGGGCCACAAAGAGAGGGGCTGCTGCCAGAAAAACTGTTCTGTGTGTTGGTATTTCTTTTCTGCGGAATACAATTCATACTGTAACATTAAGTTAGGCTGTTATGTGTGGCCGATATTTTACTGTGTAGAAATGGGGGAGAGCGAGAGAGTTGGGTGAGCAAAGGATCCGAGATCAGTCGAAGCTTTTATGTTGTGGTTTGATTTAATGCAATATACCCACCCAGGGCTAGTTGAACAGTTTTCACAGACATCACAGAATATGAGAAGTTTAAACTCTTCGAGCCCTGTTCTGATTGATTTGGTTGTATTTTGGAATCTCTTCCACTGTACTCATCTAACAACTTGTTCCGTGGTTGTCAGTATGATGTAAGGTACCTGCCAGCATTTTTAATAAAGCCAGCTCTCCTCCTCTATCACTCACAGCTACCAGTCTGGACGTGTCCCTTAAGAAAAAGAAGAAAGAAAAATACACTTTGGTCTGGTATATACATGGCAGATCTGCAATTCCAAACCACCAATAAAACCTTCTTCTTCTTCTCAGGGAAAAAGACAAAGTAGATCTGCTTAGCAAACCACAGCCCACCCAAGTCTTCCCTGGATCCAATCAGCAGTCTCCAGGCTGGAGATCAACTCCGCTGATCATGTAGCTAAGTGTATGATGCCCTATTTGCTACAGTAAATGTTGTGTAATTTTGAATGTATAGAAAATCTTAACAGTGAAAGTTGAAAACATTTGTTAATATATTTCTTTAATTGGAACATAGACACTGCTTTACAAATTGGGAATAGTATTTTTCTAAAGATGATTACAACAAAAGAGGTTTTTTTTAATGTTGATGTCCTGATCCACTACAGAACATTTTACATTCATGTTTGAAACAATGACATTCCTTTTAAATCAGGTGCCTTTAGAACGAAATCGTTGAGTTTGGATATCAAATAAAAATGAGTAGGAACTGCTGCACTGCAAATATTGCTGCTTTCCCCATGCTGGACCTGTAACAGTCTTTGACTCATACTAAGTGTTCCTGTGAGTTCAACATGCTGCAGTGATCACCCAAAGGTTTTCTCTGGAACAGCTTGCCTACTGACCTTAGCATATTATTTTACATTATACTCAACCGTAGACCTTTCTTCTTTGTGTGTGACTAGTCTGTAAACACTGAATATTAATGATGTTATATTATGGCCTGCCTTAGCTTTGTTACGTGAGTGTGTCAATTTGTGTGGGATTGTAAACTAAATGTTGAATAAGATCATATTTAGTTTCTAACAATGGCACCTGCATAACACACAGCCCTATACAAAAACATGTCTGCATCTCATGATCTTTAATAATATATATATTTAATCCTAAATGAAAGTGGACAGAGTTAATATGAGGGGGCCCACATTGCTCTTAAAAAACGGTTTGCTTATGATCTAAGGGCCTTCCTCTCCTATAATATTACCAGGGAGAAAGCCTCTTTTCATTATTAGAATGTCTCTTCATCGATGAATCAAATTAAGGGAGGAAATACTTCTTTAACAAACCCTTCCTCCACCCTAAGCACCTGCAATCACATGCACCTGGAGGTGTTCCTGCAGTGTTTGCCTTGTAGTCTTAAAATAGCTTGCCTGCAGCCTTGATGTGTTCTACTGCAGTGAGTTGTCAGGATGGTTAAGGCCGGTAGATAAATGCACAGGGCTTTGAGATGACTCGATCTCCATATACAGTACATTTGCATTGTTCTTAGATCTGTAAATGTACCCCAAATGATTCACATTTTATGTACCGTCTGCCAGCCTCAGTGTAGCCTGTAACCTGCCTGTCATGACGGGGAAAATGCAGACACACGGGTACAGTGTAATCTCTGCTGAGTCCTGCAACACACATGATTGAAATGCCTGACAGCATGCAAAATTGCATTGGAACATACTCCAGTAATTATGCCATTTTGCCGGAGTTTGAAACTAGGTTAAATTCTGCAGGACAAATTGACTACTAAAGCATTAAAAACGCATGATGTTAATGTTGTACTTTAAGTAAACAGCACAGCTTTGTTATATATACACTTAATTTTGTTTGTTGAATTTATATTTTCCTCTGATTCTGTGATGTTGTGAAGTACGTTAAACCCTAATATTTAGCATATAAGAAGTATTTGAATGCCTAAAAAACGTACAGAGGAGGGAATAACGGGTGAACAGAGACGCGCAGGCGGGCACTGCATTGCATCAGAGCGAAGTTGACAAACGGCTTTTCTTTCTTCTTGTTTTTTCTTTTTTTCAACTTCAGGACTTAGGAAGGAATCTCGGGTCCCTGCTGAGTTGGAGATGGATGTGCCGGTGCCGCTGCTCTTCGATTTCTCCTGGCTTTGCAGAGTCATCCTTATAATCATAAAGAAACCAGCCCTACCCAGTATATCTCACTTTTTCTATGTGTCTTGTTTTCACCCTCTCTCCCTTGTGTGGGCGTATTATTGAGCACCTTATCTTTTTTTTCCTCTCCCTATCTTTTCTTTTCATTTTTGACCTTCACAAGGAGCACACAACCTTTCCCTCACTCCAGGCTACTTTCTTACATCCTTTCTCAAATTAGAGAAAAAGGGGATGAGCAGAGCTGCAGAAAGGGCAACTCCGTCTGTTTCAGAGTCATGGTCAGATTTGTTATCATTCCTGCAGAGTACAGGGGAAGTCATCAAATAAGTTCATAGTAAGACTCTGTGAATGTGTAGCTCATATAGTGTTGGATTTGATGCATTTAGACTAAAAGACCACTCTGTTATCGAGCCTAAGTATCGATGCGTCTTATGGAAACAGCATCAGTATTGCAACACATTGCAGAGTATTGAGATCCTGCACAAGGTGTGTCCTGCAGTGTTTTTTTGTTTTTTTTACAGAGTGGGTGTGGCTAACATCTTCACTGCACCAAGGCAAACTTCCTCTGGTTAAACTGTATGTCTGTGTGATAGGTCAGTCAACAGAGTAGCAGACACAAAGCACTCCACCTCACACATTGCTGGTGTACATGAATCCCACTTTTATTTTCCACAGAAAAAAAAAAGGTTTGAGATTTTTTTTCTGGTTTATTTCGGTTACATTTAAACCAATAAGAAAAACTGTAGCACCAGAGCAGATTTCTTTTGCCCATTCTTTGATAAAAATGTCAATTTGTGCTATTTTCCAGTTTTTAACAGCTTTGATTAGGGAGAAACATTTACTTCTTGTATATAAAAAAAGACTAGCACTTCATTTCTTTTTCCAGTCATTTGCAAAAGAAAACAGAGAAAACTGTACATCTTATTATTTTTTTCTTAATTTAAATCACAACAAATACATTTAAAGCAAATTAAAAAATTGGGCGGCATTTAGCATAATCCAAGCAGGGAATCAGCTCTCATGATGATTATTATATATTTATATATTTATATGTATACATATATATCATGTTTATATACAAGTATGGCACTTGATTACACAAAAGCAAGAAAAAAACACTTCACAAATAAAAGCAGTGGGCGCTTTGGTGTGTCATAAATTAAGGAAGTCACAGACGTTAGCATTTGCAGCAAATTCACCAAATACTGTTTTGCAAGTCAGCTATAAAGCAATGAAATGGTTACATATGTTAAGGTCAGTGGTGCAACACAGGCAACAAAAAACATGAATTACGCTGATGTATTTCAACTAGGTCGAGCCATAGTCAGTAAGGATTTATATATCTAAGCATATAAATCTGGATAATAGATTTGTCCTTTAACCACTGTGTATGTTGCCAATTAATTAGGTTGATGCCAAAAACGGGTGGAAAGAAAATGTCTTTAAAACACCGTCAGGTCAGTAGCACATTTTGGATAAGGTCAGGCCCTCAACTGTTCACCTCTTAGTGCAATTTTTGCATTAACTCTTTTCAAGTACAGCAGAACAAGCCCACAAAGAGTAAATATGTGAACACGTTAACATCGTCTCCTTTTAGCATCTTACAGAGTATAAACGTTACTAAAAAGTTGCATCAGTGCAATAATAAATAAGGTAGCAAACGTGTAACCCACGTTTGCCATGAACTCTTCAAAAGACCAACAAATCAAAAAAATCTGCCCACTCTTAAAGTCATGACACGAATTAGGCGTGCGGAGCTGTCCATCATGTCCATCATTTTTATTTTACAAGTTTTCACTCTCTTCTTTCCATGAGTTACACATAAGCGGAGTCACTGGACTGAGTGCGGCCGAAATTAGGCACACTCATCCTCGGCATATCCTTATTTCGGATTTCGTAAATGGACTTCCTCCGAGCCTGCACACCTCGCACGGCCGTTTTGATTTTCCTCCATCCTAAATGATTGAGTTCTGCCAGGTTCAATATCACACAGAACCCACTGACCGCGAACATGAACACCAGGAACACAGTCTTCTCCGTGGGTCTGGAGACGTAGCACTCGACATCTTTTATGCAGGGGTAGCGATCACATTCGTACACCGACGGGACGTTGAATCCATACAAGAAATACTGACCCACCAAAAAGCCTATCTCCAGTGCGTTTCTGAACACCACCTGGATGATGTAAAACCTGGAGATGCCCTCTTGTCGCCTCATTTTGGACTTTGTAGTTCTCATTGCCGAATTAGGCATCTCTTTGACTTCTAAACAGTCCGGCTCGGTTTCTTTGGTGGAGTTCTCTGTGTTCTGAAGTACTCCATTAACAATGGTGTTCTTTATCTTTTTGCTCTCATCTCGCTTCAGTGAATCTTGATCCTTATCTAGCGTCAGATAGACTGTTGAGTAGCCCCGCTCCTTCTGTTTGGCCGATTGATGCACCGAGTATGTGATAAAACAAAGACTCGGGGTGCACACCATGATGATTTGAAAAACCCAATATCTAATGTGTGAAATGGGAAATGCCTTGTCGTAGCATGCCTGGTTGCAGCCCGGTTGTAAGGTGTTACAAACAAACATGGTCTGCTCATCATCATAGACAGTCTCTCCAACTATTGCTACGATTAGAATCCGGAAGATGACCACCACTGTTAGTAGGATCCTAAAAAGCAAGCAAACAAACAAACAATGTGAAAAATAAGTGTAAGTATATGCGTGTGTTTAGTGATACAAATGTGGTTCATTTGGCTGAAGCGCTCACAGTCCAATTCGGGTGTTTTGAATTTAGGGAGCTGTCCAGTGCTAAAACCGGACGCTCTTCAGGATCTATGTGTGTGCTTTTTACTGTGTTCTTGTAATTTTTGCGTGTGTTGGTGTGTCTGTGTGTGTGAGGTGCGCGTTTTTCTGATTTAATGGCTGAAATGAAATGACATGAAAGCAATCGGCGTTGCTTTGACTGTACCTGTATGAGCTTTGTTAATGGAAAGAGGAGACATCGCTGACTCTTTTCAATCTCTTTCTGCCACCCATGATACCACAAACACCTCTCAAACACACCAACAAACATGAAATGGATAATTGGATGAATGAATACATGAAATGACACATGAATTTGAGTTTAGGCTGTTTGCAACAACCATCCCAGGTTCTGAAACGACAGCTGTCAACTGGTTTGCTCAGCTGTCTCGTTTAGAAGCAGGAAAAATTGGAGATCTGTGAGACACGACAGAAAAAATCCACAACACAGACACGAAGGACTGGGCACTACAGAAGATCCTCGAGGCACAAGACAGAAAGGAGGGAATGGGAACCATGCTAAAGCGGATCCTGGAGGCTGCTGCAATTCTTCGTCCTGGTTTTTCGTTGATCTTACCTTCCTATCATAGTCGAGTGCTGCTGGACAGCAGCCTCCAGGAGCCTCTCTAGTATAGTCCATTCCCCCATTTCTGAGCATCCGGATAAGACTAGAGCACAGCGGCACTCTGTTCAAATCCCTCCAAAAAAGCGCGTTATTTCCCTTCCTGTCTCTCTGACTCTCTTTGTTTTCAGTCTCCAAAGCGTCCGATTTTAGCAAAAAAAATGCATCCGTATGAGGATGCTGCTGCCGTCCTCTCTTCCCTCAGTCTCTCTGCGCGCTATCTGGTTGGTTATGTGCTGAGCGCGCAGCTCCAGTGAGCGTCCTGCTGTGTGGACCGAGCGCTCCCACGACGTTGCCACACTTTTCCTTGTCATGGAAGTCTGAAGGGCTGATTACTATAAGCCCTCCTATTTTCGATCTTCAGACCAGGTTGATGGGCTGCGCGCGGCGTATGTATGGAGCGAGGTTGGATTTAATGTCTTGCCAGCATTAATCCGCCTTTAAGTAGTCTCCCCCCTCCCATGCGTCACGTACGCGCAGACAGGTCGGAGGAGCGCAGCCAGGAGCACCAGGGCTTCTAATATCCAATACTTCAGTTTTGTGTATAGCTTGCGCAATTCAGTGGACACTTCGATGGACGATCGTGTCCAGAGTGGTACACCCTGTATGCCTTAAGTTAATACATTTAGCTTGGGTAGCTCCACCTGAGAATCAAACCCTTAACACTGCCTGTTTTGTTACGGATTGGGTTACAGAACAAGCTGATAACAATATAAATTGTTCTTAAACAGATGCACCTTATTTGCGGGCACAACGCTTAGGGTGACATGTGTGTGTGTGTTTTTTAAAACGAGTTCATATTGTGAGTGTAATCATTATAACAACATATTTGTTTCAACAACATATCCAACACCTTTGGGCTGCTTAGTATGGCTTTGTAAATTAACCCAATCGCGCTGTCTTGAGCGGACAGCCTCGCGTGCCCAGAGGCTTCCCTCCTCGTGTCACAGGCTGCTGGCCCTGCTGGTGGAGCTGTTGTTTTCACATCGGGCAAAGATGGTGCTCTGGATACAGTGACAGTGAAAGTACCATCAGAGTTGCTAATCGCTTTACAAGGCAGCCTGCCTTTCTCTCTCTCTCTCTCTCTCTCTCTCTTTCTCTCTCTCTTTCTCTCTCTCTCTCTCTCTCTCTCTCTCTCTCTCTCTCTCTCTCTCTCTCTCTCTCTCTCTCTCTCTCTCTCTCTCTCTGTCTCTCTGTGCAGGTTTAAAAATAGAAGCAAAATATGTGACCCCGCCCTGTGTACAGCGCTGAGATTTGATCAATTTAGAACGTAGCATTGTGTGTGCACTAATATTAGATCTCGTGTGGTTTTACACTGTTCATGTCAGATATCAATGCGATTGCCTCTTTTAACACCTATGGCTTCATAAATTCATTATGGATTAACACTGCATGTTGCCAAGACACGTTTTAAGTGTATACATTATCTTATCATTATTATTATTATTATTATTATTATTATTATTATTATTATATACACTAAGTGTATATGACCATATAACCAAGTGATGCATTGTTATCAGCAGTATTTGGAATTGGTTTGGTACCTGAGTACCTTATTATTAGCATCATTTTAGTGTATCCACTGGGTTAGACAATGTGAGTTTTTGCCTAACCTGGCAAACAGGGGATTTACTGATCATGTGACCCTAGGGTTTTCACTCCATGGAACTTTGTGTATTTCATTTCTCATGAGGTGGCTTATCCTCTCCGCTCACTGTAATCTTTTCTAATTCAAATCTTTAATAACCTTTACTCATCCATCACGTGGCAGAAGGACAGAGCCTCGCTGCTTTCGAGAGACAGTGAGAGAGATTTTCATAGATCCTAAACCAAATCCTGAACACACCCACTTATGGTTCAGATAATACATAAAAAACAACTTCAGGTTCTTATTTATTTATAAAGCTGTACATATCCACATGTACGCGTGTAAACAAAACATTTGACGACAATACACGCATTTTTTCAACTTGGGGAGGAAGGGGGCAATCCGGCACTTAGAAGCACTTCCTGTGGACGATGGAGGGTCCTGCTTCATCATACTCCTGTTTGCTGATCCACATCTGCTGGAAGGTGGAGAGAGAGGCGAGGATGGAGCCTCCGATCCACAGGGAGTACTTCCTCTCAGGGGGGGGCGATGATCTAAACACAAACACGTGTTAATCTTGGACTCTGCTTATGGAGAGGTGTGTGATTCACAACATTTAAAGTTACCTTAATCTTCATGGTGCTGGGGGCCAGAGCAGTGATCTCCTTCTGCATGCGGTCAGCGATACCAGGGTACATGGGGGTGCCTCCGGACATTACGTTGTTGGCGTACAGGTTCTTCCGGATGTCGATGTCACACTTCATGATGCTGTTGTAAGTGGTTTCGTGAATGCCAGCAGATTCCATGCCTCTGCAAACACAACATACAAGTTATTGGGTTCCCCCCTTCTGCTGTAAAGAACACATCTGACACCGCCTTCAGCTGTCTGAACCGGTGCTGTAACGGACAGCTCCGCTAACAGCTGCGTGCACTGTGGTGCAAATGTGAACAATAAGCCCCTGCTTTACACTACTCATGTCTATTTATCGAGCATGAAGTGGAGAATCCCAGCGTGGATAAACTGTGACCACCAGTTGGAGATTATAAGTAGGCAGCCAACCACTTATATTTACTGAGCAATCAGCATTTCTCTTTTAGGAAAGACATGAATTCATCCAGTGTTTATTCTTATAGTAAACTGAAACTATTTCAAGCTTTTCAGAAGCCAAGTTTACTTCAGCTTGTTTTAAAGCATTTCATATTATCTTGAATTGAGTTTGTAGTGATAAGATCACATGGATAAGATTTACTGTTAAATGTTATTCGTGCCATTAAAATTGAACAGTTAATAATGATGAATATAGTAAAGACGTAAGTCATATCACTTTGAAACTACAATTCATTAGACAGTGTGTGAACCTTAAGGAAATCCTCCGTTTCTGCATTTGTCTTCACGCACCAATGAATGAGGGCTGAAAGAGGGTCTCGGGGCAGCGGAAACGCTCGTTGCCGATGGTGATGACCTGACCGTCAGGCAACTCGTAGCACTTCTCCAGGGAGGAGGAGGAGGCGGCGGTGGCCATCTCATTCTCAAAGTCCAGAGCCACGTAGCACAACTTTTCCTTGATGTCCCGCACAATCTCACGCTCAGCTGGAGGGAATCAGGTTGGCTTTTGTCAGTCAAAAGTGCATCATCAAAGATAATAACATGTTCTCCTTGCTTGATTTGAAATGACATCCAACAAATATCTTTCTCAGAAACAAAGTACATTGTTTGCTTTGTTTTTAAACATCTGTATGGATGATGGACACTCAAACTGAGGTATTCCTTTTGTGCCTGTGTGGTATCAAGCCCTTTTAGAGTAATCATCATTTGAAAATACAGTTAATTATAAGTGAATAAGTCATCTGTGCTCCCCGGTTGTGACAAAGGAGTATCCACGCTCAGTCAGGATCTTCATGAGGTAGTCTGTGAGGTCACGACCCGCTAAAAATCCAGACGCATGATGGCGTGAGGAAGAGCGTAACCCTCATAGATCGGCACGTTATGGGTCACACCGTTACCGGAGTCCAGGACAATACCTGATGATGGATACGTTTAATGCATGAACTCACTGAATAAAAACATGTGCACACCTGAGAAATCTGTCCTACCTGTGGTACGTCCAGATGCGTACAGAGACAGCACGGCCTGGATAGCCACGTAGATTGCAGGGACATTGAAAGTCTCGAACATAATCTGGGTCATCTTCTCCTCATTCACACCAACGGTGTTTCAGGGCCGGTTCGGAGCTGGAGCTTGAAAAGCACCGGGTTTTCCTCTTCACACCGCAGCGGATCAGCCTCTTAGCTCCTGAATCCGGTTCATTTCGAGTACCAATAAATTGTCCGGCCAGAGCAAAAGCACCACATACGTCACGCTTACGTCGAGGCGGGGGCAGGGGCGGGATCAACTCCTGAACAACAACAAAAAGCCGGCGTTTTATCCAGTTTGTACACAACGATGGAGAGACTTAACAAGCAGCAGTGGTCCACTGAAGAGACCAGCTACCTACTGGGAATCTGGTCTTCAGAAGAGGTACAGAGGAAGCTGAAGCACAATCGGCCATTGTTGTCGTTGTCAGCTGTGAGGGGTTTCCGCGCGGTTTGGCTTTATGAAGCAGGCACGCAAACGGTTACGTCATGACGCAAACGATGAAGCAATGACGCAAACACAGCGTGTGGGTAGTGTGAAAAAAGCCGGAGCTAAACCGAAGAACCGGTTCTGAACCTGAAAAGCTCTAGCACAGAGCTTGAACCGGGGTTGCGTTTATGTGAATGAGGGGGCCTCTGTCAGCAAGGTGGGGTGCTCCTCGGGGGCCACACGCAGCTCGTTGTAGAAGGTGTGGTGCCAGATCTTCTCCATGTCGTCCCAGTTGGTGATGATGCCGTGCTCGATGGGGTACTTCAGGGTCAGGATGCCTCTTTTGCTCTGGGCCTCGTCGCCTACATATGAGTCCTTCTGGCCCATACGGCCCCTACCGACCATGACACCCTGATCAAATAAATGATTTACATGTTAGAGAACTTGAATCGCCACAGAGCACTTAAAGCACAGTTAAACCATGTTTTTAGAAAGATGTATGGTCTGTTTTTCTCAGTTGAAATCTAGATTATAATTACGGTGTGAAATTACGCAGAGTGGAACTGGCCCTGAACCAAAGCCATATATTGTTTGTATGTGATGATACCAACTTACAGTTATACTACTCTTTAAGTTCCATGGTGTTTATGAATAGTTCAGTTTACCTGGTGTCGGAAGCGACCAACGATGGAAGGGAAGACGGCCCGAGGTGCGTCATCACCGGCGAACCCAGCCTTCACTAGGCCAGAGCTGTTATCACCAGGGCGGTGGTCTCGGCTTCATCACACATGGTGTCAGCTCTGCAACACAGAGCCACTGTTAGGTCCAGACATACAATCCCCTGTTGGTCTGGATTTGATACTTGCTGGGATGTTGATAGTGCGTACTATAGGAGTGCATGTTGTACTAGGGTTAGCATATTAGCATAGTGAAAGTTATTTTTCAGTATTTCCCAACAACTGTATCCACCAAAAAGCAAATAAAGAGGAATAAGCCGATGCTGCAGTATGATCCGTTTCAGTTAGGTGTGTTTATGAAAAGGTGGACATTATCGATCTTCAATAATAAATCCAATGGTTGGCCCTTTTCAGTCCCTGGGTTAGGCGTGTACTCACCAGTTCAGCACCAAGGGAAGGATCTTGAGTGTGTAAACCAGGGGTGCCTGATGGTCACATCGCACCACTTTATACCCTGACCAGTGTCCCTATGGTAGCCCGTTGCCCTATTGACGACAGCCGCTCCATGAAGGGCATGACAGGAGAAGGAAATCCAGCGCGGACATCTGTGGCCGCCTCCCATGAAGGACAGCAGCGAGGACAGACAGACGATGACAGGCATCCTTTTGATCTTTTCCTTACCCATAAATCACAGTACTATTACTGAGGAAACATGTCTGCTGAGGAATGCCTATACTCAAGTCAATGTCACTTACAATTATGTCTTGTGTCAGAGTAATATCCATTGGAGAACAATGTTTTGACAAAGGGAATCTGAACCTATGGGCCATGATAAGCAGAATCAACCAATTTAAAACAAAAAAACAGAGACACTTCTTTTGCATGTGAATATCAAAAACAAGATACTGATGAATTGTCAAATGAATTATACATTTGTGAGGATGTTTCTGGAAAGGTCTGCTAAGAGTCCACTGGCAGGACACATGTAGCCCTACAGAACCACATGGAGACACCACTTGTGCCACACAGCTGGTGTCAGCAGCTGTTTGACTCTATTAGCTGCTCCAAATCCCACATTTTAGATTTGCCTGAACAAAGAGGGTGAAGCCACTGCTGAAGACCAAACATTCTCATTATAGTTCAGCTTAAGTGTGTCCCGCAAATCGAAACATTTGAATTACATTTCATGCAAATATATTCATAAACTAAAGTGTACTGCTGAACTCGACATATGGCAATGAAAATATGTTTTTGCTGATACATTCATAGATTTATTTAGCATAAAATCAATGAGTTTCCATATTTCTAATGAGCTGCTTGGATGTTATTGATGTAGTTGCCATGCAACGCGCTGTGTCCATATATGGAACATTTTGAAATGATTAAAATCCATGACTTAGTCATGGTCTTTTGATTTTTCTATTTGCATTTTTCCCTTTTTCATTTGTTATAGAAAAATCCTAATGCAAACCAGACTATCAAACAATTAGATTTAACTCTCAAAAGTCTGGAGATATACCTTAGCGAGAAACCAAAGGGTATGACATTGCATTGAAAAGGAATTGAATATTCTCCTTGGCATATTTAACTTCCTCTGTATGAACACATACTGGTTCCTCAAACACCAACCAATCCTCGGTAATTACCTTTTTATATAAAGGAGGCGTGTGGCGCAGTGGGTTAGTGCATTGGTGTTCGGATCAGGGGAGCACAGGTTCAAACCCCACTGTAGTCAGCATGTTGTGTCCCTGGGCAAGACACTTCACCCCAAATTGCTCCTGTGGGGATTGTCCAAAGTATTGAGTAGTCGCTTTGGATAAAAGCAACTAACAACAAGTAACATGTAATGTAATATAATGCAAGTCAAGGCAATGTTTTTATTTGTGCAGATACATCAAAAGCAATGTTGAAGCCATTTGTTGTTCCCCACATCAAAATAATAAAGAAAAAGGAACATCTCTTGTTGTGACACATGCCATATTCTTCCCTTATTTCTGCACTGAGGAAAGAACAAGACATAGGAAATGACATTGCCGGTTTACTTAAACAGACAGGGAGCGAGCTCTGAAGGCTGTGAAATCACATTGGCTAAGAGCAGTGGATGGTCCCACCACAAGGAGGACAAGACAAAAGGGCACAGCAAGCCATGAATCATATGCTGCTGTCACCCGACCCCGAGCCATAACCCTTCACTGTGTGACTCTTTGTTTGGCTCTTATGTAATGAATGGTAGGCTGTGGTGTGCTTTAAGCATCCTTTTGCCCCAATATTCAAATAATGCTAACATTTTATAACTAGAGCTTAGTTAAGTCCGCTGTGGAGAACAGAGCTTTGAAGATAATGAGGGGAAAAACAATGTGAGGTTGCCCTTGTGGTACAATATTTAAATGTTACTGAATTATATGTTGGTGTTTGCCACTATTCCTTTCCAGTGTGTTCAGGTAATATCACTTCTAGGGCAATGGCTTAGGATTTGGTACTGTTTGAATGGAAAATACTTGTTGAGCTTGTTGTCGGAGCAGCCACGGGTGTGAAAGTTTATGCCAGAGCCAGGATTAGACGGAGAGACACTTGGAGGCTACTCAAACAGTCCTGTAGTGTGACTTTCACTTTAGCTGCTGCTGCTACTACTGAGAATTAATCATTGTGGCACGATCATTCTCCTCCTACTCACGAGCCCTCAGGAGGTCAGCCTCATTGCTCAGCAGCAGAAATGAGATAATAAGGACAAAAGAGTCCAGAACAAAAAACCTATTGATTTTCTATGGGAATTTCACATCATAAACAGAGTACAAGCCCTTTTAGAGAACCCTGAGGGGAAGTCATTCGCCTGATGCAGGCCAGGTTTAGGGCCTACTATCTAAATCAATAATGTGCACATATATGGGAATGTCCCCACGCTGGATCGTAGCATTTGAAACCGTTCATCAAAAACTCTCTCAATACAAATGGTCTGAAAGCACTTTGTTCATTCCAACATGGCGCATTTATCTGTTTAGAGCGTCAGGGGCCATTTAAAGGACACAGCAGAAGGAAGACATGAAACATATTGCTCAGTGAAAATTGGGTGTGCTCTCCCTCTCTGGCCCGTGCACTGAATGCTGAGTGACAGACTGTTGGCTTATGTTAGAGTCTTCTGCCGGGTACCTCAAAGGAGCTCAGGGCTTGGATTGCTGTCAGTGTGGGTGCATTTATACTTTAACATTGATACTTTGGACAGTAAGTCTCACTTTCCTAAAATGCACAGTTTCCATGTTTTATACTTTTGCACATCTGTTACATAAAAGGCTTATAGGAAACATGTATTAGGATTACACTGAAAACAAGTTATGAGTTTAGAAAGGTGAGTTTCAGGTCAATGTTCATTATCTTGCAACAGGATAGAATTCATTAAATAAAATGCAACACTTTCAATATTTGAATATTTGATTTTTTTTTATCTAAGCTAGAAACCCCTACATTACATGACCACTCACATTCTGTAAGCTGATCACCTGCTCCTGAATGTACCAAGAACAGAGCTAAAGCTCAAAGGGGACAGTGCTTTAGCTGCTGCGGCCCCCAATCGGCCCCTAAAACCCCTCCATATTAGAAAGGCTCCCACCTCTTCTCCTTAACGTTTTGTACTTTGTAGATGGTTGCTTTTATTGCTTTTAAATGGCATATTGTTTTTATTATGTGGCTGTTGTTTTTATTATTGTTTATTTTTGCGTTCTTATCTTTATTAGTTTTTGTTTGTGAGCTTGGCTGTGTGATTTTGTATTTCTCTATACAAGTCTTTGGTCTGGAGGTTTTGAAGTGCTTTATAAATAAAGTTGGATTGGATTGGAAAAGGCAAATAAACCCCATTGGGTCTACATTATTAATTAATGGCCTTCAAAAATACTCAGGGTGATGTCTTAGAATCACTTTTGTTTTTTCAATTAGCAGTCCAAAACAAAGAAAATATTCAATTTGTAATGAAACAAAAGAGAAACAATTAACAAAACGGGAGCCAGAATGGTATTTATACAACATATTATTTATTTATTAAAACTCTCAAATGTCTCATTAGGAAACTAGAGAGCAGGAAAAGTCTTCCTCCTGTGGACTGAAGAAATGCCCCACTTCCAGAATGATATTTCCTCCCATAGCCATTTAAAAGTGTATGTTGTGTGTTTGTGTGTGCGTGTGTGTGTGAATGTGAGGCTGAAATTACAGAGCAGTATGTGGGTAATTGAACGGGGAGGCCTATACTTATCCTCTCTCTCTCTCTCTCTCTCTCTCTCTCTCTCTCTCTCTCTCTCTCTCTCTCTCTCTCTCTCTCTCTCCCTCCCCCCTATCGCCTACTGTGTCCTCTGCCAAGAGTTCTGCGAGGAATGACCGAGAAACTAAAATCGGACGCTTTTTTTTAATTTGGCTAGTGACTTTTTTCCCCAGGATGTTTGGGAGCAGAACCGGGCAGAAAAATAAATTTAGGTCTCTCATGACACTCACATTAATATTGCATTCAGATTCAGGCATTGGCCACCTCATTTTTTCAACGAATGCATCTGAATAAGGGAGGTTTTGTCAGTCTGTGCATCCGCAAAAGTGAGGGTAGAAAATGAGGTTAAAAAGCGATTTGGATTAAAAATGAAATATTCATGAATACAATTTAAATAAGCTACAAAATAGACAGATACCCAGATTTGTAGGAAGGCTGCTCAACAAGAGTATTTTTGGGTTCTTTTTAAAGGTATGCCTAAGTACCCTGTCAGTCCAAACTGATAGGAGATTCTGTGAGTTTAAACACCAAGCAGAGAATAGGCTACGTTCAGCTAAAGAGGATTTTGCTCTCTCGTCGTGCTGAACATTTCGATTCTTTAGGAAAAATAAACATGTCATGTGAACATTTTTTTTGTAAGATATGCAACCCCCAGTACAGTATGTGCTTCAGGGATTGTGTTATGAAGCTACATCTGCTTTAGCCTTTGGCATCGCTTAAAGGATTGCACCCCAAATAGTTGAGTTGTAGGCTACATTAATGTGCCCATTGGTTGTTGCACTATTATTTTTGGACGGTGTTTCATGTTTTACTGTTTGTCTCACCAGCTTCCAAACTGTATTATACAACGATCAAAGCAGGAAAAGGAGCTGCTGCACTGAACTGCTATTAAGTTTGCAGTGAAATGTATTTGTTAATTTAATATACATGGAAATCTAATCGTAATTTGTGGATTATTTACAGAATGAAGCAGGCGATAAAAAGCCTCTCATCATGAGCACAGGCAACTTTAAAATCTCCATAGAGTAGAATCATGTAAATGTTATGTTACTGTCCTGTGAAAAACGAAATGTCAACTTTCAGTGTGCTAAGAGAAGCCAGCTTTCAGTTTTGAGCTCTGGGCTCATATAATTATACTTAGTCCTCCTCACTTTCCAAAGTTCTTCTCTGAGAACTTTTCACCCTTTCCTCTGGGTGTTGGCTTTCAGAATTTAATAACTTACTGGCATGAACCCATACTGTCAAAACTTCAGTGCAGCCATCAAACACTTGGATCATACTTCTTCACAGCATTTGGTCAAAACTTTTCAATCTTTACTTAAGAAGTTTGTTTTCAAAGGCTATAGTGGAAGAAAGAGACCTAAACCTTGTAACTTTAATAACAATCTTACTTATTGAGCCCTTATCCAGTTGCAATCTGGGTATAGGGAACCTAAATTATTGAAGTATATTTGACAACCCTTAAAACAATGGGTCGCCCCAATGTAGTCGCCACCTCAAAGTTTAAAGTTTTTCTAGAGAAAGTCTTACACTTTCTGCAAAGTCATGTTATTTACTTTGTGAGTGTTTTTGCTATCTCCTATGACCTAAGGATAAAAGCAGGTAAACAGAAATATCAAAGGAAACTATAAATCCATCTTTTTATATCTCCTGCTTTTTCTGCATCTCCATTTACCTTCACCTTCAAATTCTCCAACATGGATTTCCAACCAAATACTGTGTACAATAAGTCACTCGACAAACACAGAGGGCAACTTCAAAGCTATTTAATCGCATTAAAAGTTTCCATACAGTCATTTACAAGTCTAAGCATTTCCATTGTTAAAATGCCATTTTCATTCTTATCTTCTGCATGCAGTGTCATCGTGAATTAAACAGCAAACACAGACCATGAACACAAAGCCTATTTTCTTCCAGACATACCCATACAAATTTCAAATCCGTGGTTAATTACATGTTAACAGATCACGGGGAATCTATTTTGCAAACCTTCTGGAACTTTTTGTTACATAACTTGCTAAACAGTTCCTTGCTGTATCGAGTGCCAATCATCTGATGACATCTCCACATGAAACAGATATTAACCCCACTGTGGGACAAATAAAGGTATGATTCCCCTTAAAGCAAAGGAGGTTTTTCAGTAGAAAGGCACCAATCTCCCCCCCCCATCTCTGGTTCTGGGTGGATTTCAACACATAGGCTTGCTGTGCCTCATGTTATTGGCACAGGTGCGGCCCAGGTTGGCCCCCTCCAGGAGCAGATCAGAGAGTCTGTCCAGGCCGAGGCAGGTGGTGAGGGGGCAGAAGAGACCGTAGAGACCCCCGAGGAGGATGCTGAGGGGCCAGCCGATGAAGAGCAGAACCACCAGCCAGATGATGCTCCATAAACACGACCCGCTATCTGCCATCCTAGTCTGGGAGGTAGAGAGGGAAATGAGAGTGGGAGATCAAAGTGGACAACAGCACGACTTGCAAAGCAAAACTCACACAGCTATAACTGAGCTTTGAAATGTGTGGGAGCCTGGCAGAAGTGCACTTTAGGTTCAGTAAAAACACTCAGTCACTACAATAGCATCCGAGTGTGATGCTGTCTGAAGCCGTGACTCTTTAGTGAAGATAGCAGATTATCAGAATGAAACGTGCCGGTTGATGATCTGGTAGGTTGTCAGGATTAAGCATTGGCCTCTACAAAGCATGATAAACTGGTGTCACGCCCTGGCTCAAGGACGGACAAAAGAAGGAGAACACACATGATTCGTATCCAATTAAAGTACATTTATTTAAGACAAACAAACCAAGATCCAGTAGTGCCAAGCAACCCAAGAGGAGAGCGAGAGACTGACTGCTCAGGCACCCAAACTTGTAGCTGAGCAGTCAACCTAAATCAGGTGTCAGCAATCTCTCCTGATTGGGGGAGTGGCTAACCAAGGAATTGGATCTGAGGCCTAGGGGCCGTCACCCTGGCAACCACAAGCAATAACCACCAGTCCTGTCTGCCTGCGGGGGTCAGCAGGCCGCCCACTCACGGAGTGTCGAAAACCAACGCCGGCACATTAGTCACCCGCTAATAGCAGATCAGCGGAGATCATGCATAACTTTAGTAATGGGCATTACTTTATCTGTCAACGCAGATCACAAACAGTGACCCAGGAGTATGATTTGCTGCTGTTTTAAGCCATAAAAGTGCCTGTTGTGTCGTCCGCAATGAAAAGTTGCTAATTGGAACGCAGTGCAATTTGTGAACACTTCCAACTTGATGATTTATGCATCTACACACTATACTGTATATGTATATCGTTACTGGTGAAATGTATTCGTTTGCTAACTGATAGCAACCTGACCACCAGCTGTGAGGTCAGGCGTGATTAAAGTGACGCATATATTTAAACACAAAAACTAAAACTGATATTGATATAATCTGACTTTCAGTTTCAGCAAGCTAAGCATTTTGCCTCTTTAATCAAAAGTTATACAAATATATATTTATTTATATATAATGACAAACAGTAGATGTTTTATGTGGTCTATAATTCCCTAGAAAGATCCGCCCTGAGGCCCAGCCTTAAAGTTCAAATTGTAGAATTGATGGTTTTATGAGTGTGGATTTGTCGCATGCTAGTCAGGCGGATTCCCTAAACCTCATTCAGCTTTAAGAAGACACAATGATCAGATGCTTCCCCCCGGCAGGAAATACCATCTTCTTG
>NC_136905.1:72865411-73262070 GCF_949606895.1 Notothenia rossii | reverse complement strand
AAAAAGTTATCTTCATGACCCCACATACCATGCAATATTATCATTTACATTTACAGCATGTGACAGATGCTCTTATCTACAGCGACTTACACTGTAGTGCTGTGTCTTTCTGTACTGTAAGAGAACTCCACCGGGACATGAGACTGAGAAGTAGCAGAAGTTACTCAGGAACGAAAGCCAGATGGGAGGAATTTCTCTTCCTCTGACTCGCACATACAGTTTGCATTGAAGTAAACATACAGCACACAAATTGTAGGTCGACATCATTTCCTATTTAGTCTATTCTGTTTAGTGTATTTTACATGGTTTAAGTGATGAAATTCAGATCAACAGAGCAGACATTTAAGTACACCTACAAGAGAGTATCAGTCATTACAGTATTATACAACAACTAACCTTTAGTTATACGGATAAAATCCTGTGTGTGGAATATATCAAGATAAAAGATGTAATTTAGATTTGATATAATGAAAATCCTATTTTCTTATCTGCCAATCAAACACTGCAGTCTTTCTTGTTGTGTGTACGTGAACATATTTTGCAACCTCAGCTCTTGCCGGAGACCCCTCTGAAACATCAGTATTCCTGTCAAATATAAATTAAGCATAACACGTTTCAATTCCTCAGAGGCTTCATCGCTGTTTTCTTTGTGTTTTTCATCTCGATTTTAGCATATAAAAGCACTTTTGCAATTATTGGTCCCTTGTTCTTTTCCTCTCTTGTGTAATAGCCTGCTAGCTGCTGTCACAAACTGTCAATCTAATGGAGAAACGTGATTAATTATCCCCTTTGTCGAGATGTTTACCACTTCCAACTCTTAGGAAGTTCTGAAAACATATTTCTTTTCACACTGGAAGAGACAACTTTGAAGTATACTCAAAAGTTAAAATGCACAATAAAAAATGATTTAGTTGATCACCTAAATGTGTTCAATAAAAGAGCAAGCTGTCAGTCCATAATGACTCATCTTGAATCCTCTTGCTTCATTTGTAACTTAACACATGGGTTTGCTATCCTGGCTCCAAAATGGTGGAATGAGCTCCCCATTGAAATCAGGACAGCAGAAAGCTTGCACATCTTCCGGGGGAGACTTAAAAAACTCATCTCTTTCGACTCCACTTCGAGCGATAGAATTACTAACAAAGCACTTATATACTAATAAAGGACTGGCTTATCTAAAGCCAGTTGAGTAGCACTTGAAATGTTTTAGCTCTATGAAACCTGATGTACTTATATGATTCTGTTTTCTTCAAGTTTGTATTTTGTTGGTCGAATGCACTTATTGTAAGTCGCTTTGGATAAATGCGTCAGCTAAATGAAATATAATGTATCCACTGCAGTGCAGAACAACTTCATGATAACAATACGCTTTCTTGGGTCCTGGGCAATACACCTCCCAGTGTGATGTTGATTTAATGATTGTTAATAAATACTCTAGGTCCTGTATCTGTCTAGTTTCTCTTTAAGTTGTTCTTGAATGTAGTTCTACTACTTTATTAAGGCAGTCCATTTTGCAGCAAATGACAGAGAAAGAGCATTACTCTACGCATGCCTTTCTACAACTGAATATGTAATTTAGATGATAAGATCTAGCACTCAATCAACCCTTGCTCATAAAAAGTACCAAACCAAATTCTCAATTACATTACAATCACATATATCTACTCTCTAAGTAAGGTATCAAACTCCTGGTGGAAGCTTACATTTGATGAGGTTTAGGCAACAGATATTCTTAGTTAAATGTATCAAAAAGGTAATTGTTTGGGGCTGACATAAGTACTAAACATACGAAATGAGTGGCTACATCTGTATGTAAGTTCAAATAAGTAAACAATGACTTTTGGTTTCACACAGGACACAAATGGAGATAAAAAAAATGGACAGAAAAAAATTACACAAAAAATGTACCAAAATAAAAAAACATGACAAAGAAAAACTTAATGCAAAACCCTGATACTGTTCACTAGATCATGATCATCATGACTCGCCAAGGTCTTCTTTTGAGTCTTTATGCTGGTCGCTGTCCAGTATCATCATCTGATGCACTATAAGTGTAACTTTGTGTAGGCAAAAACATCCTGTCTCTTCTCATAATCAATAACATGTCACATGTACTCTCGTATTGATTAACTGCTTTGCTTTAGAAACACATTATTTTGCAATTGTCTGCTGATTTTTTTGATAGCATCCCCTTAACCCTGTAAGACCCCCGGTTGTAATTTTACAACATTACTTTAAGGTTCTACAATTTGCTTCTTTTTTTTTTGTGAGTTGAACTTGCCTACAAATCCTACAGAACCTAAGAACATTTTAGTGGGGAAACTTAACTTAAGCGTACTGCCTCATGTAATTCATAAGGTTGAAACATGATGGTACAGTTGAGCGAGTTTCCTGAATTCAAGTGATAACATCTCACGCAAACCTAAAAAAAAGTAAGAGGGGTTAAGTGAAAGAAGTGGAAAATGTTCTTGCATTGGGCCCAATGTCATAATAAAGCCATGGTTGAATCTAATCTTTCTTCAGTGTGTACATTTCCTTCAGCGTAACAACACAAATGCTATAATATGAAGTTAGCATCTTACCGCATGTACTGGTGTAGCTGCTACAGCGCAGCATATACCGCTGCAGGTTGGCATACGCATTTATGAATGGTCGCTGTATGTATTTCCCCCGTGGGAGGAGGGGTTTGCTGGGGGTGTTATAAATTTGTCACGCGAGTGCCATGTTGGCCTAGTTACAGTGATTTCAGATACTGTAACAGTTCAACGGTGCTGCCTTACTCTGCATGCCCTCAGTCTTGAATTAATATGATGTTTACAGTATGTGTGTGTCGTGTCCTTGTATTTATGTTAGTGTGAGCACGTACAGTGTCAGGCATGTTTGTTAGTTCATGGATAATGTGACAAAACACATGTATGCATCAGCCAAATCATGTGAATTATTCTTTGTACTTATTCATCTTATTGCATGCATTAAAACACACTTACTCACTCACACACACACACACACACACACACACACACACACACACACACACACACACACACACACACACACACACACACACACACACACACACACACACACACACACACCACTTGCACTTTAAAGCGCTGCATTTATTGTTACGTACCTACTGTCCATAAATAACAGCTGCAAATAAATAGATTTTTTTTATTCCTTCTCTGATGGAAATATATCACATTGAGCATCGAGGTGGGTGTCAGGACACAGAGCCTTGTCTGAACAGCAGGCGTGTGTTTGTGTGTAAGCTGGTAGCATCCCATAAAAGAGTCTCAGGTGTGAAATTAATCAATTACCCCGTGTTCACACTCTTTGATCAGCAATTGCAGCACTAAACAAAAATAATGTCTTCTAAATGTTACAATTGTTTGAATGTTTTATTGTTTACACATGGGTGAGTAAATAGTGATCCTACATTGCATTGACCTGTAGGTGCTGTGTAAAGACAACAGAGTAGCTATAAGCCGAAATGGATGTGTGACGTACATAATGCATTGTTGTGTTGCACTACAAGTTGAAGCTCAATACTCAATGAGCCATTTTCACTGGAGAAAAATGCCTGAGATCACAGAGAAACCTCATAAGGTAATATGTTGCAAATAGCTCAGGGGTAAAACAGTGAAACACAACAGAACAAAGAGCCACACACTACTGAGAGTGATGCATTGTTAGGACTGATACTGTGTTTATTACTACATTATGGTATTTAGCTGAAACACATACAAAAATCTGGGGAAAAAAATGCTTGAAGCTCTAGCGTTGAATTGATTAAAAACTCCTTGTAAGAACCATGAAGAATTCAACATTTTAAGAAAAATCCAAGTTAGTTACTTCTCCACCACTCATGCACACCAGCGGGCATTCCAAAAGATTTCCATACGTAATACAACTGACTGTAGCG
Source organism: Notothenia rossii (assembly GCF_949606895.1). NCBI lineage: Eukaryota > Metazoa > Chordata > Actinopteri > Perciformes > Nototheniidae > Notothenia > Notothenia rossii. The sequence goes on along the minus strand of NC_136905.1, from coordinate 73,258,145 downwards.
TAAGTACCTGATTCATCATCGGGGCATTAAAGTTGCATGCACCCGAAATGAGAAGGTCAGATTTGCTTAATATAAAATATAATAGGAGCTGTGGAGCATTAAGCGAGACTGGCATTGTACGACAAAAATAGCTGTAATAAATTTGATGTAAAATATTAGCAGCAACACATTGAAGTAATGCCCAGATGACGGGTGTAATTTACCTTTTTGGGAAGTTCATCAGCAGAGAAATTGAAACTATTCCATTTGTGGTATAATGATCAGATGCATATGACACAAATGAGCTTTAAGACTGAAATATGGTAATTGAGTTCTAATAGGACGGGTGTTATATAATCCAGGATAATGAGATGATGTGTGGATACTGTGGGTTCTTTACAGACTGTGCCTGAGCCGTGGCTACATACTGAGACTGTCAGTGAAACTTTAACTTTCTCTTAGGGCAACAGTGTTTCTCGGGGAGTGCAGGTATATTATGTGCGATATAACCTCAGCTTCTTTGCAGATTGAACATGAGTGAGTGAGCGGGAAGGGCGGAGAGAGAGGCCCGTCTGAAGACTATGTCATTAGTTTCAGGGCAGCATCCTTTGAACAAAGCCCAAGGTCAGACTCAAAGAGTAAGGCCCAGCGAAACAGATCAAATCAAAAGCAGGTTTTGCTGTTGGTGTTAATATAGAAGCATTGTTTGAAGTCACTAGAGTATTAAAGCTTGGGGTGAGAACTGACTTAAATTGCTGAAAAGCTGCAGCAGAAATTCTGTTGTCTAAAAAATGAAATAAAGCTCCAAGAAAACACGTTTTTCTCTTTGTGTATACAAGGGAGATTTACTGAAATTAAACCCAGGGAATAGAACATTATAATTTACAACTCTTGGCAAATTAGAAAAAAAAAACTGTGCAGGAGACTCCATACACAAAATTACTAAATGTTCTGTTCTGTATGCTAATGAATACAACTCAAAGTAATGATGAATTTCAGCATCTGTGGTGATCTATTTAACTACAATCATAATACATCTCAGCTTCCTCCTTGATGGTTTGTTATCTGTCATTCAACATTTTGCGAGCCTTCACAAAAACCAAAGCATGCATTGTTTAACTTCCATAAATACATCCCGAGTTCCCTTTAATTAAAAGAACTGATCATGCAGAATTTCAATTTCAAGTTCATGTGCATGGAGCTTTTTTTTCTTGTATTACTCTTAAGTTGAGTCAATAATCATAAGTTTCAGTCAACATATCAATACAGGGGATAAAGCTGCTTTAAATTATGTGAGGATGAGTTTATACGGGAATCCATAATTCATACCAGCTGAATATCAGAGGCACAGTTATATAGGAAGCATCATGCAGTTAGGGGGGTTAGGTCTATCAGGGAAATATGTTATTACTTCATACTTGGCTGTCACAGTCCATTAAATCTCCCTTTCATTCTCTCCAGGACTTTTTTCAATATGCAATCATTCATTTCAGGTTCAAAACAGCCGGGAGATGTTTGCATCTACAGTGCAAACATATTGTAAGCTGAGATAACATGGAGACACTGGGAAATTACGTGCAGTATTGTGGCAGCTGAGTCGCATTATATTCATCAATCAGAGAGAACCGAATGATTTAACCAGTAACTAACGCCTCTGTAAGCCCTTAGTTATGGTTGATTCTGTCAAGCTTCCTTTTCCTTCATGGCTGTTTACAATGATATTGGTTGCAGATTGACTCCTCAAAAGCTCATTTTGAAAAGGATGGTAATTTGGCTTCCTATTTCAAAGAAGCTACCATAAATACATCAGGCTAAATTCACAACAAATGAATCATTTATAGCTATTTTAGCTGAACCCCACAGAATAATAGTATGCAATGTCCCATGTAAGGATTGGTCAAACAATCTTGGATCACACTTTTCCTGTTATTTTGGTTTTGGTCTGTAATTAAACAGCTTAAAAAACAATAACGTAGGGCTGCTCGATTATGGCAAAAATCATAATCTCGATTATTTGGGTCAATAATTGTAATTGCGATTATTAAATGCGATTATTCATTGACTTTGAAAACATCCATTTATTGGAGAGAAAAAAATTTGAACAATTTGTTTTTAACAGTTGATTACCCTGAACTTTAAGTACTGTATGATTCAAGATTCAACTGAAAAAAAAACAACAAAAAAAACATTATAATAAAAAAAAAAAAGTAATAAATAATAATAAAAAAATAATCGTTTTATTTCGATTACGTCGTTTTCGTAATCGTTGCAAGCCATAATCGTAATTGCGATTACAATATGATTAATTGAGCAGCCCTACAATAACGCAAATTATTTATAAGAGTTTCAACTTTTTGTGAATACCAATCCTTGACAGGCCTGCTGTGCCTAGTAACGGTTGCTAAGTAATGATTGGACAATTGCTGCTAAGGGGAAAGGGTTAAGCAAATCTGTTTACATGCTGTTTGGCGCCTGCTTCAACCTTATCAGAGCCAAAAATAGAGACCTGCAACTTCCTGGTGCTAAGTCAATAGCTCCCAGTGAGAGCATTAAGATTTCTCACTTCCACAGCAAGAAACCGATATTGCTAGTTTGACCCGACCACCTGCAGCTGAAGCAACTCTCCCCAAAAAGCAACAGTTACAAAAACCTACACCATTATTTTTTAATGAGGTTTTGTTTGATTGTGGGGAGTATGACGTACAAATCAGTCATCCAAAGCAAAACAAAATGCTGCTCAATGTGTTTGTTCTTAATGTTTCTACCCCCAGTGTATTTTATGTTCCCTCTCTACATGCAGTACATCCATCAAGTGAAAGTAAACCACAAAGTGGCCCTGCTGTGAAAAGCAGGGTTACATCTTCATCACTTTATGGCTTCCGGTACATTTTCCTCATTTAAAGGACCTACTTTTTAACATGGCATCCTGGTCGGTTGCAGCGTATTAATGTCTTTAATGCTTCTAAGTTGTATTTATATCTACAATGGAGGCATAGACATGAAGGGATGAAATGTGCAAGTACATTTAAACCCTTAGACAGATCTACCCGGGACAGCCGCTAAATAAAGAAACCAGATCTAACAAAGAGCGGCTTTTCATCTATTTAAATAATTCATTGATTATCTTAGTCCATACAGCTCCATCTAATTGATTTAAGGTTAATGTAGTGTTCTCAACCTATTTACAACCATGGAGGTCTTTGGGCGTTTTTTCCCTATCTCAAGAATATAGCTTTTATATAAAACCAATTGAGGGAAAGGCAGACAAAACACCGGAGGGGAAAGGAAGTCCAATAAATGAAAAGGCTTGTGTGCCTTTATGACACACTTCAAATAAGCCTCTACTATAGAGACCAGGATATTTATTCTTTAAAATGGACAGTCCGTGCGTGAAGAATCCACGGGGAGATAACATGATTATGTAATTGAATTTTGTATGCAATTTAGAACAAAGATGGTCTCGATATAGCCCTTGTGGCGGCTGCTATTTTGCAAAGTGTGTTTAATAGGAAAATAATCTCATCTGTGAACTATTCATCTTTCATTACCATTTCTGGCTTCATATCAGTGGTAGAGGTGCGCTAACAAGTCTCCTCACTACTGTATGTCTCCAGCCATGATCCTTATGACAGTTAATTTGCTTCAATGGTTATTATAATCTAAGTAACTTTGGCAAATAATTCTCAAAACTGCAAATAAATGCTGCATCAGGTTAATGTATTTAAACAATCTACCATATCTACCGTAATTTTCATCGTATAATAATCTAATCTGTTTGTGTTGACTTTCTAGATCTTTTGATCTATTATTATTACAAGGTCTATTTTCTAGTCCTGTCTGCTTTTGTTGCTTTGGGTTAACACATGTCTCTGTTTGTGTTGAGCCTCTAAACTGCGCCTTCCATCCCCATCCGTTCATTCTCATCTATCCTCTCTAACACGGGCAGATATATACGACCCTGTCAGGTAGAATGACTCAGAGCCACAGCTTCACTGAATAAGTAATTGAGTAATGAGAACGGCTGATGGCCTGTCATGAAAAGACAAAATATCTCAAATGAGGAGAATGGAAACAGACCTTGGATTGTTTGAAGTGGGGTTGTATAAGGTATCCATCGTCACAGTATTAGTAGATTGTGGTTGGCACACCCCTAGTTTGGATAAATATATTTTCTTTTACCTAAAAGACAGATCGGTCTAAATAAATCAATATCAGTTAAGTGCAAGCCACATTTAGAGTATGTTCACCCCTGACCTTGCCATCTGACAGTCCTTGCCCACAGGGAATTCAAGACGGTCAATACCTAACTGTCTAGACAGTAATGGAAAGGAAACACATGTAGAGTGTTCTTTGCCTTTTTTTTTTTACACATGGGGATAAATAAATGCCACAATAGTACTTTTTAAAAGGGTTTCTGTGTGCATGCAATCCATGTGCACATGCATAAATGAGTAAAAGGCCAAGGCCAGTGGGTCACTGTGCACTGAATAGACACAGCCTTAAGGGTTTTGCTGTCCTGTGTGGCAGATATGTCAGCTGGAGCAAGGCTGAGAATGGAAAATGCCCAACAAGCCCGTCTACTACACTTTAAACTTGACCTCAACATCAGTTAGTGACCAGGGAACACACCGGCTCATTTGTTATGCCTTAACATCTGCCATCGCAATAATCACAAAGCGCAAAGGTGCAGTTGGTCTTGAAAAATACATGTAGCAAAAAGTAAGGCACCTTAGAAATATATCTTAATAAGGAGCTGAGGGAAGTTATCTGAAACAATTCAGTCTATTTGAAAAGATACAAAATAAATTGCACTCCCCGTTAGTATTCAAAGCTTAACTGTGATTGTCACCTATTAATCCATGTTTTGCTATGCTTGAGGATGCCACCACTTTCAGCCTAATGAAGCACGCACTTTTTCATTTCGAACCAGTGAGGCATTGCTGCCAAATGCAAATGATTCACCAAACACAAAGCACACCCATTGTTCTCCAGAGACCTATTTAGCATGTTTCTGTGATATCGTACAATATCATTTAAACAAAAGAACAGTGATAAAATGCAGGGAACAAATTGCCAATTATGTTGCCAGTCTGAAGTGGTATTCTGTGGTAAACATATGATGCATGCTCTTGTTTTGGAGAATGTGTTTTTTGTTGCATGCCAGACTTAGTTTTCTCGGGAAATTAGATTCTGAAAGATCTATACCACTAATGAGCTTAATGGGTTCTCTTTAAATACACTGAGTAGTAGATCTTCTGAAATAATTATTCTTGATCGTCTGCTACAGGGAGAAAACACCCAGCCAGGTCCTCTAAGTTAGACCACTTTAAAACTTTCCCTGTCTTTATGAGAGAACAGTTATGGCAGCATCAGTCATCTTCAAGAGTGAAAGTGATGGCAAAGGTTCAGTGATTTGCAGGCGGCAGTGCTACGCTGAGATGGATGGACAAAAGAACCATCCATTGTGAAGTCCATCTTCAAAACTCCAGGGCCATTTTCCTGACTTAATTCACAGTCACCATTAGTGAACGAATCAAGGCAATGGGAGGATTTTCACCTCAGTAAAATTAGCCATTGATGGGTCTGCAGTCTGGAGGTCGAGGTGTATGAATGCTCCGAGAAAAGGTTAACTGGATGAGCTGTAAGAAACAAGTTTGATGAGATGGGGTCATGGGGAACTGGAAGCAGAGCCTTATTTAAGCGAGGCCATGACTCCTGGCACTAAATAGTTGTCACCTTCTACCATGACCCTTCACATTTTAACTCTTAACACAACTAGCCCACAGCATACATTTTAACTGACATTATACATACAAATGTAAAGCAAATGTAGGCACATTTTTACAAAAAAATGGCAAAACAAAATGTGCGTTTATTTGAATTATTATGAGTTCATTTGTCAAGACAAGCAGCAGGTGGCACCACAACTTGAAGACAATTATACCGTTGCAGAAGAAGAGGCCACCACAGGATGGCGTAATAAATTGAGTGTTAATCCATACCTCATTCAGTTTTAAAACATTGTAGAAAATGGTATTGTCTGGTATAACCTAACCTGCTAATACTGCTTTTTTTTGGTACTTGTATTTGCAGGGATTATTATGATTTTTAGTTGCAGCCATCGTTAAGTGTAGGTTTAATAAATTCTTCACACATGTTGCACTAATGTTAAACTGCTGATCATTTTGTTTTTCCTCTTGCTTATCCATTTTGAGAATACATTTGCTCTTTTTTTAATAAAAGTTAATAAAATGCTCTCACCAAATGTGTTGTGCAATATGGTTTCCACATTCTTTAAAATTGCTTTCTGTAATTACTTTTAAGGCCAGCTCATTGTCTGCCACCATTACTGAGAGCCCTTTCTGCATAGCTGTGCATCCTCATGCATCGCCAGGGCAGAAGAAACATATTACTTTGGCAGCGGAGTCCCAGGCTCCAGCTGAGTGTGTTCAAACACTGTGGTATTCAACCATTCCCAGTTGTGATTATGAGTAACTGACTGCCCACATAAATAGGCTGACCTGCCTTTCCCATGCTGTCAGCTGCTCTAAGTGTGGTGCATGTGCATGTCTATTTTATCTGTATACAGCTCCTAAAAACACAAGAGCACATTGAGTCCTTAAAGACAATGGATCACCAGAGTAATGTGAATTATAACCCTGATGTTGATAACTTCATTCACCAAAAGTTTGCATAATCATTGTGAATAATGCTGACTATTTTTGGATGTAAAGATTTCATTTTCTCCAATGTTATCACTCTACCTCTCATGTTGAAGAAAAATGTATTCTCGGATGGCTCCATGCTCCAATGACATTTAATTCAGGGGTTTATGATTTATAAAGATTTGGGGGCATTTCGGTCCTGCACAACAGCCATTGGGAGCAAATATGATGCTGTAAAGTCTTTTAATAGCAGTTGCACAGAAAAGGGCACAGTAAAAACCATACGCAGGCTCTGAGAGAGGAGAGGATAATAATAGTAATAGCCAATCAGCTCCTATGGAAACAAACCACATGCCCAAAAAGATGCACAATAACACATGTTCTCCATTAATCCAAAATCAATTCAAACAGCCATATTCCTCAACACAATAGACCACAGGGTCTTGTTCAAATCAAACTGTTGTAATTTCACTGCAAAAACAAAACAATAAAATGTAATTAAAAAAACTATTAAAAAAAGTTTTAATTAAAAAAACACAGAAAAGTACAGTATGACCATACAATTCCCCAAAACGAAAACCTATACAAAGCATATAAAGGACAACAATATAAACGAATTACTAAAATACCTCTACAAGAATGACCATATAGAAGGGGAGTACTAAGTGCCATAAAGTAGCCATATTATGGATATTGATTTTCCAGTTAAGGGAACCAATTTATGCTAAACGGCTTGATAAATGGTGTTCAGACGTACAGAACATTTACAATTGATAAAGTGCATGGATTGTTGACCGGCCACGCCCATGAAATCAATAGATAAATGTACAAAAGTTAGAACCTGATGAACCTCTGTGCAAATGAGAGAAAAAATATCTCACCTGCGCAGCCATGAAGGAAAGATCCATCCTGTTGCTCCGTTCAAGCCAAGGCACTCAACGAAAGATGCAAACGTGCGTAGTTGTTTCTATTATTCCCCAATAGAGCATTTGCCTTCTTTCTTTCTTTTTTTAACTCGGCATCCACAGTGTTCTGCAAGTTGGCGGACTTCACGTGAGCATGTCGAAGATGCAAATAAGAAAGAAGAAAAAAACGAGAAAGAAGAACCGGGGGAAAATGAGGAGAATGTATCAGTAAGAAGCTGAGCAGACGGATACATGAAGAGATGTAGACGCGCGCGAGACGGCATGAGCGTGAGGCGGGAGGGGGAGGCAGAGGGGGAGCTAGACTGTCACATGTGACGAAGGAGGTGCAAGTCTCTGTCTTTCTCTCTCTCTCTCTCACTCTCTCTCTTTCTCTCTCTCTCTCACTCTTTCTTCATTTGTCTATGTATTAGATTTTCATTCACTCTTTTATGCAAAGAAATGTGTCTACAATATTGTCATTGAAATCTCCACTCATTGAGATGTGTATGTGCCTTCAAACCATAGACTATAAATCGGGCTGTTTAGTGATGTTTAGGCTGAATTAGTTCGGGCTTCAAACACACATGTCCATTTGGCCAACTATTGTTTTCTTTCGACTTAGGTCTTTTTTGAAATCTCTTGTTTGATTTCTATTCAAATCTCAGAGCATTTATTTATATTTATGTATTTAGGAACATCTATACCTGTTTTGTATGACACAACATAGTTAAGAATATATGTAAAGGATAGAAAGTAACACCATTATTTATAACTCATTAGAACGATTTCATTTTGCTTCACATCATCCTTATTGAGTAGACCTATGTCGTTCCCGGCTTCCATCATGAGATCATCAAGATGGTTAGAAATGTTTGAGCAAAGCCCCTTACTCCCTGTTATAGCCATTTATTATTTATTTTAAAGATTTTATTTATCTATTTGCGTCTTCGTATTATTTTGTAAGAATCGACCAAAAATATAGGCACATCTGGTTTACTGGATATTCTGTTGGTAGAAAGGCAGATACAGTATAGGGCCAGCATGTACTGGAAAGCTCAAAGGAGCCAAAGTTTGTTTTGTTGTTTTTTTGCTTGCCAATAATAAAACACAGAAGAGAGGTTACCTACTGTAACCCCAGTTTCTATGAGTAAATGGCGCAGCCCTCTAAGGCTATCGCTATTGGGTAATCCCCATGCGCACCCGCGCAGCACTGAAACACTTGTAGTCCACGCCCACCCGCAAGGTGGGCCCCGCCCTCGGGCCTCCTTCCGGTATAAATAGGAAGGAGGCCCGGCAATCTGCTCCCATACAAAATAACTTTTCTTCAGCTATTCGTAGAGCCAGTGGGGCCCAGCGCTTAGAGGGCTGCGGCATTTACTCATAGAAGCTGGGGTTACAGTAGGTAACCTCAGTTCTATTTCGTATATGGCTTCGCCCTCTAAGGCTATCGCTATTGGGTTAAGGGCGAAGCATGATGTAGTCTGCGCCCCACTGGGTCCGCCCGGCACTAGAAGCACAGACACACCTGCTCAATAACACCCCATGCCTGTTGTGCCATGTGTAATGGCGCATCACCGTCCCTGGAACATAGCAAAACATGCCTATCTTCCCTGACGGGATGAAGGCTGGGAACAATACATACCCAGCCGCTGTGAGAAAGTGGAGACGAAGGTCCCACCTTGCCCAGCGATCATAGAAGGGGAACAGCAGCTCTCTGCGTGTAAGACAGGAGAAGGCCCAGCTGGATCCCTGACGTCACTCACTCTGACAAGACACTCCGTACCAAAAATGTGTCAGAGTCTCCTCTGGGGTGGATCCCCCGGAGAACATCAATGCGCACTCCACCGGAGGAATGTCCTCCTCCACGGCTTTGCACGGAATGTCAGTGGAAGACATTTGCACTGCTGCATCTTGGTCTTCCCCCTGTTCATTTATTCAATTGTATTTAAGGGATGTCTCCCATTCCTCTCTGACACACCCTGTACGGAGTGTCTTGTCAGAGTGAGTGACGTCAGGGATCCAGCTGTGCGCCTCTCTCCTGCCTCTCGGCACGCGGAGAGCAGCCCTTTTCCCTCTTATGAGAGGGATGTTTCCTTTTTTTTTTTCCATGCCTGTGACACAGCTTCACACAGCCAGTGTGACAGCCGTTGTGCAGACCGAGGCTGCCCGATCGAGCGCTCTCTATAATGCACAAACAGGCGCTGAGAATGGCGCAAGGCAGCCGTGCGCGCCACTAGCAGGACAGCGCGCGCACAGGACAGAGGAGATGAGACGCGGCTTCTTCCTCCGACCTGTGAGGAGGGGGAAAGAAGCCATCCAATCACTCATGACTCTAACGTCCTAACCTTTGGCATAAAAGCCGGGTTAGGGCGTAAAACAGCTGAACTGCCATCTCCTTGGATCCGGAGGCCTGACAGAGCCACAGAGAGAGCAGACAAATCACTCACCCTTTTCGCTGATAGAGCCAAAAGTAATACTACTTTGGCTGACAACAGTTTAAGGGGAACCTGGTCTAAAGGTTCAAATGGGGCTTTGCTTTAGTGCGCGTAACACCAAAGCCAAATCCCACTGAGGCCCCAGTGCGCGTGACACAGGTCTGAGTCTCCGTACTCCTCGCATAATACGGCTGCTGCGCTCTGCGAGCCCCTCTGTTCAATTCGCCGGGAATATACATTGCTCTGATGAGAGCAACGTGTGTACGCGCCCAGAACAGCAGGCGCCTGGCTGCGTTCAGAAGCTGCGCAGATCGTACTCCTCCCTGGCGATTGAGGTAGGCTGCTTCCATAGACGTGGCCTGTTGTCTGTGCGAATCAACACATTGATTGTACAGCAACGGGGCGACTCCCACGTTTTTTTCAGAGATTTAGAAAAATAGCGGAGTAAAAACCGCGCAAGACACTGTTCCTGGGATGACAGGAGTGTTTCTTGTATCCCATGGAACTGCTGGGGGGGAGAGGCTTCTCTTTGATGTGCCGTAATGGTCGTCATGGTGACGAGCCACGCCATCACCGCCGCTGCCCGTGAGGCAAAAGGGCTGAGAGGGAGTTTCCACACTGCATTTCACTCCGTCTCTCATCATGAGGCGCGTACACGCCCAGGGGATGAGAGGTGTGTGCATGCTGTCCACACGAGGCGTTATAAAGGTGCTCGGGGGTTATTATGACCGTGTGTAGGAGGCATATCTGGGACAGAGGAATACCGCGAGCTCTGCAGTTTATAAACCAATAGGTTAAAAACAGCAGGCCTCTGCAGCGATAGAACCACCTCTGGAGTCCCCCTGTTGGAAGAGACCCAGGGCCAGGGGTATCATCACATGACCAGCTGACGCCAACGCAGAGCAGCTGCGTCACGGAGAGGGCTGTGTGGGTTGTGACACGCCGGAGGAGAGCTGTCAGTTCCTCCACTCGCTGCCGCGAGAGCCGCGCTCTCATGCTGGCTGAGTTTAATTCCATTCCCAGATAAACGATTGTCTGAGAGGGAAGAGGACAGTTTTTCTTCCAATTTATTATGAAACCCAGGCTTTGACAGATGCGATACGAGATGTACCGTCTGTAAAGCGACTTCCTCCCTGGAGCGAGCCAGCAAATAGCAGGTCGTCCAGAGGAAACACACTCTCATCCCTCCTCTGTGTAGTGGCTCCAGCCTTCTCTACACAAAAATGCGAGGAGCCAGGAAATATCCGAAAGGCAGACGATTGTCTGGTCTGATATTCCCTGAAATGAGAAAACGCAGGAATTTCCTGTGTTTTGGGATGATGGGTACGTATGCATCCTTCAGGTGGAAGTGAACCAGTCGTTCTGGTGAAAACATTCCAGCGCCTGTTTGATCGTCAGCATGTGGAATACTGACAGATCGAGGATGTCTGATTCCCCCAGTCTTTTTCGGGATTAGAAAAATAACGGGAGTGAAAACCCATGAATTTCCTCCCTTTGAGAAACCCTGGAAATATCCTCTTTCAACAGGAGTTCCAGCAGCTCGGATTGGAGCGCAAGACATAGCTTCTGGGAGGACAGGAGTGTTTCCTGTATCCCATTGAACTGTAGGGGGGGGAGAGGCGAAATGCAGGACGTATCCTCTGCTGATCAGCCTGATCATCCATCTGTCCATCAGACACACGCGCTGCCACTCTGAGAAAAACTCTGAGAGCGGGCGCACGGGCTCGAGATGTGTTTTTGGTCGTCATGGTGACGAGCCACGCCACGCCAGAGCCCCTGCCGCCGCTGCCCGTGAGGAAACCCAAGGTGTGCTTGGACCGAAATGGCTGCGCGGGGGCCTCCACACGCTGCGTCTCACTCCGACTCTCATCATGAGGCGCGTACACGCTCAGGGGATGGATGGAGGTGTGTGCAGTGCTGCCCACATGAGGCGTTAACGTCGCTCATGGGTTTATTATGACCGTGTGTACGAGGCGTATCTCGGACAGAGGAATGCCGCGAGCTCTGTAGTTTATTAACCAACAGGTTAAAACCAGGCTTCTGCAGCGAGCCCCGCTGTCTACTAATCAACAGATTAGTTGCGGCCGGCTTAATTAGCGAGCTCTGCAGTTTATTAACTGATAGGTTAAAACCAGGCTTTAGCAACGAGCCCTGCTGGCTATTAACCGACAGGTTATAGGCAGCTGGTTTACACAGGGCGTGAGGCAACCCAAGGTGGGCTTGGACCGAAAATCTGCGCGGGGGCCTCCACACGCTCAGGGGATGGATGGAGGTGTGTGCAGTGCTGCCCACATGAGGCGTTACATAACGGCGCTCATGGGTTTATTATGACCGTGTGTAGGAGGCGTATCTTGGATAGAGGAATGCCGCGAGCTCTGCAGGTTATTAACCAAGGTTAAAACCGGCAGGCTTCTGCAGCGAGCCCTGCTGTCTACTTAATCAACAGATTAGTGGCAGCCGGCTTAATTAGCGAGCTCTGCAGTTTATTAACTGATAGGTTAAAACCAACAGGCTTCTGCAGCAAGCCCTAGGCGCTGAGAGCCGCGTCCGCGTGCTCTGGCCCCAGGCAGGATTCGCACATTGCGTGCTGGTCATAGCTCATGATATATCCTGAGCCACATGAGGAACAATTTCGGACGCAGTTGTTGCTCATGATGTTTAATGGTTCTGTGCTTCAGTAACTGCCGAGGTTTGCTGAAGAAAAGAGGCAGCAGATTGCCGGGTCTCCTTCCTATTTATACCGGAAGGAGGCCCGAGGGCGGGGGCCCACCTTGGACTACAAGTGTTTCAGTGCTGCGCGAATGCGCAGGGAGATTACCCAATAGCGATAGCCTTAGAGGGCGAAGCCATATACGAAATAGAACGTATGTATGGACAATAGACCTCTTCCTCCTGTTTATAATACAATGCTTTTTGTGCATTATGGTATTTTGATATCAGCTTTCTGTATTTTTATAGGATGAACTGACATTGAATGCAGGAGGGCTTATCACCCAAAATCTATTTCTGACTTCAACAAATGTAGTGTAAAATGTAGAAATGCTTTGATTTCATCTCTCAAGTCAACCAGGAACTCAACAGGTGTGTTTTGTAAAGGGATATTGAATCTCAAGATTGTGCACTTGAGTTTTTCTGCTCCAGAGTCCCTGGCCCCGGGCTTGAAAACCTGTGATCTAAAACGAATGACACATTCTTGAATGAACTAGGCCTGCAGAATAAAGGATGCTGCTATTATTCATTGGAGAGCCTCTTCAAAAAGCCAATTAACAAACTCTACTTACAGTATGAGGAGTGATTCATTTAGTGATGATCCGGCTTTCGCTGTGAATACTAAAATATATTCTTTGGCTATAGAAAGCAATTTCAAAGTGCCGGTCAGACAGCTTGTACTTGCAATTTCTTTGGGTCAAGTAACACAGACATATTTCAGACTATTTTTTCCCTTCTGAAATTGTGATTCCCAAATATAATAATGTTATTAAACTTTTAAAGGATAAACGTGTGGTGCAGTGGGTTGTGAGTTGGTGTTCAGATCAGGGGGTCACAGGTTGAAACCCCACTGCAGTCAGCATGTCGTTGTATCCCTGGGCAAGACACTTCACCCCAAATTGCTCTTGTGGGGATTTTCCACAGTATTGAGTATGTAAGTCGCTTTGGATAAGCGTCTAACAAGTGACATGTAATAAACAAAATGTGATTTGGCAACAACTTAGCTGACAACTTAGTCCTTGGAGTAAGGGGGAGACATACTGATACAGTCCCGGTTTATGTTAACATCCTTAGCTTGATGTGCTTTTGACAACTCACTATGACCTCTGACATTGAGGGGGCGAAGCAAATTTTGTGGATCAGCCGTTAAGACTTCTGCCGTTTTCTTTTTCGCTGAGCGGGCATACACAACATGCAGTTCAACCCTCGAGTGATGGGGATTTCATTTAACTTCACAGCTTCTTTTTACGCTTCTCAGAACACATTTCTCTGTTTCTACATGATCTTCTGTATTAGCTTGACGTCTCATTTAGAACAAACCTAAGTTATATTACAATATTTAATTTGTCATGAATCATTAAATGTTATGATCCCTCATTCGGGATGATATTTTTAGCTTTCTTTTGCCATTTTCTAAATGTAAACACAATATGTAAATGTCTTACTGGGTTATTTCTGAAATTCCCAGGAGTGACCCTTCCACAGTTAACACGCTTACTTTTAAGCACTACATTTGCATACATTATCACTTCAATTCAGTGTTTTTCAACCAGGATCTTATTAAAATGTTGTTTGCCACCATTTAAAATCATCCAAAGCTCGGCCTCGATAAACTTACTGCTGTGTTGCAGGCAGCTTCTCACAGAGATTAAACACAGTCCAATAGGGAATTGTTGAGGCCTTCAAAGAAAAGGATGAATCTCTGTTTCACAAACAGGAAGCTTAAAATATCAACAGTCATGTTTATTGTTTTACTAGTTAAAAGAGGGGTTTTATCAGTTTTTTAAAAATTGTATTTATATCTGCCCCGAAAGCAGCAAGTTGTCTAAAATTCATGTTATATAAACCTCATTGAAAGAAAAAGCTTGTGTTCCTTTTACTGAAAGGACAGATCGCATTACACTTCTTTTGTATTGCTGTTAAAAGGGTCAACGATTTCACCATTGGGCTTTGTTTAGGAAGCTGTGGTAGAGGCACACTTTAAGGTTTCAGGTGACAAGGAATTCAATTGTTGAATTCTTCAGTAAGGTTTTTTTCACTCTGAGTTCTGTCAGATGTCTTACCGCCTGACGCTGAAACACTTTGCCTTGAATCACTCAGTGATCCAATAGGCCAAACAGCACAGATCCTCATTCCCCACTGATGCTGCGATTAATTAGTAGCAAAACTATCTTGGGATTGAGTTGTCGGACTGAGCAAATTAATTATATAAATTAGATTGATTAATGATCCGATACTGGTTATGCATGGTGTAGTTTCAGCGATTACAGTTTTTTTTTAATCATTAGCTTATCACTAATCATTCTGCTGTACTGATGCTAGTAAGAAAAAATCAGGGTGCACATGTATAAAGAAGCATCTTTCCAGCCTGATTAGCATTTGATTTGAAAAACTTTTTATTTTATGACAGAAATGTAGAACCATGATTATGAAAAAGATGATAAAAGTCTTGATTAAATGAGGCTTATGAATCACCTGAAGTTATAGGTTTTACCAGCACCCAATTAGCAAAGATTTTAGTAGTATTAAAATGAAGTTAAACCTGTTACTTTATTTATGAATCACATAAAAGTGCCTGTCTCTAAACTGTCAAACAGAGGTAAAAATAAATAAAAAGATCTCAAACAAATAAATATTATTAAGATTGTATTTATTGGATAGGTTTTGTTAAACAATGACCTTTATACTCCATGTTATTTTTTAAACCTTGCTCAACAAGTCATACATTTTTCAACCCTGTGTATGCCAACCACTTTCTTAAAAGTTTAGAAGTTTAGTTTTTATTAAATTGAATAATCATCTCTACAGTAACAATGTCAAACAGTGAAAACTGTGCATTTGCTTGAAGCAGGAATGTTGATCAGGTTTGTCTCACCTGTTGATATTGACAGTGGTCTGACTTCATCTCAGCAAAAACGAATTAGTCATATATTACACTGGAGTATACTTTACTGTTCTTTGAATGCAAGACTATTGCAGCTGAAGCTTTCAGTTTAGTATGATGGGTATCTGTGTGGTTGTCTGTAACAAACCTCATCTGTTCTGCATCTATTTTCATTTTGTGATGGTTATACATGCCACTGGGCATTCACTGGCCTTGATTCACAGCAGTATAATCACGGTAAAAATAGATTATTAACAAGCATCAAACTGGGTTTTGTCATGTTACAATATTCCAGGTTGACGGTAATGAGTTGGAATAATGTCATGCCACCTACTATGATGGCCTGCTCAAAATGTATGAATGCCTGTGGTGTGACTGATGTGGTCTGTTACCTAAGCCTACATCAGCGTGTTTGTGTTTGTGAGATTTTATTTATTTATGTATACCCTGGTTGGCTGGCTTACTTGTGGGTTCATGCTTTTTGATTAATCCTAAATATCCTGAATCTTTTGTTGTCATTTTGTCTGTGACAGCTGTGTGTCAGAACCTATGAATAGCATTACTGCAGCTGAATATCTAGGCGTAATCAATCAGAAGACATTGTATCAAGCATCAAATAGAGGGATTTTGAGCCAAAGGGGGAAAAAAAATATTGAAACCCTACGTTCCTTCTCCCCACGCACACACCGGGTTATTATTCTTCAAGAAGATGTGGGTACATTCATGCTGCTCCTCCCACACTTCTACTCACAAACTCATCATGCGACACACACACACATTTCATGTGCTGTATAAGCTATTTTCTCGGCTTCGTGCACTCACCGTACAGTATGTCTTAGTTTGCTTCTCCTCAACTGATGCATAGCCAACAAGGCAGGAGATTCATAATTAATGTTCAGCTGAATATATCAAAATTCATCATGTGTGTTCTTGACCATGGGATGCAGTTTTAACATAACTTTACACACCATGTTTCTTTCTACATTTCTCACATGAGGCGCCTGTGAGTTACTCTTTCAACGCATTCAGTCAAGTGTCCTTTCAGAAACTGATAGCTTTTTTTTCTTTCTTGTACCTCAAGTGACCAGAGTCATCTTTCATCAAAGTACCTTTTCTGTGTTTCCTCTTGGCCAAGACTGTTTATTAGTAATCAACCAAGAAAGACACAAATGGAAAAGCCTCCCTCTGTATCTTCACACCACATCTGTTCTGGCTAAATTACTGCATCTAACCATATGGTCCAACATTGCAAAAACCTCTCAGGCTTTGTTTGTCTGACAGAGGCGGTTATAGACCAGCCAGATATGTTAAAGCACATTTCTCAACGCCCACAGGTTGAAGAGAAGCGTGTAGTTGTGTTTGCATCATGCCCTCTCACATAAATACTTTAGGAATATGCTCTGGCTTATGGCCATATACAGCATAGATGCATATTTTGCTAGAGAATATTACCTAAAGCTACTATACGCTTGCATGTAGAATGTATGTATAGCTTATTTTGAAGTATCTAGATCACATATATTTTTGTATATAGAAAAATTATTCTCTTGACATCCATGTGTTGCTTTGGGCCTTTTTTCTGCTGTTCTCTGTGGTAGTATCAAAGAGAGGGAAATAAGCTCTTGACTAAAAAATCTTTAAAATATGCGCATGGTGGCTTTAAACCTGAGGGATTTGTTTGTCATTCCTCAAAGATCCAAGTGGCATTACTTTGCGACATTTTAAGCAAACTTACAATTTGTATTCAGGATTCTGTCTATCAGGAAAAAAGCAAAGACTGGGATTTGCACAAATAAAGAAAAACCTTAAGAATTAATGTATTTAAAGGAAAAAGCTGGCATGTTTCTCAATGTGTTGTTTTCAAAAAGTCCTATAACAGTAAAAGACCAAAGGCAGTTATGCTTTAGTTCTTTCCTCAACACTTTGGGTCTTCTCCAGCTATTATGTGACGCTCACAAACCTATTGGTTCCAACTGAAAACGTCAATCTTCAAAATGAGTTTGTTTCATTGATGTGTTTTTTTTCTGTGGTATATACTTGTGGTATATACTGTATATATATACTAAACAAACTCTTAATATAGCAACTAAATCTTCCTGCAATTACTTTCAGGTAGTATGTAAAGTCCTTAGAGAGCAGACACTTTGTGCCCTTTTTTACTCTGAAAGAAAATGAAACTGTTTAACACCATGAGCCCCTGTGTGCTAGTCACATTAAAACATTCTTCTCCCCCAATCTCAGTATGAATTAAAGGATTCCCAGAGGTAATCCTCTAAATTATATGTATGTGTGACCAGAATATCTTTACATCTTTATGTGACATACCACAATACATCTTAGAAATTATATTTTAAATGGAGCAATTGGTTACATCAAATGTATATTGTAGTTGGTGGTGGAGCCTTTCTTGTCATTCCCACTGTTAATAAATATGTGGAACTTCACATAAGTTTTGATGCCTCATACATCAATAATGTTCATGCCAAGGGATAATACACATTCTGCTGTGTGTATATATCACTCAAGTCAGCGGTGGTGTCTGCGCATGTGTGTGTGCGTTGACTTGAGATGGAAGAGGACTCAGCACAGAGGTTTGACCCCTGTCCGTTGCCCCTTCAGATCTCATTGCATCAGTCCTGCCAGAAACACTCCTTTTGCTGCAGCAACAGCATCAAGGTCCCACATGTATAAGCATGTTCTTGACAGCTGGAAGACACACACACACACACACACACACACACATACACACACACACACACACACACACACACACACACACACACACACACACACACACACACACACACACACACACACACACACACACACACACACACACAGACACACACACACAGACACACACGCACGCACAGGCAAAGGCACACACACCCACAGACATACACACTCACACATATGGTCAAAATACCCATAAACATACCTGACTTGGGGACAATTGTAGTTTAAAATCCCTTTTAGCTTTTAATATCCAGATCATTTGTGTGTATCACATCACAACAACTACAATTAAACTTGTCAACTACAGCAGGATACAGAAATAGAATCACATCGAAGCCGCTGGGAAAGAGTTTGGAGCATCCACGGATATTAAAAGATATTCTCTTACTTACTTCAAGAAAAAAGGTTTAGCATAGCAGAGGGAGAGTGTCAATTTTCAAACGGATGAAAAGCTTTTGTTAAAGGTGGGGTGTGTAAGAAACCAGCTTGAGTGCGCTAGAATTTGAAAGTACACAACCGGAAAAAATCTGCCTCTTCCTTCAGACTTCCTTACAGAGCCCCTCCTCCAACACACACGAACGCATACATGACCAATAAACCATACGTTTGTGTACAGATGGAAGGCTGACAGGCAGGTAGGCCATCCAGTTATTTTAGCCGGGCCGGCTAAAATGATTGGTTGTGCTTTTTACAGCGCCACGGCTTCCACAGATGAATTTTTTTAATGTATTTATTGTCAAAGCATTTAATATATTCATTGCTATCGGGATGTCCATTCCATGGAATATAACAAAAAGTGTTTCTGAAATAAATTACATACCCCACCTTTAATGTAGCTAGGATTGTAATCTGTCTCTCTGTTCTTATAATGTCACAGTCTTAGCAGGGTAATTAATATTCATTTGAATGCAGTAATTATATCTGTTCTCCCATTCAGCCTCTGTCGGCCCTACAGTAGGCCAATGATAAAACTATGTTGAGAGCAGTGGGATGAGCTATAAAGCCTTAGGGTGACAGGTAAAAATAAAAGTGCTACCACGTGCTTGAACTGTCACCCTTACTTCATCATGAAGGACCTGAAGATGTCATGCGTGGTTCACTGAACATCTGTTGCAGTAGAATTAGACTATTCCTTGTTGTTGTGACTAATGAGTCTATAGATCATAAAGGAATAGTGTACAGTATATGATGAAACAGCCTCCAGCAAACATACAATTCCTCTCTTTAAAGCTTCCACTCATGTTAATATATGTTATATTCATGGCTCAGGTATAACCACTTTAAGCAGTGGCTCAGTGGATGGAGACTAAAAGCTTTCTCTGGTTCGTTGCCTGTTTTTTTTTATCTGGTTGAGTTTTGCTTTGGGTGCTCCACTTTAGTCCACATCAGAAAAAAATCGTTATTCTAGGAATAAGGGTCATTCTAATCCAATCTACCCCATTACTCATTTTCTTTTAGATAAAACAAACGAACAATTAACCTTACAGACCTTACAGAACACAATTTCTTGTTCGTCCCCTCTTTCTCTTTCATAACAACAGGGATTTGGAACCAGTAATTGGCGGCTGTGGCTCAGTGGATAGAGTGCCGGACTTTGAATAAGGGGGTACCAAGTTTGAGTAACACTGCAGTCAACATGTTGTTGTGTCCCTGGGCAAGACACTTCACCCCAAATTACTCCTGTGGGGATTGTCCACAGTACTGGATGTATGTAAGTCGCTTTGGATAAAAGCGTCTAACAAATTATATGTAATGTGCCTCGTTACCATTATCCCCCAACCCGATCATTATCGGTCCCAATTCATTAAGTTATGCTTGACCTGCTTTCATTACACCTATTGGCTTTCATTAATCCCCCTAGGTAAGAAATTTACTTTTTGCCTAATTAAATGCTCTGGTCCTTGATGGTTGAAAGAAGAACCAAAGCAATGCAGTAGGCACCACAGATGTTGAGCTGTACTGTAGCTGCCTTCTCCATCTTCATTTTGTAACTATCAACACAAAGTCCTCCAGGGGACATTTATGGTAAGTGTACCATGATAAATGTACCATAAATGGTGGGTTATAATCAATATTTATCGTCACTCAACATGCACAGCACAACTGTCATCACAACCTTTAGGCCATGTCTTCCTTTTGATATCTCTTTAGTGCCATTCGGGTAATATCTGCTTCGTTTTCCCCTGGAGCAATATTTAATGCAGCCTCAAAAGTATCAGCTTCCATTTAATGCAAAGCTCATGACATCTTTACCCAAGGGAAACCATGCGACAGAGCCAAAGTCTTTTTTTTGTGTTGGGGCCTGGCTGTCTTCCCACATCCTCCATGTGCTCTCACCCATTCAGAATACATGGAAATGAACTGCCTCTTCAAAATCTACTTCCATGATCACCTGATTCATTTCGGATATCTCTGTCTGGGACATTCATCTTAGCCCAAGGCTCAACTCACCCCCATCCTCCACTATAAATAAAATTGACTTTCAAATGTCCTCTTGTCATTTTGGTGCTTTCACTGGCACATATTTATATGTCCTTTGTGGTAATACAATCAAAGCAAAGTGGACCAAAACAAATGATTAAAACAAGCTTTAGCAGCAGGTCTGGTTGCATGCTCAGACACAAAGAGTCTGCTCATACCTAAATGTCATGGCACAATGTCACTTTGTGTGGAAGTGCGCACACATTTGGTCTTTAGCAGTAAATGCCGGGCAAACTGTTCTGACCTTTATGGCATCTGTCCCTCTGTGGATGTTAGGATGTGTGTACAACATGTTTAAGTGTGAAATGAGGCCACAGAGACACCTTGGAGTTGGCTCAGGTGCATGTCATGTAGCTGGAATGTCTAGCGTGTGAATCTGGCCTTGGATCATTGTTGCATGTCATCTTCTTTCTCGCACAGTTTTATCTCTGCTATGAAATATCCAATAAATACACTGAACAAGGGGATGGATACTGTAAAATAAAGCCCCAATCCACAGCAATATAATAAGAAAAGAAAATTGCTGCGCTTGGTATTGACCTTTTGGGACCCATTTTTGCTACACGCAAGATCAAATTGACCCAGGACATGATTAGCATTTAAAATCAATACAGAAATTGCTTGTAAATAATTGATATTAGACAAAGCCAACAAAGTAGATAACATTGATCAAGGCATACAAGGCCTGAGTGCAGTATGATGTAAGAAGTGACTCTTCTGGTGATTTCATGCAATCCAGATCACAAAAGCATTACATGCCCAAACATCTAGCATGTTGTAAAAGATCACAAGTGGCCATTTCAAGATTGCTGGGGTTTTCTCAGGTGAAAAACAAATGCAATCACAAACTAAGTTTCCCCTTTAAATTTGAAAATGCAGTTTTATTGTATGAGAACGTAATATCTGTCCTGACCTCCCAGGTAGAAGGTACTGCCTGTTGACTATTGCATTTGCATTGTACAAATATTCACAATCACTAATAGACTGAAATTGTTTGCGATGTTTAGTTATGTATCAAAATGTCGGCATCTATGGGACTTTGTGTCAGAAAATGCAGTGTTGTGGTGCTGCCTGGGAATAAAAGTGACTGACAGGCAGCAGATCCTCCATCGCCTGCTGTCAATGTATTATTCCGATGTTACACTCCGCTGATTCTGTGTCCATCTTCCGTATGAAATTACCCACAACACTGTTATAGGCTTACCTTGTGACCTTTAGAAATGCACTCTCGAAACATTCCCAGGTTAAAGGTCGCACTGATCCACAAATTGCATTCAAGGACAATGGGTGATTCATGATCACATCCGCTACAGTAAATGTCATCTGCTATTTTTTTGATTCGAAATCCATTTTGGTATTAATTTCTTTTATTTCTACGTATCTTGCTCAAGGTCGTTTTTTAAGAGCAAGATTTTTTAGAAGCTGCAAATAAATGTCAAAACGTAGTGTTCAGTGTTTATTGATTTCATTTAATATAAACTCTGTAAGAAGACCACACTGCTTATCATCCCATAAAAGCAAATTTGCAATCATAAATGTGGCCCTAAAATACCTTTGTTGCAGTAATACTATTGAGATATTAAACTAATGGTGACATGTTTTGCCTGATCTACAAGCACATCTCATAACTAATACAGTGGAGCTAAGGCAACCGTTTTCAACAACAAAATGTTCTTGCATGACATTAATCAAACACTTCAGATTAACTTCACATGACACTTTTGCCTCTATAGAAGTTAAAACTCTCATGCCATAGTGTTGTCCTTTTTATTCCAGGGAATTAGCTTCACTTTCTAAATCAGTGTGACAGCAAGATTAAATAACCTATAAACCATAGAGTAAATAAGATGAAATAAGCACGAAATCCTTTCACAAAAGTCTCTTCACCTTTTAAATGTTCTACTACAAACAGGATGATGTGAGCTCATGCTGTGTCATCTGCTTCCCTTTAAAATGCCACCTCAGAACATATAAAACCAAAATGTACTTGCTGTACAATGAAAAATCATATCATACACGTATTCATACCATAAAACAGGAAAGCATATTTTATGAAACTAATTATATATCACTGTGTGCCGCCTTTAAGAATATTATGAGAAATGTCCACTGTGGCTCCAAATGGATAAAAGGGATTCAAGTCTTTATTCTTCCCATCTGAGGCTTTTTGTCTTTTTTTCTTGTTACAAGGCTTTTTCAAAAGCGAGAAAGGACAGTTTATCCCACAGAGTCACACTTACCCTCTGTGATTTAATACAAATAGCAGGGCCTGTCTATCAGCTGGCACCTGTGAGGTCCTCAGAAGCGCGGCTTTGTCCTTATTGCCTGCTGTAAACCATAAACAGCAGACATTTCTCTGAGCTATAACATGTACCTGCCAAATCCATCCACAATCCCTATCCAGGACTGTCACCTGCATGCCCACGATTTAACATTTCACTTTCCATACCATACAGAACATGGCCTTATTCTTCCTACCTTCATCTCATATTCAGATTGCTGCCTGAATATGTGATGGTGCATGGGGAGGCAGAAGGTTAAGGCTTTGTGCTGAGTGATAGATGGGCTTTGCCGAGTGTCACAAGGCATCTTTTGAACATCTACAGGCGAGAAGTGACAGGTGCTGAAGTGCCCTCTCTCCAGGCGGTGCCATTCAAATGGTGTGCAAGGGTCCAAATCTATTGTATTTTATTTTTTAATACAATGCATCGCAATATTGGCATGGTTTTTATGTGGTACCTGTTCACTTTTATGGGTTTTTTAGATGATATCAGCCCTTTTTCATGCTGCTATGTGTGTTTGTGTGTGTGTTTGTGTGTGTGAGTGCTTGGGTCACCGTTGACAGGCGTGTTATCCTTCCCTTGAGCCTTCCCTTCGGCAGATTTCCCTGTTGAGCCACCTTTACTGTTCCAACACTCTATGTTTTTTTCTCCTTCCAGTTATGTCCGGGCCTTTCACTTTCACTTTAAGCTGCAGGCCATGTCAGGGCTGTCTCTTTGATCCCAGGCGCCTGCAAGCCTGACTGTGGCAAATGGTACATAAAGGATTGAATGTAGTAATTGAATGTGATCATTCTAATAAAGAAGCATGCACTTAAACTTTTATACATCAAGCAGACATAGAGAAACATAAGCATTTATTTTAAGCAATGTTTATGGCTTCCTTTCTGCTGTTTTTTGGTTTAGTATCAACTACTGAGGGAAATATGTGGCATTTCAGCTCCTAAGTGTTTCACCAGCTGGTCATTGTCTGTGTCACCTTGCTGTTTGGTTTTGAAGCAGGTTAAAATATTCAAAATAAGCATGTAAGCACTACAAATAATAGTATCAAAGCCTCACTAGTGCTTTACATAATATTATAACAAACAAATTAACTGTAGCTTTTTTTTTTTTTTACTATTTACACTGTTTGGTAATTTAATTTGTAGCAATGCCTCATATTTTATAGGATCATCGTATGAACATGGAATCGGTGTACTATAAATTCCCACTCAAATATGACGTCAATTATATAAATGTATCTCAAAAGTGTACAATGTAAAAATCTTGCTTTCCACCACCGCTACAAAACTTTAAACCAACATCTTCAGTATATTAAAGTATGGAAAAAATGAAACAATCACAGAAGTACAGAAGTATTAATGCATCTGAATGTGTATGTTTATAAAAACTAAAGCACTTCAATTTTTGTAGATGTTTGGATAGTGCTGCATAAAACCTCATTAGGTTGCTGCTTCTTCAAACACAATCTCTTTGGCCTCGTAACAGAGTCACATATAACTAGAATTCCAGTTTTGAATGCCTTTATGATCGCATAAACATTGTGTTTTATTTGTGGACATAAAAGGCCCTCCAAGGACCATTACCTCATAGAAGTAGACAAATGAAGAGTCCAGAGGCCAACGTGTAGATTGTAGGAGGATTTTCATCTAATGATGTTTGTGGCCCGAAGATGTGCTATTTAGTCTTTAATTAAAAACCCTTTAACCTCAAATGTTGAGACATTTATCTGCACCTCGGGGTCTCTTTGGAGCGGTGACTAACACTCAGCTTTCATATTGCATGGCTGGTAGTTCCTCTGTATTCCCTCGCTCTGATTTATCACATCAATCAGCCAGCATTGTTCTCACCGTCCCAGCAGCAACCCGGCTGAATGAGTTAGGATGCAATTGGGTGATGACGTCTGGAGAAAGCAGCAGAGGCCAGTAATGAGCTTGTATGTCAGCACTGTATATCTCATCTACATGTAAATGTATTCTGGTACAAGTTGGCCCACTAATTTATTCATCCAAATGTAACTTCATCAATTTATCTCTCATCTCCCTATCAACACGACTCTGTCCCTCTGAAGAATAGTGGGGAGAGTGGATGCCTTTTTCTACCATGAGATGGTGTTGAAGTTTTTTTCCTCCTAGCAAGGGAAACATGAGGAAAGGAATTTCATTTTCACTTCAAAAGTGATATCGGTATGCAATGTGGCTGTGTAATTGCTTTATATTTAATATGAAAAACATGCAGCCGGGTGGGTGAGAGGCTGCCTCAGACGAAAGGAGCGGTTGCGTGCTCTTGCTTTTCTCTTTGTCGGCTTGTTTCCGGTATGCACTTCTCGTGTTTGCTGCAGCGGTGCGTGAAACGCGTTACCGAATGAGTGAGGCCGAGCACTAACAGTTAACCTGTCTCACTGGCGTGTGTGTGCAGACGTGTGTTTAGTTGAAGTTGGTTAGTCGCCTACAATCTGTCTTGTCTTGTTGCACCAGTGAAATGTACTTTGACTATTTTTGGATGAAACACTACCTTGATTTTTTTTTAACTCAATCTCAGTGTCTTTTTATAACCCTTAAAAGTCAGTCTGAGGACTGTTAGCAGCCCTGTTGCCTCAAGCATGAAGAGCCTGGTTTCAAACCTTTCCAAGCTGTTTTGGGAACTTTCTTTGGGGGGTTTGCTTGCTTACTTTATGTCTTTTTTACCAAGAGTTTGAAAAGAACGTTGTGTTCATACAGTAATTATGACTATTGGAAATTGACATAAAAAAACAACTCTGAGAAGTCCCTTTGCCCAGCTGATGTCCGCTTACAAATAGCTACAGAGTAATTACAACTGTGTTTTTGTTTGTGTGCAGGGTACATCGATCTTGTGCAAGATCTTAAATCTAATCAGGCTAACATTTGCTATCTTTATGCTAAGCTAATTGCCCAATGGCTCCATTTACATATTGCGCAGACATCATCACAGTGGTATCAATCTTTATCAATTTTTTCTCAAAACTCTTGGAAAGGAAGCAAATAAGCACATTTTCCAAAATCTTGAACTATTTCTTTCTATAATGTTAAAATAATAGTTATTACCATTAAAGTGTTAATAGGACTTAGAATGACTCGAAATCGATGCAGCAGAGATTGAGATGTCTTAGCACTGGATTCCCTCCCCATAATGCAACTCTGTATCTTTCTTTCTCTCTTAAGGTGTTTTTATTGATTTTCCATAATGAATAAAATATGAACTGTACAGGGAAAATAACTTTTTCTGAACACTCACCTATATCCCATATACACAGTCCATCTGAACCAAAACACACACACACACACACACACACACACACACACACACACACACACACACACACACACACACACACACACACACACACACACACACACACACACACACACACACACACACACACACACACACACACACACACACATGGAAACCACTGCTGACCACAGAGGATAAATACAATTATTGACAGAAAAACTGAGAAAATGTGAAAATGCGCCATATGTTTAAATATGTACTCTCTGCTCCTCAGGTAGTATACAAGTATGTATGTCAAACTTTGAAATGCCTGGCAAACTTGCAAAGTGCTGTCTAAATGCATCTTTATTTTTTAACCATTTTAGGGTAGACATCTCACTTGAATTTACACGTTCATTTTCAGGCGCAGAAACGGAGCTTGTGTCTGTTAGCAATGTTATAGGCTCCTCTTGTCCAGAATGAACCCCTTCTCCTACCAAGTACATTATAGAGTCCAGCCCCTTATGACCCTACTAACCAGGTTTATACATTGATGGATGGATGTAGGACTGTAGCACATTGCTGCCAGAATCTCCTGAAATATAAATCCTCACCACAGAAATATGGATTTTGTGTTTTCTTGCTGTCACTATGTCGTCTGGGGACAATGATTCGATCAGTGTGTAGTTTCACTGCGGGGCCTAATCTTGTAGACCAGATGAATGGTAAATGGTCTCTAAAAGGCTGTCAGTGCTTATTAAATGATAGCTTTCTGAAAAGGTCACCAACTATGTCTGTTCACACACACACACACACACACACACACACACACACACACACACACACACACACACACACACACACACAACAACAAGAACAAGAACAACAACAACAACAACAACAACAACAACAACAACAACAACAACAACAATCCTCCCCTGCCATTCCCTCAAGCTGTGTGTGAGAGACAACATTGAAGGATAACATAAACACCCATGTCACTCTGTGAAGTTACTGAGCTCAGAAATCCTTTATAAGCTTTAATTAGCTGATTAGAAGCACAATGAATGTTTGAATGTGAGGGGGGAAAAAAGAGAAAAACAGATAATAACACATCAAATATATAAATCTAACACAATAGCTCCAAAAGCGCAGCCAGCTTGTTCATTGTAAATCTCTCAAAAACCTCTAGAAGTCCATTGTTTTAAAGCTATTAACAGTATTGGCTAGTATTTTCCTAAAAACGAATTCATGTTCATTGGCTTTCTAATTGTTTTTGAAGGACTCTTGAGTTTGTATTATTTATTAACAGTGGCTTATACTGCAGTTAGAGTTTAGAGAATTTGCTCTGGTCAAATCATTCCCTGCAGATATATTTACACAGAATATTGAGGCGTGATGATTAAATAATTTCCCACCTGGAGCCTACAGGTGGATGCTGCTGTGGTGGTGGGGCTGAAAAGAAAGGGCAGCAGTAGCATTGGCAAGGCCGACGGAGGGATAGCAATTCTTGCAGCTTGAATAGACCGCCAGATTTAGGAGAATATGTTTGGTGTTGGTGGTATGAGGTGGTAAGGCATGCCATGTGTACAGTATATGCATTAGCTCAAGTTGACTGCTTGAAATAGCTCCATTAACAGAGTCGTCCTTGTCACCTTTTGCTGAAAATAGTGCTCAATGGTGTTTTCTTGTAAGTATGTTGAAAATATGTTACAATAGAGTGGTGCAGGGATGACGCATTTACCCGGAAGTAAGCTGCGCATGGGTTCCCTCGACAAAAAAGCAATCTGATTTCATTTGGAAAATAGCTCTAAATAAGGTCTGTGGAAAACGAACCTGTTTGATAAATGCACGTTTTGTTCAGCCGGATAATCTCCACATGTCTGCCCTACTTTTATAATTTTCAAATCATCAATCTAATCGCCAGAAGCGAAAATGCTAGCGTTATGCTATAAATGAACTACCGCCGAGTACAGCAGAGTCGCAAGATTTCAACGTCACGCCAACTTAAGATCGATATTAAAAAATACTGATTCAAAATTGTACAAGTTGAAGCGTTTGTTTTAACAGTTTGCAGGAGGCAGGAACTTGCTTTCAAGCAGAACAGGGAAAACAAACTTAGCGGGAGTGTTTACGTGTTCGGAGTAATGACATACAACGTCCTCGACAACTTCTGTCATATTCAGCCACTTGTTAACAACCATCGTTTTTCAGACACGTAAACTCTTCAAAAATCACCAGTGGGGTCACTGCTGATGTATTTAATGTCGTAGAACAAAACGTGATCTGTCTCTTAAATTTGTGTCCACCACAGACCTTATTTCCAGCTATTTTCCAAAATCCTATGGAGAAATCCCATTAGCCGCGTTCACACCGCAGCACTTTTCCCACTTTAGTTCCGATATAGTTCCGAAATGTCGCATTCACACCAAAAAGAGCCGGAACAAACATTTGTTAATCAGAACCTTTTTTACCCCCTTTTCCATCCCTGCTAGAGAGCAGGTACTTTCGTGGGAGAAAAGGTTCCTATGTCTGATTGGCTGGGCAGAATGCAAACCACGCCCCGTAAAACTGCAAAAAGGTTTTGTGAAGCCGCCATTTTATTATCCTCGCATTAGCATTATTAGCATTAGCCTAGCGCACAAACGCAGAGAGACTAACTTATGGCAACACAAAAGAAAACATGGGAGCGATGGAGATGAGGAGGTGTCGGCGTTCTGGCGATTTACTCGGAAGGCTTCAGTAGAAGCTGCTGGGAGTCCCCAACTCCGGGGACTTCCGGCCGGGGACTTCGGGTGGCAGTATACGCCGTGAATTTGTTTGCGGCCTGCTAGTAAACCCAAAGCAGAAGAAGAAGAAGTGACGTCAGCGGCTTCATTTGCCTAATCCTTCCCCAGGAACTTATTCCTGTGTGAACGCGATCTGTACTTAGTTCATGAGAACCAAAGAGTTCTCATGAACTAAGTTCTCATGAACTCAAGTGGGAAAAGTACTGCGGTGTGAACGCGCCTAATGACTCTGAGACAAGGGAACCCGTAGTGGTGAAATGTTAACTCACTTCCGGGTTGTAGGACTCGTCACTGCACCATTCTATATATTACCTCTCAATAGTACCATGTGATTTTTCTGAGAGAAAAAAACTGGGAACCCGGACTGTTTCTTTTGTGTGTCCCCACCGGCTGTGCCTGCCCCAATGACGAATCGCCAGAAAGTCAGAAAAAGTCAGAAAGTCAGCAGAAAGTAATGCAAATAATAATTCAAAAAATATGCAAAAAATGTTTGTTAAAATATATTTTAAGATCATGTTTAGTCAACTGATTCGTCTGTACATTGCGGTTTTAGTCTGCGTTCTTCTAATTAGTGTCTACAGTGTGCCTATTGAGCCGTGTTGAGCGATGTGGGGCAAGCCCCTCTATCTGCTGTAGAAATGAACGTGTGAAAACTACACTGCGCATACTCAGAGTATTTTTCTATTCAATGTGTGCGGTAAAAAAAAATCACCAGTGGGGCATAGTGCAGGCATACCTACCAAACGTTCATCTCATAATTCAGAGAGCTGATTGGCTGTAAGTACGTGTGCCGCGAAAAGTGTAGTTTTCACCGTGTAGTGAAGGAGACAAGAGAGAGCAGTTTATAGCGATTAAAATCAGTAAAACGGAAAGAAAACGAATGAAGTTGACCATCTACTTCAGCTTGGTGAGTTCATTTTATGTCATATCTTTTGTAGATCTTCTGTGTTTTGCCTATAGTCTATTGCTCTGCTGGATCGATTGATATTATGACCTCGGTGATGAGTGTCTGTCTGTGTTTTCCTTATATTATAGAAAAAAGTCAAATTTGAGATGCATTGTGCTCCATGTATGGGCAACGTGCTTCTGTAAATCGGCCTGTAACCGTATAACAAACATATTATATTCTTTGCAAGTTCTTGTGGGGCCACATAAAATGAAGTTGCGGGCCGGATCTGGCCCCCGGGCCTTGAGTTTGACACCCCTGGCCTACAGCTATTTGTTTACGTGTTCAAAAAAGCACCAGAAGCTTATATATACACATCTAAGTTGTTCGTGCCCCACCACTTTTCTACATATAAAAACGCCACTGTGTGTCCCGCTGTTCCTGTTATGTTTTATTAAGATCATTTATTTAATTCTTTTTCATTCCAAGTTCTGTTTCCCAATCAAGTCCCAGGTTAAATGCATAACTATGTTGTTTCTTTTCTTAGTTTGAAGGGTCGTGCAATGGGTGCAATTAACGACTGTGAATTATTCATGTGTACAAGAAGATGCAATGCATTAGGCATTTATACCCAGCAGGTGACACATTCTCGGCCCAGGCTAATGGAATAATTGTCTCCTCTTATTTTGTCAGTGAAGTCAAATGAACAGACACTTGAAAATTACCAGCTACACAGATTTTATTTCACAAATTGGACTCATATTTGATCAGTCTTTTAAAGAGGCTGGGCGACAATTACAAGGTCATGGGCGTTTTCAGACTCATTATGAAATTGGTCAGGTGTTACACAGTCTGGGTTGAAGACATTTACTGGCAGTATTAAAGCGTAAATCTCCTGGTGCTTATAAATGCCTGATGCCTTTATTCTCATTTGCACCCCACAAAGCTTTAAGTGGTATTTAGTGAGGAAGGGCCTGTTAAATGATGTTTTGACATGTGTGCTAGTCATCAGTGTGTTAAAGAGCTTAACTTAGCTTTACATAAATGCTACACATTTCTTCATTATCTGACAACATTGAAATAAAACATGCTTAAATAACGCTAAGCTGCAGCAAGTAGGTGGCACTGTGGTTGGTTATTTAAATAACTCTCCTCTTTAATTCAACAAATACCCTGATATCGATGCAGGTTGAGATGCTTCATTGCCTTGTTGCTGCTGTGTTATTTTCATTTTACTGTGCGAGTTGTTTATGTCTGGGTATGATTGTGTGGATACAAAAAAAACTGATTATCTGCGGGACGAGTTCAGCACGGGGCGGCTGAGTAAGCTGGTGTCTCGACATGATCGCCCACAAAGATGAACATCTACCCTTGACTAGAGCAATACTACTACTAGAGATTTAACCTTCACTAAAATCACAGTTTAATGTATTTTCCTCCCAGCGGATAGAAGCACTTGGGTGTTATTGCTGTGTGTTTGTGTGATTTCTCAAATCCCTGCCTGAGTTTTAATGTCAGAATACAGATTTAGAAATGACATTTTGTTCTGAGTAGAGAGCTGCCTCATTAAATCAAACAATCACTCTGTTGAATAGCAATGGCTTAGTGGAGTGGACACCATTTGTAACAAATTGAATACACATCAGTAGCTTTTTGAAATCTGTGAAAAACTGAATTTGAACAATGAAATGAGTCACTAAATGAAATACGATTTTACTTTACATTATGGGAGTCTGTCTTATTGTGTTGTGGCTGATTGTCTGGATATTTTTGTTGTTGCCTTTTGCGCCAGCTAGATGTCAGCAGCATTCAGATTATGGGGAGGTTGAACATTTGAGCAGACACAAGTGAAATGTTGGGATCAAATCTCGTACTAAATGCAATAAAGTAAACTGGGTATGGAGCAAATATCATTAAGTTGTAGCATATTTAAATTGGACACGAACTGAATCTAAAAACAATTTTTTTGTTTAATTTGAGAGAATTTTGTTTGTGTGTACTATCGTAACGTATTATATATTGTTCTGCACTGTGTTCATTTTGTTGATCATTAACCATTGCATTGGTTAATCTGTATATTGATAAATCCTAAATTAATGTATTGAAGGCACTGAATAAATAAAACACTTTCAATTAAAACAGCATCTAATATCTGTCATGAATTATTCCGAATATTTTTAAATACAGACTGGCTCCCCCTCTCAGTATCCATCAGCAGAGGGCAGTGTGTTTCTTCACTCTTCTCATCCTTTTTTAAACAGACTTGTTATTGGAGCAATGAAATTACTCTGGCGGCTCAAATAAAGACATCCCCTCTTTTTTCTTGGCAGTCATCTGCATACTTGTTATGTCTGCCTCTGTATCCTACGCCTGTCCTTACAGCACTGCTTAATGTCAAACCAAGCAGCAGTGGCTCTGTGTTTCAGCTTGGCAGAGGAAGGTGCTCGAGTCCAACAAGCACACAGCGACTGTGGTGATTGTGACCCCATTCAAATATGACTGTGTGCCAGAGTTGGACCTGACTACTGCTGCTGCTCAAACACATGATAAGGGGACTCCTGAGACCTGATGATAATTATGTTGTCACTCGTCAATATAGTGTTGTTTTATAGTTTCAAAGCATGGTGATGTCTGTTTTTGTTGTTTTTACAGTTTCATCCAGTGTTTAGGCTCAAAACTAACTTCAAAGTGTAAGCTTTTCCATGTTGCTTGTTGACCTTAACTGTGGCTGGTGTGCAAGAAGCTCTGTGTCTTTCTTTAGTGAGAATATGGTCTTTCTTGCTGCCATGAACAATCCTGTGTATAAACTTCAAGTCAAACCCTTTTGAGTTTATTTTTGACATATTCAGTGCTGATGCTCACTGTACTGACTCTGATATGTACACGTCAACAGACAATTCAGTTTCTTATGTAATGTATCCCTTTGTTGTAGGAGTGTTGCTCGCTCTTCAAATAAGGCTTACATCAGTCTGAGTCATTTTGATCCGCACTAAAGTCTGGACTTTTTTTAACTCAATTATGCCTATTTTGTCACTCAAATTCATTTTTATTAAACCATTATACTGCATAACCAATGTAAGTTGAAAAATAAGTCACTTAAACTCTTAAACATTTTCTACCAATGGGGTAAGTAGCTGAAAGCTTCAAGATCAGTTCTTGTTGGTGATCTATAGATCAAATTAATTTCTAAACACAGTTAACTAATTACATAGAAACCCTTTTAAGAAAGGTTGCTTGATTATAAAGTATGACTTTAGATGAACACATTGCACATGGAAAAACCATACAAACATGATGTGCTTCGTGAATATACCAGGGATGTGCTTGAAACAGCAGGAATGAGTGAATGTACGTTCAGCAGCTGCACGGCGTGTGTGCCACCTCAACAGCTGGAATGATT
This sequence comes from Notothenia rossii, assembly GCF_949606895.1. Lineage (NCBI taxonomy): Eukaryota > Metazoa > Chordata > Actinopteri > Perciformes > Nototheniidae > Notothenia > Notothenia rossii. The sequence continues at coordinate 73,224,763 of NC_136905.1, read as the reverse complement.
GAAGTGCACTGGGGTCTTTCAGCCCTTGAATACGACGTGTGTATGGTTGGAGGCTTTTTTCTGCTTAAACCTTGTCTCTACCCTGCCTTAATCATTTGGCCTGGGACTCATCCATCCCTCTCCTCTGGGTACAAATCAGACTCAAAGTCAGAAGTACAGCAAGAGCTAAAGCTATTCTGCTGATCTTATCCACTAGAGTCTAAGTAGTTAGCGAGCACTGATTTCACACCAGATCAAATATCTTGTACTTCCTGACCAGCAATCTTTACAGAGTTCAAATCCCCCAAAAAAGCAATGGAAGTTTTTTTTAAATCAGTAGCTTTTCGTCCAAACTGTGCTTATAAACAGACATTTTCCATAATAGTCAGTTTTGCAGAAGCCACAGGGTCTGGACTCTATCGAGCAGCTCAGCAGTCTTTGTTTAGACAACAGTGACGGATACTGGGAGCTGAGTCTTCCAGTCTCAGCTTGAGACACCACATCTGTCCCACCCTCTACGTTTCCTTCTCCTCTGACCATTAAAACACCCACTTGCTGTGATCTGTCCTTTTACAGGCCTTCTCTATTTTTACCCCAAAGTTAAAATACAGAAATATGTTTTTTCACTGTAAAATCATTTCATGGCATGACTCGAAAGTCAGATCTTATTTATATCAGTTGCAATGGATATTTATCTTATAAACAATGACATATTTTGTATATCCTGTAAACCCAAAACTTTTATCACACTAAGCTGAAACGCAGGATGGTCTCCAAACCACAAGTGAAAATCTTCCTACTTACTGTAAGACGTTCCAGTCGGCTAACACAATACTTAGAGAGATCAGACTGGATTTTTTTTAACAGAAGCAAACGTTTTCTGACAGTTTACGAGAGAGCTACTTAATCATGCCGTTCTGTAACACCACACCCTAAATAAATATTAACTTAATCAATCATAGTCAGCCCATCATTTGTGGTCAAACAGCTTTACTGAAATGTATGTAAACAGTTTTGTTAGGGTTTTTAATAGTGCCTCTTTTAACTTAATGAAGCAGAATGTATTAAAACTGAGGTCAGTTAATCTTGAACAAACTTCTTTTCTTAACTGTTTACTTATTTAACGCCAAAACGGTTCCCCTACTCTTAATGTTCATACAGTACGTTTTGGTATTTAATGAGCATTTAATGTCATTGAAATACCCACATCTGCACTTTCTAAATGCTTATGAACATCCAAAAGTGTATTGTCTTACCAAACAGAGGCTCATAAAGTTTTACATTCTGTTCACCGTGGTGATAACGATGACCCACTTTCTAAGGTAATGATGGCTACAAAGCGGGTTTGCTGTGTCGTGAGGATCCTTGGCTTGCGTCCTAAATGCAAGACAAACTGCTTTGAAGCATCTTATCCCTCTAATGACTTTCTCTTCCTTGTCTAGTCGACTGCTAATAAAGCTGTATGGGAGTCTGTGTGTGTATGAGTGTGTGTTAGGAAAAAAGGGGATGGATGTGTAGGTGTGTTGTTTTCATGTGTTTTATGATCTTAATACAAGCGTAATGATACGCGAACAGTTTGGTTCCTGCATAGTGAGGGGGAAACTAATGACTTTTTTCTCATTACTTTCTGCTGGTCAGGTTTGAGCTCCTAGGTTTTTTCAAACGGTGCAAAGGTGGCAGACAGATCAATTGCTCTCAGCCACGTTGGACTGAAATGTATGTTCTTCTTTCTTTTTTATGTAAGGAAATATAAACTAAAATGATACTTCAATCTTTGAAAATGATCAAAGCCTCAGGCCTTTTGGTGGGAGTTTTTATCGATGGCAGCGGACATCTCCGAGCCGGCTATGCTAAGAAAAGCTCTCTTTGCTGAGAGAAGCTCTTTCAAATTCTGTTGTGCGCTACTGTTTGTTTTGCTTGGATCCCTTTTCAACAAGCCCATAGCATTGGTTATCAACATTTAAGAGGACAAATTCTGCTGTTTTTTCTTGCTGTATTCCTCTAAAAAAATCTTTAACTCTTAATATTTTAACTGAACTCACTCAACTGATTCATTGCTAACAACAGTGCTAAAGAGGGTGGAGGCATGTTCTTAAAGAGGCTCTGTTATACTTTCCGGGGTTTTCCCTTTCCTGTAGCCAGTGTGTTATATATGCTTTTGTGCATGTAAATGGTCTGCAAAGGCTAACATCCCAAAGTTCCCTTCGGAGGGAGTTTCTCTCCCACACATTCCCCCCCCCCTGCCTGACATGCCGCCATTGGACACATTTCTTTACTTAGGCCTAAGTGACATCACTATGTAACACTCGCTCGTCTGTTGGCTAGCACTCCAACACGTATGTGATAGGCTTAGAGGCGGCTGTGGTGTTTAAAAAATATTAATAGAATTTGTAAGGTTAACATACTGCTTTGCAGCACCTTTCAGTGTCATGGTTTTGGATTTATGTTTTCATTTTCCACTTTTTATTTTTAAATGTTTTCCTCCTTGTGTCTTGTCTGATCCTACTTCCTTTGTTTGTCTTCCTGTCGTTAGTTTCCCTGGTGTGTCTGATTGTGTTCACATGTTGCCCTTGTGTTTCTGCCTCCCCTGCCCAGCTGTGTCTTGTCCTGTGATTACCCTTCTGTGTATTTAGTCTTCCCCTGTGCTCCATGTCTGTTCGTCGTCTTTCCATGCCCATGCTACCTTGTCTCTTCATGTCCTTGTTCCCTGCCTCGCCTATGCTCGTCTTTGCTAGTCAATGTATCTTGTTTTCTTTTGTCATCGGCTTTTTTTTTTAATAAAGCTCGCTTTTTGCTACCTTACCTTTTTTAGTCCTTTAAACTGTACTTGGGTTCTATTTTCCCCAAACCTGACAGTACGAACAGACCAGTATGGACGCAGCTGTTTTTTCCCCTGAAGAGTATATTTTTTACAGAGTGGCCAAGGAGGCCGCCCTGAAGGAGGCACGCATGGAGGTGGCCAACAAGCCCTGGCTCTGGAGCTTGTTGCCCGAGTGGCTCAAGGTTTTTACAAACGGCCCTGAGTGCCTGTCTCAAGCCTCGAACCCCTTCCTGGGATCCGGCCTGGCCTTAGGAGGTCCACGGAGTCTCCAAAAGGTCTCTAGGAGACGCAAGGCCAGGATTCCAGCCCGTGCCCCAGCAGCCATGTTTCCGGCCCCATTTCCGGCCCCTGCTGCCATGTTTCTGGCTCCAGTTTCAGCTCCAGTACTGGCTCCCCGGCTTACGCCAGTTCCCCGTGTCCTGTTAGGGTGCCGACCAACTCCAGCTCCCCGTCTCCTGTTGGCGGTCCGGTCCTCTCAAGTCCCTTCTCAAGTCCCTTCTCAAGTCCCTTCTCAAGTCCCTTCTCTAGTCCCTTCTCTAGTCCCTTCTCTAGTCCGTTCTCTAGTCCCTTCTCAAGTCCCTTCTCTAATCCCCTCTCTAGTCCCTTCTCTAGTCCCTTCTCAAGTCCCTTCTCTAGTCCCTTCTCTAATCCCCTCTATAGTCCCTTCTCTAGTCCCTTCTCAAGTCCCTTCTCAAGTCCCTTCTCTAATCCCCTCTCTAGTCCCTTCTCAAGTCCTTTCTCAAGTCCCTTCTCTAATCCCCTCTATAGTCCCTTCTCTAGTCCCTTCTCAAGTCCCTTCTCTAGTCCCTTCTCTAATCCCTTCTCAAGTCCCTTCTCTAATCCCCTCTCTAGTCCCTTCTCTAGTTCCTTCTCAAGTCCCTTCTCTAGTCCCTTCTCTAATCCCTACTCTAGTCCCTTCTCAAGTCGCCGCCTTCTTGCCCGACCTTGTGCCCGGCGTCCTGAGTTTCCCAGCGGCTTTCGCCCTTGAGCCCGGCCGCTGCCTTCGCCCCCTGAGTTCGCCCGCTGCGGCCTTCGCCCCTTCCTGGTCCTCTGCCGTGCCCCCGGGCTGTCAGCCGGATTGTGTTCACCTGTTGCCCTTGTGTTTCTGCCTCCCCTGCCCAGCTGTGTCTTGTCCTGTGATTACCCTTCTGTGTATTTAGTCTTGTCTTCCCCTGTGCTCCATGTCGGTTCGTCGTCTTTCCATGTCCATGCTACCTTGTTTCTTCATGTCCTTGTTCCCTATGCTCGTCTTTGCCAGTCCATGTCTCCTGCCTGTTCCCGCCTGTAAGTTTGTTCCTGTCTGTCGTGCTCCCCAGTTTTGTTAATGTTAATTGGCATCTTGTTTCCTTTTGTCATCGGCTTTTTTTGGAATAAAGCTCGCTTTTTGTTACCTTGCCTTTTTTGTCCTTTAAACTGCACTTGGGTTCTATTTTCCCCAAACCTGACATTCATGTGATCTGTTACGTTTGTTTCTTTGACAATGTTCATAAAGTTATTTGAATGCAACACTTCCTGTCATGCTGTCAGAAAATTCTAGAAACTCAGGAGGATCCGTTTGCATCTGCATGGAAAGACTGATCAATCAAAGTTGTAAGTAATTACAATTAATTGTTAACATGTCTTATTTCATATATGAAGGCTTATTTTATATTTTAAGAAATTATGAAAAAGATAATGTTATATTTATAATGTAAGTAAGGGTGTTTGAACAGACAACACAAAACTCAAATCGTTTTGCATTCTGTATATATTGTTTCAGTTTTCACTTCATGTAATGATGAAGGAGTTACCAGTAAAGTTTCTCAACTACAACGATAACTATTTTTCTTCATTTTGAGTGGAGTTTAGCTTTTTGTTAAGTGGCTGTGGCTCTTGCGTCCGTATGAGAACACTAAAGCAGGACAACTCTAAGGTTGACCAATCAGAGCAGAGTGGTTTCAGAAAAATAGTTAAAAGGCGGTATTGATATTGCACTACTCAAATTGAAGTGCCAACAACATAATAACTCTTCTCAACAGAAGACCCCCACTACCACCTTGCTAAAATCCTTCAAGGTACCGTGCTAATCCTCAACATCTCACTAGCACAATAACATCTCTTGTGAGGAGCCCACACATTTTAGATTTTAAGCTATTTTGGCCGATAGGTTGATCTCCACCATGACTGAAAACATTTCCCCATGCAAAAAAACCCGGGAAGGTTTGTAATCTAAACAGTCAAGCTAAACCTGACACTTTGACACTTTCCTTTCTCAAGTTTTACATTTATATCAGGATTTGTCATGGCTTTCAAGCCCGTTCCCAGAATTTGATTACTGGATTTATTTCTCTGCATGAACAAATGTGAAGAAAGGCAGCTGGATATGTGCAGCCTCTGTGACAGGAAATCTATAAAGGACACCTCTGTTTTGGAAATCCTCTCAGATCCCTAATTGAGGGGAGGACTTTGGATTCAGGGAAGTCACGACATCGACACAATTCGGAGTGAACTGTGACCTGGTTAGGGAGAAGAAGTGTTGCTTTGTTTCAAACTTTTGAACTTCACCTCTGACTGAGAGCACAGAAGGTTATTTGAAATTGGCATGACCCTGATCCAATCTACTTGTCTTTATTCTCAAAGTGTCAGAGGAATTGTCAGAATAAACCAAGATCTCCACCTACATGCCCCAGATATACACACTTTTCATTTCCTCTTCATTATACTTCAGAGGGTGCATTATTTTCTATTCATGATATTTCCCCTTCTTCTTTACCTGCTTCAGCTTCAGTTAGTGTTGTCCTACATGTCCCAGAATGCCTTTGACAACCCAAGAGAATGTGCAATTGTGAGCATTCAGCTGTTGGGCCTATATGTGTCTAAGAAAAGAAAACAACAGTGACAGTGATATTAAGAGCAAGGCGGTGAGTTTTTCCAGTCGAGAAAAACAACATATCATGGTCCATTGAGGAAAAAAGATTCTGTGCAACTGACCAGAAACTTAAATACGTTTTCACTGCTTGATACATCTCATTGTTCATAGTTATCTCAAAGAATAGAAACCTTTCAAACAAGCTGACAATATTGGGCCCAGAGTGCAAGGTACACTGTGCTTAGTATAGTTAGACAATATTTACCATCACCATTGTATTTACTTTACCCACATTTTGAAATGTGTTAAAATGATATAAAAAAGCAGCACAATGCTTTTTCAGTGCATTTTAGGAAATGATTGTACTGCTCAATGAGCAGTCTAACTTAATTATGATTCTACTAATTTGGTTTTTACTTTGTTTCTGTATTGTTTCTTTGCTTTAACACTTTACATTTACATATTCTGGATCAATTCTCAATTTAGCTTATATGGTGTTAAACTCCATTACGGAAAACACATTACCTTTTCCCATCATTCAATACATTTTTGTAAGCAATACATTTTCTGCAGAGTTTCAAAATAAAACAAATGCTATCAAATATTCCTTTAAATTTGTAATCTGAACACATTGTTCTGATTGCATTACAGCGAAACTTGCTATTGCCAAAAACAGATTATGCATTTGACCCTTTTCCCAGTCGAGTTGAATTATGTTCACATTGGGTGTGATCATGCTTGAAGGGTGTTGTTTGTTATGAAATAATCTGTATTTTGTTGATAAGATTATTGCAAAAAAAGAGCCAGTGAGTTTGAATCCCGCTGGAAATGCATTACATTTGAATGTGTTGCTGGTGCCACAGGTTGAATTGCATTTGAATCACAACAGAAGCAGCCTGACGTTGCCAACCATGAGTATGTCTTGTTGATTCGGTGTGGCTTGTGCTGTAGATGGATTAATCGCCCGCACAGCTTTTCTGTGAAACCATCAAAACGATGTCAGCTCAGCTAGATAGAGATGGAACGTCTGCACGGACAATCTGCTCGCTTGAATCATCCATCTGCGATGCATCACAATCTCCTGCACATTGTTCACCCCGCATCTTTCAGCCTCAAAAGAGGGAATGATTTTTCAAGGCTGTGCTGGATGGATTCAGGTGAAACAATAGCTTAAAGCAGGCTTCTGGGCATTTGTGAATTTAAGCAGCTGTGGTTGCACGAACAATGCTGTATTTTTGTCTTGGTTTGTTGCCTAATCTATTATATTTTTAAAGGAAAAGACAAGCTCTTTTTAGTCTTATTTTCTGCCTCAAACAGGATTATTCTAGCATGTTACCACTCACATAGCACTCTTAATGGAGTGGGAAATTATCCTGACACATATATGACTGAAAGCACAAGGAGATGGAATAAAATATATTTGTTGGGCGATTTGGTTTCCGTGTCTTTGTCCTGCTAGCTCTGTGCTCCGTTCGCCTTTCTCCATCTTTCAGTTCGATTTGCAGCGAGAGAGAGAAATCTGTCTCACAGGATGCAACGCTGTAGACTCTATAAGGTTTTTCTTCTTTAAGACTCTGTTGTAATCTCACACAGCTGTCAGATGCGGGAGAATATAGCTTTTCATTTTTTTTGCGAAGTGCTGCCGCTTGCGCTAAACGCTTTTATCTCAGCATTCATAATGCTGAAAGAATCCTTCAAAATGGATGTATGTGGCATTTAATCAGTGTAGCGGATGTGCACAGATGATGGAGTTGTGTTATAGTATATTAACATTGATCTCCATCCTTATAAAACAAGACAAACAATCCCAAAGTTATCAGTTTCAAGATGTATTAATTTAATGTTTTTTAACCAAACCACAGGCTGAAAAACTTCCATTTTTCACCCACAAGAGACTATTTGATAAATTGAAATATAATAAACATAGGCATAAATTAAACATAAGAAGAAGTACAGATTACATAGCTTTGGGAAAGATAAATAAACAATAAGGATAACAGGAATAATCAACATTTACAGTAAATATGAATACATTCGTAAGACCTGTTCATGTGCTTACCAAACTTTCCTTTTCTGTTAAAGAAGTAGGAGCACCTCACCTAAGAATTTAGTCACTGAGCCAGTCCCATTGTCAATACAGAGGACAAGATCAGGATAACGTTTTATTAAGATGGACTTAATAAATATCTCTTTCTGGTTTGTATTTGCATTTCCTCCACCTCCTGACTGATATAGTTGAGACACTTTGATCTCAGGCACTTTCTGAAATCACGAGGTTGTCGACTGACAAACACAAACTTAATATTTTATACATAAAGAAGTGTTTTATATAGCCTTACATTCTTAACAACTGTACATAATTATTTATAGGCCTTTCTCATCTCTCAGAGCTTAACTTCTTAAGCTTGCTTCCTCACTAAGAGTTAGATTTGCTTAGCATAAAGACTGAACGAGGGGGTGAAAAGATCTGTTCAAACTCACATGACGGGACCTGATTTAATTTGTGAAACAAGCTGGACCAGATTCTGATAAAACTATGAATACGGAAATTATATTTGTCACACTTTCTGCTTATCTTTTACCCTTAAGTATAAAAAAATTGTCTTATTTCCAATCCATAGTCAGATTTAGATTATTGTCCCAAGGAGATTAAGCGTAAAATATTAAGGGCAAACTACACAGTGTCAGTCAATCAAGAGGAAAATACCGAAAGTTACTCTAGAAAGTCTTCACACATTCACAGTATTGTCAAGTGTGGCAAAACACACACCTGTCTGAAATTACACCCAAGTCTGGAAATTAGTCATACAACACATTTCAAAAAGTCATAAATCCATGGTTTAAGAAAAGGTTTAGCATGTTGTTTAAGACGAAATCAACTTGCTTTTTTACAATAACCCAATGAATTACCTTTCATCAGTAAAAACAATGACATTAAAATATACATATATACAATAAGTGAAAACGTTCACAAAGTAGTAATAACCTGATCATTTAATACATCATGGAAATAGCAATTTCCTCATGTGTTAAGGCATACAGTCATTATACACAAGTCTACGTTTTAATTCAGTGATGCTTCAACTTCGTTCATGGCTGAAAAATCGGACCACCCTAAATGATATGTACACTTAAGTGGAATATGTTATTCATGTGTGATCCTTTATAAATATGTATGCAAGTAAAACATATTTGTCCTCAGTTCTCCTGAGAGGATGCTCCCCAGCCTCTAGAGAGACTTTGATAAATGTTAAAATGCTTTTCTCACAAATGGATGGCATCATATCTCAGTGTTTATGATCTTGAAGTGATGCATTCAAAACTTGAATAATAAATGATATTCCAGCCACTTTATACCAATATGTCTGATCTTTCACTATTTAATTTCAAGTGCAATGTCAAATGCACCCATTTCAGCACTTTAAAGTGTCCTCATGCCATTTAAAGACAATGAAAATAAAATGCATTTAACACAAATTAGTATTGTTTGAATGTTACACATTTGCAGTCGATATAATCTTCAGTGAAATTAAACGCCATGCCGAATTCATTTCAACTTACAGTGAGAAAAAGAGTAAAAAACAAACATTTGATCAAGCTGCATAACAATTTTCTGAAGTAATTATTTCAATTTAATAAAAACAAATCTTTGAAAAAATTCATAAATATACCTGTTTACCTTCTCTACACATGTTGATCATGGATGCAGTCTTTCGTGTCCATGTGTTGGGAAGAGCTGCATCTTCTGAGCGTCTCTTGCCACCATGCATGTATGTACAAGTCAAATGTCACTAGGTATTCTGTATAATTCTACATATAAAGAAGGGAGGAATGAACCAGTTTCCCATAGTCTTAGTTGTTTGAAGAAGTGATGCAGGATGGATGCCATATGGCGATCACATAGTCTTAGATCCAGCTCACCACTGGGGAAGTTCGGCCTCTTCCTCGCTCCGCCCATCTTCATCTCCATATGAGTCAACATACTGTTGATCCAATGGCACAGAGGAGCTCTAAATAAAACAAGAGTCGAGACCTACAAGGTGGTGTAGATGTAGACAAAGATGATCACTACCAAGTTGAGTATGGTCCCAATGATGCCCAACATGGCCAAGATGCTCTCCTCCTTACTTTCCTTGTCTTGGATTCCCTTTTCCTCATCTCTGTGAAGAGTGTTTACCATTTTCCCTGGAAAAGTCAGCACTTCTGGATCAATCTGGAATGAGCAGATAAGAAAGAAAAGGGAGAAGCAACCAGCGTGTTAAAATACTGCAACCGGCTCATTTGTTCTTTTAAGATTGCCTGCACAGTGTATGGAGGACAGCGATAATGGCAATAAAAAAAAAAAAATGTATCGGTGACATGGCTGGGAACACAGTTAAATAATTAAAAGGTAATTAACAAAGTGGTATTTTTTTCAGCTTTGATCATGTGTGTTTTAAGAAAATTATGTGAAATTAAATAGAATAGATTGAAATCCGCCTTGAAACCAGATTAGTGTATTTGTAGTGTTTACTTACAGTAAATGCATTATTATCTCAAAACCACATCTGTTTTAAAAACTATTTTATCCTGTAGTTTACGAAAAATATGTAGAAAACTTTGTAGTGTGTGGAATTTAAAGTTTGCTAAGTTTAGACAAAGCCTTTTTTGTTTTGTGAATATATAAAAGTGAATGTGTTGTAAAAATGCTGCTACTTGTACAAATGTAAAGAAAACTTCCATCTAATATGTCCAACCTACGAACAGAATATTGGACACACACACACACACACACACACACACACACACACACACACACACACACACACAAACAAACAGATTGTAATTGTGAGCTGTGTGCACAAAGTACCCTATTAGCCTCTGTAAAGCTATGTATTATTTAAAGATGTGGATAAGATTTTCCATCAGAAGTAATAGACATTCTCCATTCCTTCAATAAAATATAGTCATCTCCCGAGTTTGAAGTGTGGTAAAAAGGAAGTCAGTGAACACACGAGATTTACAATCTGGTGTTGAACAGCTTGAATTGTGTCATTAAAGTTAAATGAAGAATCTGACTGCTGGATCATTTAAATCAATTTGCGGTCACAGGGTTAAAGAGATGCAACGCTTTATATATAATCCGTTTAAAATGCATTCATAGTGTCTGATCATAGGCTTCATAATGAATGTGTGCATTATGCCAGCTTTAATCTGGTTTTCATGCAGCACACTAGAGAAAAGTGAGGTTAATTGATAAGGCCATGAATTTTGTCTATTTTACAATCCAAGTTATGGATTGCAATAATCATGACTGGTTGATCTATTTAACTATATAAAAATACAAAACATTACATCTAAGTTGTTTGAGAGTTTCACTACAAAGGGAAAACTGAAATATGAAAAACATTTGAGTCGTTGAATAAATCAGAAGAGCAGTATAATTTTTCCAATTACTTTTCCTATTACAATCAGTAATGTTGACACTTTGACATTTATTTAAAATGTCCAGTAAGGTTCAACTTCAAATAACAAACAGTTACAAATCTCACAGCTTTACCTTTAATATTAATTCAACAATATATTAAAATACACAGTACCTTCTATTTTTCAGGTATGATGACCATGTTAGATAGTATGAAGTATACACAAGATTTTTACTTCACATCAAATTATATCATGTACACTTTGTGGTAACACTTGTTTTTAAGCAATTTAATAAACCTCCTTTACCAGAATGAATGTTTGCAACTAAGAAAACTGTGTGCTTGACACTCCTGTTGATTGACATTTTGCACATCAGATACACATCCTTGGCAGCTCCTTGATTCCCAGTCAGTGAGAAAAGACAGCGGAAACTTTTGCACTACCAGACTCTGACTTTTCAGCTGTGTTACTTCTTCAACTGTGATCCGATACAAGTTCTGAGTGTGGAGGTGTGTGTGTGTGTGTGTGTGTGTGTGTGTGTGTGTGTGTGTGTGTGTGTGTGTGTGTGTGTGTGTGTGTGTGTGTGCGTGCGTGCGTGCGTGCGTGCGTGCGTGCGTGCGTGCGTGCGTGCGTGCGTGCGTGCGTGCGTGCGTGCGTGCGTTGATTGGTCTAGCCCGTGGTGGAGTAGTAGCTGTGTGTTTTCAGCCTGCAGGTGCAGCAGCTTGGCATCCAAACACCTCTCAGGAGTAAAGCGCTCCTTTTGCGGGTCAATGGGTTTTATAAGCTGGATAGCAACAGTAAGGCATGTAAGCTAATTCAGACTCAAAATAAACCTTTAACCGGGAGCTGTTCCCTTCAGTAAAATGTTTTGATCAACACACATTTCTTCTTTCTTCCAGGAAAAGTTTACAAAAACATGTACTACCTTGGTACAAAAAATACCTTCCTGGCTGTTGTACTTTATGAGAGCGATGAATTGATCTGTTATATGATGAACAAGGTGAGGCCAGCTTATAATACTTTCACTTCATGGGATATCAGCTGGAGCAGAACCACCTGGTCAAATTATATTCACCATTTATTTGCCTTGGCATATGCATTTCTTAGCACACCTGAGGAGAGATCATGCATCAGAAAATGTGAAAAGTGTTGTCCAGTCCTATTATAATAAATTCCAGGTAAATAAAATGACCCTCCCAAATATGTATTTGTTCATGGCAATTAATCTAACTTCACACAGTTGTTTACAGTAATTAACCTTTGCAGAACCCACATCATAAAGCCTCATTTGCAGGCCGTCCTTCGTAATAATTGAAATGTATGTAACCTCTTGAAGGAGCTCCAATGTGAAGTGTTTTCATGTCACCGTGGATTTCTCATTCCCCTTTTTCTTTGACTAATGGCTCGTGTTCTTGGGCAGTTTGGCAGTGAAAAAATGCTCTTGGCAGAAAAAGTAAATAACTAACTGAGCTGATTTTAATAAATGTAACATCACGCAATCGCAAGTGATGCACTTCCTAAGTCACACTTAGTTAGGAATCATAGAAAATTCAAGTTTGTAAAGGACCACCATCGAGCTCTTGTGTTGGACTTAAACGTTTATTTCATAGTAAAAGTCAAATGCCTCTTTTGTTCAGGCCTGTTTATATAAGGTTAGGAGCATGGAACCGATTGCCCTCACTGTAAAGCTAGCATCCTACATGATGATGGTGAATGATGGCAGTGTCAAATCACCGGCATGTATTGTGCTTTTGACGCACATAAAAACCCCATCAGGTTCTGTTCCTGTGTTAAAGTGCGCCTCCTCCTCTGATCTGTAACAATGGGCTTTGATTGCCTCTCCTAGGGAGCACTGTAAACAGGGCTTCCCTCGACATGAATGGAGATCTTTGTGCGGCGCGCTGGATGTGCCCTCATGCGTGAAGACGCCTGCTCGCTGCTGTTATAAACAAGCGCTCAGCAAAAAAATAAAATAACAAGGGGGGAGAAATGTGCCTGAGGATGTTGAGGGAGATGGATGAGGTCGAAGAGGAGCAGCAGGGGGAAGTAACTGAGTATCCAGATTAGGTACTTGTACTTTAGTGTTTGAATGTTTCCATTTTATATCCATTTTACTAATATATTTCAATTTAAAAGCAAATACTGTCCTTTTTACTTACCGACAATTACCTGACAGCTACTTTATATTTAGAAGTTGCTTTTCAAGTGAAGATTTTGCATAAAACTAAAATAATAGCAGTACAAAATGTGTCTCTGGTTTTGATCCTCTTACTAAAAATTGCATTTTGTCGCGTTTCAGAGACCCACCTCACAACCACTGATTTATCTAAATGGTTTGCAATTTAGGACTAAACTATCTAACTGCATAAAAAGCAGCTAAATTTAGCTTCATGTTGAGCAGCTGTAAAATGCTGTTAACCAATGGAGGCATCCGTATTAACGATCTAATGTCATAAATAATCAAATATCGGTGATGGGGGAATTTCACTATAGAAAGAGATACTGCTTTTACTTTGGTACTATAACTACATTTAACTGATAACACTTCTGAGTGAGATTTTTACTGAAGGAATTGTACTTGTTATGAAGTAGGGTAACATACATGTACACTTTGACTTAAGCAAAGGATTTGAGTACTTCTTCCACCAAGGGGAGTAATAGTAGTGAAGGAGGGTCCAGGATCTGCCAAAAAAAGATTTCCACAGAGTACAACTGTTCACCAAGCAGAAAACTGGACGCCTCCCTCGTCTCCAGTGTTCAACAAAAAGCGCTCAGTGTCAAGTGGCAGCCAGTGCTGGAATCCTGCGATGTGCCATAATCATACCATAATGATTCCCTGGGTCTGTTTTGAAATATGAAATATGCCATGGCATGGCATATCCAGACAAGATACAGTACACTGTCTCCACTTCTCCACCTCTTATTGATGATTAGTCATTTGACTGTGTGCTATTCTAGGCTAGGATTTAGTTATCTCATTATTGATCCCTGTTGTCACTCAAGAGCTCATTTCCATCGATCCCAACACTTCTACGTCTTAACTTTTGCCCCTGTGAGTAATCGGAGCAGCTATGTGGCCATCAGGGCTATTCATGATTCAAATGTAATACATTTCATTACGAAAAGCATCTCCTTGAGAGTTTTTTCTCTCACAAGGAGGGCTCACACCTAGATCTCCACTTGTACAGCAACAGCCAGAAGCATATTTGTATAAAAAAAAAGCAGACAGACAGCGTGAGAGAGGGAGAAGGAGAAGCGGGCGATGCCATACTGTACCTGGGACAACAAATCCAGACACTCCTGCTACACCTAATAAAGGCTAACATCCTCAGATCAGATCAGTGGAGAGTAAAACCTTTTGCCACTTGAATAATCCTGAGCATGTCAAACGACTCCAGATGCTAACAGACTCTGACAGGCAGATTTAGCTTTTGGCATTGTTATAAAATGGAATTAAACCAAACAGCTCCCTCCCGAGTGTGTATGCAAAACACACACACACACACACACGTTGACGCCCACCACATGCTGACACAGACACACATTCAGGAGGATCTTATACAGAAATATGTATTTGCGCATATGAAAAAGGGGAAGAGGACAAGAAGAAAAACTGATGAGATACTGTCAATAGTGAGTGTGACCCATTTCCGATTAACCTGTGATAATTTATCCTGGAAAAGTGACATGTCTGTTTTGGATGGGACAAGTATTATATTTGAGATCTTTTTTATTGATCGAAAAGACCCCACAGAAAAGTTCAGACATGCACAGCTTTAATAGACGGAACAGGAATTGAAATTGGATGAGAAGCATTTAAACTTGTTTACAACATGAATCACAAGCAACTCCCAAAGGACCATGTGTATGTGTTTCATGGTCACAGCTTATATTATCAAGTAGCACAGGAAAAAAAAAACATGGTTTAATTGTAAGGCAGCATCTCTGCAGCTTTAATCAATGATTCATACAAAGACAACTGAGCCCATAAATGTCCCACATTGATCAAGAATATATCATGAAGCATAATACATTCATAGCTACACACTGTCATGACATTTAAAAATGGTAAAATATTCATCAAGTATTTGTTGACAGTTTACAGCTGCACATGAAAATGAGATTACAAAAAAAATAAAAAGCTCTGGGTGTGTGGTGAGGCTTTAAGGACCTACCTTGCAAAGCATCAGGAATAACATAGCATTGGACATGCTGGAGGGGGACGCCTTTCCATAGTGCACAGACATCCCTGGCAACTAAGGTGAAAGTCGACCCCTCTCATCCTCGGGCTGTGGGGGGGGACAGGGTCCAGAGAGGGCGGTGTCGTCTTCCAGGCAGTCCAATTTAAGGGCTCTCGATGGATGTCGTACCCTGCAGCGGTCCAGCGTCTCCTCCTCAAATTTCATCTCACTATTGGCCAAGTTCTAGCTGCCATCACTTTCTCCTCCTCAGCCTTATGAGAGGGAAACTGTGCTGCCCACCTCCTCCCTGCTCTTCCTCCTCTTCCTCTTGTCTGTTTTGTTTGCTTCCCCACCTCTTCTCCTCCTCTCCTCCTTGTCTGTGAGGAAGGATGATGTCAAGTTGAAGAATGAAGTCAGTTGATGGGCAGATGCTGGTGGGAGGGTAACAAAGCTGTTTCATGTGAACAATTCCATCCTCCTTTGTCTTTATTCCGCAAAGCTTTAAAAAAAAAAGAGGATTTCAGTCTTGTCCCTCCTGCCAAGACTCCCCTAAGAAGCCTTATTAAAGGCTTATCTCTTCTGTCAAACTTTTGTACTGCTCAGAAATGTAAAACATGTTTAGCTGATCTCTTGGCTCTTAAATATTTCACGGAAGGAAGAAAAAAGGCACCCTGCTAAAGTGGTGGAAGCCCCTGCTTGCTCTACATGATGTGTAACCTAACATACCTTTCCTGCGCTCCAGAGGCTGAGCATGTATCTCCAACTAACTGAGCAGAGAGTCAGCGCTGGACGGCTATGAGAGAGAAAGAGAGGCAGAGAGAGAGAAAGAGAGAGGGGGGTGCAGTGAAGGAACCCGTCGCCTCACACTGACGCTGTCGTGGTTGCTTTTGCTCCACAGGCAAGAGGTATCCCCTGCTCCCTTTCTCTCGCGCATGTTAAAGCAGCCAGGGTTGCCTGGCAACCGACTCAGGGGAGTCACACAGAGCCTGACGACAGGAGGCGTCTGTGACAGAGGCCCAGATGAGCAGCGAGGGTCTCCTCTGGTCTGTTTTTATTAAGATGTGTTTGTGTGTGTGTGTGTGTGTGTGTGTGTGTGTGTGTGTGTGTGTGTGTGTGTGTGTGTGTGTGTGTGTGTGTGTGTGTGTGTGTGTGTGTGTGTGTGTGTGTGTGTGTGTGTGTGTGTGTGTGTGTGTGTGTGGGGTGTGTGTGTGTGTGTGTGTGTGTGTGTGTGTGTGTGTGTGTGTGTGTGTGTGTGTGTGTGTGTGTGTGTGTGTGAGACATTGGAATTCAATTAATTTCAAATTAAAATAGAAACATCTTGCAGCAAATAAATGTAATTAGAATCGCCATCATTAATTGTCTGAGGGCAAGCAAACGTAGGTACACAGTCAAATCTGTTTTACTGTTTACTTGAGTGAGCAAGTCCGCCTACCTAACAGTAACGAGGCAGGTGTTGGGCAGCACAATATTTTGAATATACATACACCTTTTATCCTGTGAGTGACCATCGAAACTCGCTTTGTAGCCTAGTAGAGAGATATAGCCTACAATGATAAACACCATTCAAATGGGGAGAACAGTCAAAAGAAAATATAGAGAAGCTTAGAGCACTATTATGAATTGCAATCGAGTTATTAGTTATCCGTCCAACAGTACACCAACTATGAGTGTAGTCACTCCATCACTAAGCTACTAGAAACAAATATTTAGCAAGGATTTTCAGATTAATTCCACGGCATCACTTACTTGTGTGATCAGGCCTTAAGCCCAATTTATTTCAGAATCAGGCTCTCATTTGACATTCAGTGTAAGTGATTGAAGCACATGATAGAAACACCGATCAAACGTCATTAACCTCCGGGTCATTTACTGTGCTATCCGACACCAAGACGATTCCTCTCGGAGTCACCCGTCCTGTCCCAGTCCTCTCCCTCCGATTCACTTCACCTCTGCCAGAGGGAAGGACATAAGCTTTCAGTGTTTGAACTGCGAGCGGAGAGACTTATCGCTCTGTATTTAGGAAGAAATGACTCACCCCGGCCATTCCACCCATTCCTCATTTAAAGAAAAAACGCAGTTTCACTTCTTGAATATTTATAGTTATTCATCAATTCACAATTGGGCCTTTGGCTTTTTACAAGGGATATTTCTTTCCAGTAAATAGGACAGAATAAATGCTGCCTCTTAATAGGTTTTGTTATAAGCAGTGTTGGGACTAACACGTTGCAAAGTAACGCGCCACTGTAACGCAACAACTTTTTGTGGTAACTAATAGCGTTACCAGTTACCTATTCCCATTTAATAACGTCGTTATAGTTACTGTGATTTAAATGGTTGCGTTACTGCGTTACATTATGTGATGGAACTGAACCGAATCTCCCTGCGGAGGTAATTTACAGGCGAATACAGCGATGTCCTCTCACAGCACCATGGAAAAGTGAAAGTAACCAGAGAGGAGTGATGATTGGTTAACGCGGGGTAACATTTCAGGGTAAGCCAATCAGAGACAGAGTTGGGAGGGTCTTGCCTTATGGGGAAAATACACACGGCAACGCTCACCACCAGCACACACACACACACACACTGGCAGATGCAAGTATCAGCGAGAGCAGCAGCGCATTTGCAACTTGGAAATATAACCACTATTTTCAATTTGTGGGGTTAAAGGACGCAAAAAATATTAAGGTAAAATGTAAAGTGTGTGCAGGACAGAAAGCATTGTCCACATCGAATAACAGCAATGCCAAGCTCCTGAAACACCTAATTTACATGTGAGGAGTTGTCTTTTCTCTTACTGTACTACAGAACAACACAAAAACTTGTATTTTTATTGTTATTATTTTTTAAAGTAAAGTAACGTGTTACTAGTTACTTTTATAATTTAGTAACTAATAAAGTACCTAGTTACTTTTGAGAGCAGTAACTATAACTATTACTAGTTACTTTTTAAAAGTAACTTGCCCAACACTGGTTATAAGACATTTTCCATTTATTTTCCTTATTAAATAAAAGATATTAACAAAAGTGATCTGATGTCATATTTAGTTGCAGAGTGATCAGGTTTATGTTTCATCAATGCTGTTGAAACATCTGAATCTGAGTTGGTGTTATCAAATAAAACCTACGAAATAGATTTGTCTTTAAACAATATTTCATTATGTGGATGGATCGGGTTGTTAATGGAAATGTTTAAAATGTGAAACAGCCGCCAATAAATTAGTTTGTTGCTTTGAGCACGAAATGACCTGGAATGGACAGCAATAAAAATGGAAATGTAAAGAAAACATTCCCTGCAAACTGAAACGACCAGGGTGCATAATTGTATTGCCGACTTCTCATCCCTCTCTGCCTCAAGATTAACTAACTTGGAGTGTCACTGCCTGCACGGGCATTTATAACAATTAATCAGTGTGTCCGTTGAATTAGTTCTTGTCATATGGCAACCAAATCACAGTGTTTCTTCTATTGCGTGATGATCATCCTGTGCCTCAATTTTCATTCAAACAAGGTAACATCAGTCTCAGCAGAGGCTCAGGCACTTGTATACTTATCTGAATTGTTATCGCTCACTGTGTGTCTTTTCTCTTTATACAGAGTTCAGAGTAAACCAAATTGTATCATAAACTTACTGTCCCATTATTGAAGCTGACCCTGAAGTAAAAGGGGTAATTTCATGATGAACCTGAAGAGAACTATCTCTGTGGAGTTGTTCCCTATAGCTCCACGAAGCATTTTTGCAACTTATTCTAGCAAATTATTTTTGTTCAACATCCCAAAGCTTTACTGCTACTGTTTAACTTTGTCTAAAAGGGCAAAGTGCCAAAATTAGCTAGGGGCAGGATGAGCCCAAACGTGAGATAAAAATGAATATTAGACTTAAATTGGCAACAAACAAGACTCCAAAAGAATGTTATGTTGCTCTTTGGCTTTGCACGTTGTTCAAAACAACTCTTTTTAGTTGCAGTTCGATTGAAATTTGGCACACAATCAGTTAACTCAGATTTAGCTCTATAAACATAAATTGGTTTCAAAAACAACTCTAGGTAAAAGTGGCAGAGGGTGTTACAGAAATATCTTTCATGTGAATTAAGATACAAAAGCGCTGGGAGGGAATCGGATTCCAAACACTGAAAGCCTTGAGTTTACTTTAATTAATTTAACAGGGTAAGCTGCTATAGCACATCTTTCATGGGTGGATCTTGTGAAGGACATAGACCTTTACACTGCACACTGCAAATGAGAGTGAGAGAAAAACCTCATCCACACAAACTCTAGGTATTAGTGTTTTGTTTTAGATTCAAGGGTAAAGCTAATGGAATCTGAGGGTCTTCACATTTAAGATTAGCGGAGAAGTAATGGTCAATTAATGCGCCTGGTTTTCCTCATCACATCTGCTCTACTTAGTGTGTTTGAATTCGCTCGTTCAACCTGTGCTTTCTAATTTGTCCTTCAGAGAACACAGCTCGGTAACACCACCTCATTAATTATTGATAAGCCAGCGAGTCGTGCCTATACAAACTATTTTTTTTAGTTTAAACTAAACAGCAGTCAACACAAAACATGTCAACAGCAAACCAACTTTTGTTGATTTCTGAAGAAATGCATGAAGCTAAGGGCGCTAAACCGTTTTCATTCACGTCAGGAAACCTTGAGGAAACATCAAACACTGTGTGAAGTGTTGGTCTTGAAAGAAAGCTGTCGAGAAATCAAATCAATTCAATCTCCACACAGGCCGTTTTTCTTCTTTGTGGAGGTAAAGAGACATGGCTGGAGGATAAGTGGGATCCTAAGAGTGGTTGTACGAGGATAAGGAGTAAGGCAGTGTCACTGTTGCCATTAATCCTAATTAGCAGAGAACATGACAGCAGCATATGGGTGTCCTTCAGTCAGAGAGCCAGACGGCTGCTCTCCCGATCCTGTTTCTGTCACTAATAGAGATGCAAGGGCAAGGGAAATAAAAATTCAAACGTTGAAAGATATTTTATTCCTACATTTACTCTGGGAAAGATGGATGGTTGATAAGCAGAAGCTAGACAATGTAAAAGCATTCCTGTTGATCCTGAAGTAATGAGATCCTAGTATCCCCCAAATTGGTGCTGTGTGTGGGCGAAAACATTTTTTTTTTTAAACAGAAAAAGCCATTAAAGATTGATTCAAAGTTCTGTGTTTTCTTTCTGCTTCTCTGATCAAGTGGCTTAAAATCTGATAGAATGAAAAAACGAAAAGCGCTTGACCTACGGAAAAAAGGGATATCACTTAGAAATAGTTGTAGTAATGCTTTTAGGCTTGATTGGTCAAAGTCTGCTGCGAGCCAACATAATACTTGGCTTCCTATTAGCATTTTCATTCAATGATTTAATTACGGAGCTTCATAATCGAATAAGATACTATATGTTCATTGGAGGTCTAGATTTGACCCCTACAAGATGTTAGCAGTCTTCCACACATGGCTTTGAATTTGATAGAAAATTATCTATTCCATTTAAAATGATGGGTGGAAGATGAATTAGTGCTCATATTGTGATTAGGACTGTAATATTTCAGAATGAATGAAAGATTAATGTTTCAGCTAAAGCCCCCAAGAATAGACTTAATCTAGGCCTCCTTGGTAAATGCATTTCATTACATATTCAAATGATGTGTTTTTGTGACGGATTGGGTAATGGCGGGGACATGGTGGGGACTTGTTTAACATGTCAATTGTTAGCATTTAGTTTCCAAGATAACAGCCATGCCAACGGTAATGTAGAAATGTATCTTTTTAGCAACATTTAAAACAAATTGGCCAACCTTGGCATTTCCAAATGGTTATGTGCTGCTGTTACAAAGAAAGATTGATCACTTTTCTTTTAATACACAGCATTTTTCTAGTGACACGTTCTGTGACTTATTTAGACCATCAGCAAAAACAAGAAATATATAGACAAATATATTATAGTTATGTTCCTGGAAGATTGTGCATGAAGGAAATCAGAATGGCACAGTGAAAGCAATGTTCATAAGGAACCAGTCAAAATGTTGATTGTGCCGTTATTCAATAAATGTACACATTGTGCAATCAACATTTCCTTCATAGTGATTCGTTTAATATACAATACACATTATGTATCTGTTGCTACCTTAATTAGCTAGCTACAGCTGATCAAACCTGGCAAAAACCAGCAGGTCTCCTGTATGTTGGTGTGAGCGTTAGAATTAGCACTTAGTTTTAACTTTGGGAACAGTAAATGGCAAAACAATGTCACCAAAAAGTCTGTTCTGAAGCTTTTGATCGGATCATATGATTTTCCTCCAATAAAAAAAAAGTTAAATTGCAAGGCAGTAACCATATGTTTAAAAAGACTATGTGATATGATTGAATGCTGCCACAGAGCAACATATATTTTATGCATATTTGTAGCCAATTTTGAAGGTCAAGAAGGACAATATGATCCATCAGTGCATGTGTTGAGTAAAACAGTGGATGAGCCTGGCTTGAGCACATGATTCTCTTTTCTCTGTGAGAAAGAAGCTTCTCAGATTCTCAGACACTTTCTATCTCTCTGGAGATATTGTCTACACTAACGGAAGAGCCAGAAAAACAATCCTGTTGAGAATACTAAAGAGAGCTTTAAGACTTTGAACTGTTTGATTGTACCTTTCAATGTGTGGCAGATAAGCTGTTTATAAACTACACAACTCAACATATAGGCTAAATATCTTAAGTGAAATCTCATCTTTAAAAATAATGTTAAAGGCATACATACTGTAAATAGAGATCAGGTATACCCCCCAAACTCACATCTAGGGATTCTTCTGTCTCTTCTCTTTCTCTAAAGGCCAGTCTGATATCCTCCAAGCCTAATCTCAGACTCTTCTACTTACATCAAAAGCCTGTCAGCCTGAGCACATGAAAGCCTGTTTTCTGAGAGCTGCCGGTCGTCCGACTGGAACACTCGACGCAGCTTTAATTTTTATCCTCCGAACATTCGACAGCGGAGCGTACGTGGTAGCCCATCCTGAGCCGTCTGTGGGTCAGGACGTATACACTTAATAGGTGTTCTCTTCCAATGGAAATACATTCAAATGTATTCTGGTTTACATTCCTCCCTCAGCGTAAACTATAAAGTCTGAATTCAGCATCACAAACAAAACCTCATCATCAATCAGTCTAATACTTTCGGATAAAAAGGCATGAGGCAATCAGCTTTGATGTTGAGCTAGTTCAATATTACTGTCAACTTTCAAAGTCAGTTATGGGGGCCATCTTTGTCTGCCAGCAAGCATATGAGACGTCTACACTCAGACTTCAATAGATACAGTAAACAACATCTGCCTTTGTGGGAATCTTTTTATGACATTTACGCTTGTGTGAAATATTGCAAACATCTACTGACACAATACAAATTGATGTAGACTGTGTATATGAACAGTCTCCTGAATCTTGTGGTGTGTGTTTTTTCTTGAGTATAAATGACATGAATGGGTGAGTGCATCAAGATGATTCAATTTCACATTGCCAGCAGCTGCAGGTAGAAAATAGCCTGCAAATTAATCAGTTTCATCATTGTAAACAGTTGATTAATAGACAAAAAGAAACAAAAGCAGTTTGAGTTTGCTGAGGAGAGTTTCTGTAACAGCACGCTGTCTTGCGAGCCTCTGATGGTACAGCAGAAGGTGCAGTAATAAATTGTGTATTGCATGCAAAAGCATCATAATAGCTTTCAGGTTATTCAATATTGAGATGCTGAGGCCTGAATCAGAAAGGAAAGAACAGCCTGTGCTTCTCTATGAAAACATCGTTTTGCAAAACATTGATCTAATATTCCTCTTAGCTCTTTCTTCACTATTATCATTTCACTTTTTTCAAGTGAACAAATGCACAATGCTCTCCTCACCCAATAAAGCATCCAACGCATATAAATGCAAAGGGAATCTCGTCCTTAAGGAAATGTGCCTTAAGCTGTTAAATAATAAGGATAATAATCGAGGACACAGCAGCATTAGCAAAGCTAAGAAGCATCCTCAACATCAAATGGTTATTTTTCTCTCCAACTAAGATAAGTAGGGTAAGTAGGACACTGTGGGACTGAGAAATAGATCATTATCTGGCTTAAAGAAATGATGTGTTGAGAAATGATTCTGGCAATTCGAACATGCAAAAGCTTCTTTTATGTTGGGTCTTCTGGGTAGGGACAATGTAATGTTCATCTTTTATACGCCTCGAAAAAAAGAGCTTGTGTACTTCACTGGTCCTGCTTATAATGCATTCTCTCTTATTCCAACACACAAATACACACATTCATTGTTGTATTGATGGTGAGTCAAGTGTTGACAAGCACACAGAGGTTTTAAAAAGGGGTGTTGATACATCTGTCTTTTCTGAAACGGTTGCAAGCCCATCTGCCAAGTCTGTCTGACAAATGATCCATTTGGTGGGAGACATTAACATATTGAACATGGGGGATATTGAGCCAAGGGATTACAGCAACACAATCCTGGATGGATCCGATCGGGAGGTATTAAAAATGAAATAAGAAATCTGGCAGCATCAGGCTGCTCTGTTCTGCTCCGCTCACTGCAGGTGATTTAGGAGGTTTAACAATGGTACTGATCCTGTGAGAAGATAAGTCTTCTTCTCTCTGACCATTCTCTCTTTTTAAAACACACGCACACAAAGAAACACAAGTTGTTTTCCAGACATGAGAGATTATCGGTCGGCCCTTTGGACTGAGTTCAAGCCTATTGCTATTGAGAAGCATATTGCTGAGAACATATTTTCATCGACAATGTGCAAGCTCAGAAAGCAGGATTTCTGTTTTGCCTGAGGGTTTGACAAATCATACTTTGTAAATGATTCAAAGTAATGTCAGGGAGAAATAAACAAACAAAGTTATGCTTACAATTATCCAGATGTTCCTCTAATCTTTGATTTTTTCGAAATTACCCGTATAGTCCACTTATTTTGTATGTGAATTATTTAAGTGAACCAATCGCTGCACTACTTTTTGTTTTAAAATACATTTCTGGTTTTGGCTTGTAACTCATAAAGTATGGATACCGATATGGTCACGACTTTAATTTCTTAGCACCATGTACCTTCTTTTTAAATGTAAAGAAAATGATTTGAGGATTTATTAAACTTTCTAAAAGCAGCTGATGTTATGGTGTGATTTTATTCAATTAATCAAAGCCCACAGTAACAATGCACCTCCATTTCCTTATTTGTTAAGAGACAGTGTCTCAGTGCAGAACATTATGAATCTAGATATGTAACTATTGTTGAGTGGTCCTAATTTAATTGATAAAACTCATTATATATGCACGATACATACTCATTTATATTTAGTGATTAGCACAGTGGCATATTAATTCGAACACTTATTCATTCCCTGTAGCCTCAGGTGACCAGTTACCCACCACTAAAAGCTTCCCCAGCATCAAAGCGGTTTCTTAGTTATTAGGTTATGAAGATATTGGCCCGCGGTAGGAAATTATAAATTCTCGACGACTGCTGATAGGCATCTTATTTCAGTATCTTCATGATAGGAGAAAAGCGAGCTTGCCATTTGTTGGACGCTCAGTGAAAAAGGCTGATATGGAACATGTCATTTTTTAGATGATAAACTTGTTTAATTCCACTGTGCTTGACACAGCGCGGAGAATATGCATGAGTGAGTATGCATTATTAAAACGGCCTGTTCAGGCAGCCCTAACGCAATAAGGAGAGGGGTCCTCTGTGTTAATCTTACAGGCGTTCCCTGCTGCTGACTATGCTTGTATCAAAAGTTAGAGGCTATGTTTCAGGTCTTATTTCATAATCGTGTGCAGCGTTTGCATATCTTGCTGAAGATTTCAGAAGAGCGGGATCTTGACACTCTCTTTGGATTTCTTTTATATCAGTACATTGATATCAGAAAAGATGACTACAGTCACAAAATTGTGTAAAATGTTCAAATATTGGGATGTGTTGAGCAGGAAGAAAGCACGATTTGAAGCAATGAACCACTATGTTTAAACGAAAGCAGCATAAACAGACAATTGCATCAAATGTTACAAGTATTCTTTTGACTAATATTGTCATGGTTTTGGATTGTTGTTTTCATTTTCCACCTTTTATTTTGAAATGTTTTCCTCCTTGTGTCTTGTCTGATCCTACTTCCTATGTTTTCCTTCCTGACTTTAGTTTCCCTGGTGTGTCTGATAGTGTTCACCTGTTGCCCTTGTGTTTCTGTCTCCCCTGCCCAGCTGGGTCTTGTCCTGTGATTACCGTTCTGTGTATTTAGTCTTGTCTTCCCCTGTGCTCCATGTCTGTTCGTCGTCTTTCCATGTCCATGCTATCTTGTCTCTTCATGTCCTTGTTCCCTGCCTCACCTATGCTCGTCTTTGCTAGTCCATGTCTCCTGCCTGTTCCCGCATGTAAATGTGTTCTTGTCTGTCGTGCTCCCCAGTTTTGTTAATGTTAATTGGTTTCTTGTTTTCTTTTGTCACCGGCTTTTTTTGGAATAAAGCTCGCTTTTTGTTACCTTACCTTTTTTAGTCCTTTTTCTGCATTTGGGTTCTATTTTCCCCAAACCTGACAGCACGAACAGACCAGTATGGACACAGCAGTTTTTTTCCCCTCAAGAGTTGGATCCGCTGATGTACACTCTTCATTATATTTTTTACAAGTGGATGAGAGTCTCATCCAGAACGGCCAAGGAGGCTGCCCTGAAGGAGGCACGCATGGAGGTGGCCAACAAGCCCTGGCTCTGGAGCTCGTTGCCCGAGTGGCTTAAGGTTTTTTCAAGCAGCCCTGAATGCCTGTCTCAAGCCTCGAACCCCTTCCTGGGATCCGGCCTGGCCTTAGGAGGTCCACGGAGTCTCCAAAAGGTCTCTAGGAGACGCAAGGCCAGGATTCCAGCCCGTACCCCAGCAGCCATGGTTCCGGCCCCAGTTCCGGCCCCAGCAGCCATGTTTCCGGCTCCAGTTCCAGCTCCAGTTCCTGCCCCAGCAGTCATGTTTCTGGCTCCAGGTCCGGCCCCTGCTGCCATGTTTCTGGCTCCAGTTTCAGCTCCAGTACTGGCTCCCCGGCAGACGCCAACCCCCCTGTGTCCTGTCGGCGTTCCGAACGACTCCAGCTCCCCGTCTCCTTTTGGCGGTCCGGTCCTCTCAAGTCCCTTCTCAAGTCCCTCCTCTAGTCCCTTTACAAGTCCCTTTCCAAGTCCCTTCTCTAATCCCCTCTCTAGTCCCCTCTCAAGTCCCCTCTCAATTCCCCTCTCAAGTCCCTTTTCAAATCCCTTCTCATTTCCCTTCTCTAGTCCCTTCTCAAGTCCCAACTCATGTCCCAACTCCATGCTTTGTTCCGTTGGGGGTCCTGCTGGGGGTCCTGCCAACTCCATGTCCTGTGCCGTTGGGGGTCCAGCCGACACCTGTTTCGTCGGGGGTCCTGCCAACTCCAAGTCCTGTGCCGTTGGGGGTCCAGCCAACTCCACGTCCTGTTCCGTTGAGGGTCCA
Organism: Notothenia rossii; assembly: GCF_949606895.1. Taxonomy (NCBI): domain Eukaryota; kingdom Metazoa; phylum Chordata; class Actinopteri; order Perciformes; family Nototheniidae; genus Notothenia; species Notothenia rossii. Next base: position 73,198,053 of record NC_136905.1, on the reverse strand, counting down.
GCCGACACCTGTTCTGCTGAGGGTCCTGCCAACTGCGTGTCCTGTTCTGTTGGTGGTTCCGCCGAAGCCTGCTCCGCCGGGGTTCCTGCCGACACGATGTCCTGTCCTGTTGGAGGTCCCGTCGACACGTGCTACGCCGAGGGTCCTGCCGACACCAGCACTTGTTTCGTCGGGAACACCTGTGACTATCCCGCCGACACCTGTTCCAGCACGGGTCTCGCCAACACCTTGTCCTTTCCTGTTTGGGGTCCCGTCGATACCGGCCCTTGCTCCATCGGGGGTCCCACTGACACCAGCCCATGTTCCGTCCAGGGTCCCGTCTACGCCTGTCCCGTCAGGGGTCCCACCAGCTCCTGCTCTCGATCCCAGTGCTCCGGTGATCCAGCTGACACTGGAGGGGTCCCATTACGGCGTACGTCGTCCTCCGGAGCTGTCCCGCCTCCGTCCTGCCAGTCCTCCCAAGCTGTCCCATCGCCGCCTTCCTGCCCACCCTCCGGAGCTGTCCCGTCGCCGCCTTCTTGCCCGACCTTGTGCCCGGCCTCCTGAGTTCCCCAGCGGCTTTCGTCCTCGAGCCCAGCCCCCTGACTCTTCCAGCCGCTGCCTTCGCCCTCATGCCCAGCCCCCTGAGTTCGCCCGCTGTGGCCTTCGCCCCCTCTTGAACTCTGCCTTGCCCCCGGGCCGTCCGCCCTAGACCCCCTCCTCGAACTCTGCCTTGCCCCGGGCCGTCCGCCCGAGACCCCTTCCTGGTCTTCTGCCGTGCCCCCGAGCTGTCAGCCCAAACCCGTCCTCCAGACCCCCTCCACCCACCCTTTTGGCCATAGTTATTGGGTGAATGTCCACATAGTTTTGCAAGAATATGGTAAGCAGGCAAGAAACAGTAAATATATTTTCTTTCTCCAACAGCCTTCAACAATTGAGATCCAGTTTCATAAACACAAACATTCAAATCTATAAACCACACCATGAGTTTTACTACTTCTACAGCAGCGGCAGATACCAAATGTAAAATTAAAATTGCACTCTATATCTTCTCTGCCTCTTTTGTTCAGTCTTTTAATGTCCTAAAGCTCCCACCTCTTTATGCAAAGGAGATTTCACCAGCACATTTAGATAATTTATTGGGATCCATGAGAAACTTTGGCCGTCAAAGCCATCTCCAACAATTTCACATCAAGGAATGTTTATCTGTCGCTTCAAACTTGATTGATATTACACTTAATTTTAATGGGAACAACATACTTCTATGTCTGAATCCTTTAACGTTTTTGCTATTATGGATGACATACTTAAAATTCAGGAGTGCACATTTTGATTTGTGAGAATCGGACTGTTTCTCATCCTGAGTGTGATCTCCTAACATTCCCTGAAAATAGACGTACCACAGGCCGACATAGACATACCTTAATGCCCCTGATAAACATTGAATTGCTTTGTCACCCCTCATTAGTCGTCATTTCAGTCAGCGAACAGCTGAGTATCAGCGAATATTCACTTGCTTGTGGCCCACTTGTGGCCCCGGAGCAAGTCCAATGAGCTGAGGGAAGCACACGTCAATAACAGTAAGCCAATTAAAATCACTCTTCATTTAAGCTGTGATCTCTATTGATTTGCCTTTCAATTCTCATCCATCAGACTAGCGGACTGCCTTGAAGGATTGGAGGAATAGACTGTCTGACTCACTCAGTTTCTCAGCTGCCTCTGTAACAACTACCAGCAGCTTTACAGAACATTGAGGCAGGCTGGCACAAGCTGTTCTGTAGACTAAACAAAACCCTGAGCCTTCAAGACTCATAGCTGGTGGATTTAATTCTGTCACAAAGCTGCAGACGAAAATAGCAAATAAAATGTGGACTGCATATCAAAGCAAACAACACACCTAAAACAATATAAGTAATAATCCGGCGTCAATATGGTTCCAGTTTATAATGGACTTCAACATGTGACCTTTTTAGGATGTAAAGCTCAAGAATCAGTATAATTTGGGAAAATGTTCTGAACATTGAAAATTAAAGTAGTGTATTCAGCACATTAATAGTCAATGCCGACTGATCCATGTTTAGCATGTCAGATAGTAAACAGAGCGTCCCATTAGTTCAGGCAGAGCACTGACACTGTGCTTGCATTAGTTGATTGGCACCAGCTGTTTCAGTCATGCTTCACAATCATTGGCTCGTTCAGCAGCTGTGTGACCATCAGCTGAATAATAACCATCAGGTGTGCAGCACGACCATTTTAACTGAGCACTTCTCACTGACACACTCAATACAAAGCTGTTTGCTGCCAAAACTCCCTCCGCCAGCCCAACCCTTTCCCTATGTGCTATATTTGGATATTATTTAGTTGATACTTAAAGTATTTATTGTCTCTGGAAAATGTATCTAATAATGTATTAGCTTAAGCACCTCTTAACTCAGAGAAAAAATACTGGATGGTTTGTCAGTGCCAATGGAATGTCATTTTTTTCACTTTCTGACCTGCTTCCTCCACATCCAGGGTTTGGATAGATTAGCGCAACTCTACATTTTTATTTGAGTAATTATAAAATATGAATTTCTCTATTTTGGTTTAACATCTCACAATTTAGCTTTTTAGTTTCTCTCTCATTGCTCTTATCAGCATTTTTTCTAGAAGCAGCAGACAGCTGTTTTCAATGAGAAAGCTGTAAAAGACAAATTGTACACTGCCCAGTACCAAATGGCATACGGTCAAATAAAGAGACATGTTGGAGCCAGAAAGTCCCTCAGGAGTTGGTACGGACCAAACACAGAGCGAGTGGTTGAGGCTTTCATTTTTCTGATGGCCAAAAACAAGATTTCAATGTGATAATGAATCTGTCAGCTAGGAATCAAGGATTACGGCTCGTTTTACTTCCCTTAGCAAAGAAAATCAATTGATGCAGGTTTAATAGTAGCAGATGTTAATATTAAAACGTAAATTCACCCCCAACCTACTGCAAGGCTATAACATTAAAACAAATAACAAACGATATTCATTATTGCTTTTAAAAGGTATCGCTCGAACAACGCTGTTAATTATATCACTGACCAGTCTTTCTTTCACCCTCAACACCGTCCCTGTTTAGGCGAGTTCAAAACACGTTCTTCAAACCTGTCAAAGACGTTGTGTTTGATGATCAGCTCCGTGTGAAGGTTAGAAGATGTGCACTGGCCAGGGGCGGCTTTCTTCTTGTTTTTCTTCTTCTTCTGACACCATCTCTTCCTCTCCAAAAGGCAGAGGGGGTCAAGCAGCAGGGTGGGGGTTGGTGGTAGTGACTTTACATGAATTGTAAATTAGTGAATAAAAGTGTGGATGCGAGCGTCCATCCACACAGCATTACTTTTTTTGCTTACTTTGATGTAAAACTGTCTTGTAAGCATACCTAAATGTTAATAATTCCAGTGCTTGCAGTTGCATTTCTTCCACGCTCCCTGTTTTCTTGCAGACTCAAAGGCCTTGAACTGTCAGTGTCTTCCCCCTCGAGCACATACAGCACACCGTATCAACTTTCTGGTTCAGCAGCTTTGATAATAATCTGACCTCACCTGTTTGGTTGACTTGGGGAGTTATCGTTTTCATTCTGTATGCTGTGTGAACACCGCAGTGTAGGAGTGAGTATTCATCTTACTGCATTAACCCTCCTTTATTTGACAAAGGTTATTTTATAACAACAACGCTCCTCTAATGCAGTGTCGTCTGAAGCAGCTTTGTCCTGGACTGAAGCCATTTATTTTTCACAAATCACTGCCAATTAACATTAAAAGCTGGCAAGACATGGCACCTCCATTTTCATTTTCGTCCCCTGATAAAAAATCACCCAAGCAAACACACAGCAACGACATAAAAGGTCACCGTGACAAGGTGACAAGCTGGTGATAACTGGCGAAAACCAAAGCCAAAAAACCTGGGTTTTGTTTCTAATTTCATACAAAATGAGGTTGAAAAACTGCCCCTACAGTAAAGACTCTATATATTATAACATGTAACTTTCATAAATAATGATGACACTCGAGAAGAAGGCTGCTGTTATGCATTTGATGTATTCATAGTGGCGTTTCAGAGAATGTGTGTGCAGCTGACAGACCTGAAGTAGGTTATTTCTACTCTTACACTTAATACACTCTGAAAGTCCGGGCCACATCTGGCTCTCTTTCAGCCTTATTTCATGCCTGCTGGCTGTGTTTCCTCATCATGCCTTTGTACACTATGTTTTACTGCCCTGACAAGGCTCCAGAGGTGCCAAGTACATTTACTCCGTTATTGTACTCAAATAAAATATCAAGGCTCTACCAGAGTATTTTGTTTTTGTGAGACTTTCTACTTTTCTTTTAATACATTTTTGTAGAAGAGATGTGTCATTTTCATCTTTCGTTAAAGAATAATTTTTCATAATGAGTATATAAAAGTAATTTTACTACATAGTTATATCTTCGGTTAGATGGTTTGTTGGTTTGTTTGCTTATCTCTTTGTCTTTCAGAAAAAACGACTGGACAGATTTTTCCGAGTCTTGGTACAAAGGTTGTAAAAATGGATTTCCAAACTGCAAAGATGGATGAATATATTTATCTATCATTTTTATAGCATTAATCTTGCTACATAAAATCAGTATCTGCATTTGGCTTGTGACTGGTAATATTCAGGAGGTTGAAACATTTGAGAAGTTTCAATGTTTCATATGACAATAATAGTATGTCAATTAATACTATTAAAATATTTCACAAGCTCTTTGCAAGCTGTCCTCTTGTCACAGAAAAGGGTTTCTTAATGAGCGTGTTTGGGCAAGTGTTTTTGAGATCTGGTCTTTGTGATCATTTGTGCAGACATGGAGCAGCCTGAGTATCTAAATCCTGCTCTTGGGTTAGAGTTGCAGCCCGTGATGCTAACAGATGTCACCGTGGGATGAAGGTCCCTGTCGCAGCCGAGGCTTCACAATGGGAACGCCTTTGCTTGTCGCACCCTGCCGTGTGCCAGAGGCCCCTGGCAGCTCTCGCTCTCCTCCTCAGTCCCGGTGTTCCAGACTGCCACATTGTTTCGGCGATGATTAATTACCGTCCTGATGAAATGTGAAGCTCTGGAAATGTCACAAGGATGACATGGGCTTGTCAGTGTGGGCCAGTGGGGTGGAGCATATCGCACACAGACATCTGGAAGGATATGGAGCACCACCTGCATTTTCAAGGAAAGAACGTATTATTACCTGAGCTGCTTTCTTTTGGATTTGATGTCATTTTATAATATTCTTTCACCGGCAAAGTCTGCTTCCTGAGTCTGGATTTCAAGCGTATCTATACTGATGACATGTAATGTAAACTTAATTAAAGTCAAATGATTTACCATGCAATATCAGAACATGTGTTTCTCACCATACTCAACAGTGAAGAGCAGTAAACACCTGAGTATTTTTCTAACAGTGCCTCCATACATGTGGTATCATACTACCACCAAGATCTGCACCCGCGGCGGCTTCTCCTTCACGCTGTCAGCGCACAATAACATCTCATGCAGATGTACTGTAGGTTCAAGATGTCTGCTCAGAAAGTGTTTAATCATTTTCTGTTTGGGGAAAAATGCGGAGGAAGATATCGCTTGATGAAAAACACAAATGACATACAAAATGTCCCTGATGAATTGGTCCATTTACTGAAATAAATTGAATTGATGCAAAGGATCCCAGGGGAGCAGAACATGGTTCAGCTATGGATGAAAAACCTTCTCAGAGCTACTGCAACTTCAAGCCGCCACGCTTATTTGTATTACACACAAGACATGGGAAGATGTGCTGACAGCCCCTGTTTATCGCACTTAATAAGAGCAGTTGTTTCCTCTGAGCTGAAATGTTGGCTAATTACCTTGGGACTAAAACAGGAACAAATGCAATTATTTAAATGAATGAATCTGATTTGCTTGTGTTATTACATGAGAGACATGTGTTGAAATCTAGATGATAGCTTTGATCATCAGAGTGGAAATTCTATGTTTGTTTACCTGACCATCTGTAAAAGGTAAACCCTCTATTAAAACATCAGGTATCCGTATGGTAAAGCAGATTGGGAATTATGCTTAAATCAGCTCAATCAAGTGTCTCCATGACTGGGCAGCCATCAGTTCCTGTTAAACCATATGTTCATAAATGATAAAGATGTAATATCATTCTAGTTGCCTGTTAAGTTTCGACATTTCAAAGTCACATTCAAGAATATTTCTATTTTTAGTCACATATGTTCATGACTATGGGTGAAAAAACATCATCAGAATTCATGCACTTCAATCTTCTGTTTTTCTGCATGTTGGCAACAGATCGCCACACATCCATCTCTCGTCATCGCTACTTTAAGGTTGCAAAACATATGGGTAATCACCAGAATGGCTGTGTGAGCAGATGTTATTGGTTAATTGAAATGCATTTGATCTTGAATGATTAGTGTCCGTCAGAGCATTTCCTTGTTCGGTGTCCTAATGATCGGCTGCTGTGACAGCGTGTTCCCTCATTCTGGTTTTATGGGCAACTTATCCACACACCATTACCAGTTCCAGATCACTGACGTCAGCACTGTAGGCCAATTTATAATGCGTAGAGGAGTAGTATCAACTCATCTGGATGCACAGAGAACAACATCATTAATTCAGCAACATAGATAAACAACTCGTGATTTACCTGACAGATGCGCCCAGGTGTTCGAAAAAAGCAGTAAAACAGATATGTACATATTTTATACAGGTCTGACGAAAGTGCACAGTTGCTCTTACCTCCCTTTTACACACTGTTGTGCCCATGGAGGATATTAAAGGTCAGTTATAGTTGAATTCCCGTGCCGAGGTAGATGCTGGGTCAAAAGCTTGAAGGCAGAGCTAATCTGTTGGAGAAATGTCTCCTCAAAAATCACACACCCCTCAAGCTAACAGGTTAGCCGTTTTTATATGCATATTTTAACCTCTATGTAGAGAGATTGACAGTAAACTCCTTTTTGAGAGTGACATAATGAGAACTATTTGGTTATATTTAAAACCTTGGTCCCCTATTATACTCTTTTCAAAGTAGGCCTATATATAAGTCTCAGATATATATAAAACATGTCTATTATGCACCGTGACTCGCTGATATGAGGATTCAATTGCACAACCCGGAGACGAAAAGGTTTGAAGAAAAAAATTAACTTTAATGGATCAAAAAACAAAGAATCACTCTTTACAGAGGGAGTGACAAAACGGTCACAAAACAAAACGCTCTCATGGAGGATATCTCAAAAGGTACTTGGTCTCTCTATGGCTGCTTGGATCTGACTTCTTGGCATGACGAACAAGACGAACTGACAACAGACAAGGGGAGACAGGACAATATATACAAGAGGTAAGTGGGAACAGGTGGAAACAATCAGGGCGGGGCAGACGCTGACGATGGCGGGAAACAAGAACCAAGGAAGTAAAGGCACCTGGAATGAGACAAGGAGTACAAAATAAAACAGGAATTGAAACAAACAAAACAAGCATGAACGTGACAAATACATAACAAACTAACATAATTGACGGGACACAACAATGTCTCTGAAGTGTTTGGCTCAAAATACCAAACAGATTATTGTATGCCACGCCCCTCTGCGAGAGGTTTGGTTGTGACATCACTAAGTGGCCAAAATCTGATCAACTCATTTTCAGACAGGTTTTTATATAAATGGATCAGGACAAAAGGAGAGAGAATCTTTGTTCATGAAACTTTCTGAATCTCTTTACACAGAGGGGACACATATGTATGTATAAAATACATGAAAAACTTGCAAAATAGGTAACCTTTAAGTGTAACTAAGATTTGTAACTATAATTGTATACTTTTGTACCAGATCTGTAACATTTCAATTGATACACTGATGAAATTGACAGTGTTGCCAACTATTTTGGAAAGAGCTCAAAACGGTATGTTTTGAATTGAGGAAAGATGTTGACACCAGCTGCCTTTTATCAAGATCATTGTTGCAGACTCCCTGCTAAGCTTGATATCATCACATTTGCGAAACATGTCGAAGTGAGGAAGAAAAACAACAGTATCCGACTTGCAATAAAATAAATTATTTTTCACCATCAACCTCTGTCAAATATGTGTTAGAATTGATATGCAATGAAAGCAATCACTTCAATCCAAATTGTTTTTCTTTTAAAAAGAGAAATTATTCCTGCATGGAAAAGCTGCTTACGATGAATACAAAGCCTATTGCTGGTACATTTTTAATCACTCCTACTTCAAACCTTCTCCCTACATCAAAGACAGCGTTTGGGGCAGAAGTCAGACTGTTACCTCCAGATCAGAATAAAGTGGGAGCTGATTTACGGGAGAAATATTCCTGCGGATGGTAATTTGCTGTTTCAGCCTCATATTGGCAGTGACCCTCTGCCCCTTGTGTTTTGGAATGCTCATCTGATCAGGAAGGTCAGGCAGAAAGAAGCACAAATGGGCAACGAGCTCTCATAAACCCACGGATGATTATACCAGCTTCTTGTTTAATCTGCAAATGAGAGGGCCTGCAGCAGAGTGGGATCTAACTTTGTTGTTTAGAGTACATGTCTCTTTAAAAATGTAGTTCAGACTGTGCAGTTTTCTCTAAATCACAGTGGTCATCAATGATTTGCTCCTTCTCACCTTGCACATCTGTGTTGTTTACTTCAAAAAATATGTTGTAAACACAAAGATCTGACATTATGGAATTTTAAAATGCATCAATAAGCAAACACTTTACACTTTGCTGAAGAAAACAAAACAAACCTCCTTTGGCTTGGTTAAAAATGGAGGGGCAACCTAAAAAGTGTTTAATGAGGACTTTACCGCTCATAGGGACCGGAGGAAAACAGTGGTTGACTGCCCTAGTGGCTTGTGTCGGGGATCAATGGTCATTAATCTTTCTAGAGAGGCTCCGGCTGCACTTTTTTAGGGGAAAGAAGGACTGCTGACCCAAGTACAGGACGTCTTTTTAAGTCCAACTGGCAAGGTTTTCTGTGTTTGGATCCCACAGCACTTCTCGTCTGTTTTGTCCTGCTGCAAGCAGAGCTCAGGCGGGTGGAGGCTCAAGTAGAGAACAGACACAAATCATTAAAGTAGAGAACAGACACAAATCATTAAACAGAAATCCCCACAGACGGACTTACTCACACTATTTGTCTTCATGCCAAAAAGATTGTGTTAACTTTGTATTGTATGTGATGGTTCTGTAAGTACTCTGATCCTTTATCCAAGTGCATACACTAACTATACTGATATTAGATTGTTAATGCTGATCAACAATGTGTTATTGTTACCTTATTAGCTGGTTGAGTTGTTTCTTGATTTAACAAATGTATATAGAGCTTGGCAATTTAGCTCAGTGGGATCTAAGCAAGTAGACAGGCTCCCTTGGAGGGTTTCAAGATAAATCTGAGTTGTTGTGAGATGATTCTGTTCCTGGGGTGGAAAAAACAAGTTGTATATGTCTAGGCTTTTCTCTAAGACTCTTTGAAGCTTAGAGTGTTTTTAAATGACACTCTTTTAGAAGTAAGTTAATAGTGGGATAAACTATGTGTTTTTGTAAGCTTATCATGTGTTCTTTAAATGGAATATCTTCTTTTAAAATGGAGTAAAAACAAAAACATGTAGTGAAATAGACGAGAAAGACTGAAAACTCAAGTATAAAATGATACAGTACTTAAGTAAATGTACTTAAGTATTGTTACTGTCCACCACTGTGTATTGAATCTAGGTTTTTGTGCACTGTAAAATTACTTCAAACTATTAAACCTAGGATACATCAGGTGTTACAATGCAGATTAATGTCTCTTATAATCAAATATAAACACATAAAAGCATTCAACAGCAATATAAACTCATACATTCACAGTCACTTTTGAATGTAACACTGCCAATGTAAACCAACAGTCTTCATTGAATATAATAATTGTACGTATAACACATCATTTAAGGCATTTAAACACTAATATATTCTGTCAGAAGCAATCATATCATGCTGATATGTTCACGCTGCAAGGTTAGAAAATTGCCAATAAACCACCTGGGAAGAAAAGACCTCCCTACTGCTGTGAAAAATACTTTGAGGGTACCTTTCACACTGTCGTGAAGTCGTGAAACTTAATGACATAAAGGTATGGTTGAATAGTTTAATAAACCTGAAAATATAATCCCTTTGTGATTCACCCACCCACACAACACATTCAGCGAACAGCTAATGTAACGTTATAAAGAATTATAGGCAGCGCTCTAAGTAAAGTAGAGCTGTCATCACACAAGGTATAATAACAGTATTTTGTAGACGTATCCAATATTAGTGCAATGTACCATAGCGTATTATATGACATTGTACCGTTGCAACCTATTGACATTAACTCTCTTACTGTAAAAGCTACCACAAATATGTTTTTTATCTCTAGAGATATTTTCGTTAAGTTGGCGAGTACTTCACTTTCTCCCTCAGGTCAACGCAGCTTGAATAACTAAACATCATTCAGTCACGGAGGAGTCCTTCATTCGCCCTGCGCTGTGCAGAGCTGTGTTTTTTTTGGGGGGGGGGGGGGACTGTAAATGTATCCCGGACCTCACCAACAGGCACAGCGCCGCTCGACTGGAGTCAAGGGCACTTAGTGACATGATACTAATAGAGGTTGGCACCGAGACATAAAAAATACAAACACATTTAGTTAAGAGGGCTTCAAGGATCTCATAGGGCAAAGCTGTAACTCCTTGCACCCCCACAACAGCAGCAGAGCTTTTAAGGAATCATAAATATCAGGTTTTCTAAAGGAAGCAATTCATCTTTGCATTTCACATCTTTTCTTTCCTCACATTTCAGATCCGAATAGGGGGAAACACTTGGAAAGCATGTTTCATCAAAGTTGTACTAAATGATGCTTGATCAAGACATGCACATGTGTTCATTCTACATACTTATGCATTCTAAAATGTGCAATACTAATACTAAATAGCAAACTGTAAGTAAACACAAATGTAAACATACCATTTAATACCATCCTGAAACAGGAAATACATTGTGTGACAATTGATGTCAATCAAACTACAACTTGAAATAACACTTCCATTTGAACGCAAATGTCCTTAAATTGAAAACTTGTTTTTTTACGAGCAGCTCCTCCATCTACTTCGTGAATTGCAATGTGGCAAAACAGTGTGCATTAACAGCACCACAAATCGATTGTAGCAGATAAACATGCACAACACCTTGGACAAATTAAATTTGTTATGAATTGAATGAAACACTAAGGGATTACTATTGTTTTACCATTAATCCTGAGAGGGACATTTCTGCAGATTGTATGGCAATCTAAAATATGTTTTCAGTCTTTATTAAAGTTGTGGAAGGACCGACTTAGCATCCTTGGAGCAACACCAGCAAGGTTAAAAACAAGCATGGACATTCGTAATAGCTGTGACCACGTTTGCGTATGCATTAACACACAAACACAACCTCACAAACACTTAACCTCCATGCCAAATTTCTGACTCATATGGGCGAGACTGTGGCTACCAAAGGGTAAGGAAAAGGTGCGGATGAATCCACAGAGCGAGGTTCAAAGCTGCTGGTCGCTGCTAAAAGTACAGGCATTGATGAATACATTCATAAATTATAAAGTTGTTGTATGGTTGTCATGGTGGCTTCATCAAATCTGCAGCCCCCAAGCATAATGTTTGTATCCTTCTCTCTCTTTCTCCAGCTTTACTGAAATGACATTAAATTGAAAGCAGGATGCAGTTAAATGCCCTCTTGCATTTATGTTGACACACTGGCAGATGGTGTTCCTGGTTATAGAACAAAGCTGACTTTATTGCAAACCGGCACATAGAGAGACAGCAAAAGGCTCAAATGCAGGACCCCATCAGTGTGACCAAACACTGCCATGTAAACACCTCTACATGGCAACTGCTGTACATGCATCACAACCTTTAATTGTTAAGTGAATTATTTATTTTTTATTGTTATTTGACTGTCTTCCTGACCACATTTGTATTCCTTTGGTCAGTACCACAATGGCTCCAAGGAAATATGTTATACATTCGGGTCATTATTCACTATCTCTAATTAATTCTACATTCGAAACAGGGAAAGTGCAATTTAGCATCTCTTGCCTGTTCCTGTTGGGAAATCCATTTAGGTGCAATGTAAAAACCTCTTTGATGTAGAAATCTATTTTCATTGGTATCCAGAGCTGTTGATGTGCAACACAGCAGCTGACCCTCTGTTTTATATCCCAAAAGGAATTCATATTTGCTGCAGCCCCTGTAGCTATTTACACTTTATAATTTCAATTTCATTTTATTTTTCTTGGGTTTCGTTGAATGTTTTTTGCATCTGCTCTCTCATTTAAAAACTCTTTTACCAATTGATAAATCCAGCAGCAGGATCATTAATGCCATGTAGGGATTCAAAAAAACATTAAAAAAGTAAAATAAAAATGTAATATTTGAAATCACAAGACACAAGATAGAAAAGTATCTGTAACATTAAAGTATTTTAGCTTCAAATTACATTAAAACAGTGACAATAACAGGGTTTCAGTAGGTTCTTTAGAGAAGTGGTTCTCAACTGGTGGGGCGGACCCGTTTCGAGATGTGTGAGTGAAGAAAAAAAAAAAATTACTTTTACTTTTTTTTAAACACATAATGAAATATGACCCCCGGTTTGATGATTGACAGGTCACAGAACAATGAGAGCTATCTACCCTTACCCACAATTTAAAGTAATTCACACAGACTCTCTCCTCTTTACTCTTCTCTCTGTGTGGAGCAGCAAGCTGTCAGAACAAAGTGAAAAACAAACAATGGCATAACATATTATTAATATGTCGGGTAGTAATAGATTTATTTATTTTCTTCTCAAGAGTGTACCTGAATGCTTAGTTTATATGTTAGTATTTCAAAAAATCTCCTGGGGGAGGATCCCCCCAGACCCCCCTTCTGGCGTTGGGTTTTCAGCATGTGTGCCTTTTTATGTTAGTTCAGCTTGATTCCATCATCTCATTAAACCTTGCTTTAAAGCATACTTTAGTTCTGTGAAGGGACATAAGGGATATATGGACTGTACTTCACTTTAATTAATAATGTACGCTGAAAAGTGTATATATTACTGCACGATTTTTTGTTGAATAGATTTGAGTGGTTCAAAATTTCGGGTCGCCATCTATTCACTAAGGAAAAAGTGGGTCCCGAGGCCTGACCAGTTGAGAACCACTGCTTTAGACTACCTAAAGCACCAACACAACAAACTCCATCCCAATTCCTGCATTCAAAATCCTACTAAAATCAAAGTAGAAAATGAACTAAAGTCTATTTTTACTTAAATATCTGAAATAAAAAGCTGTTAGCCTGTCAGTGATATCGTTGGAAATATTGGTATTACTGATGTATAAATAGCCTCTTAGGCTTTCAGCATTTTGCTGTTGTAGCTGTAACAATATTTCTCTTTGAAACGTCATGGAGTATTAAGTAGCATAGAATATAAACAATCAATTGAAGTACTATTACCTCTAGTGTTTACCTTAGAACAGTATTTTAGTTGAAGTAATCAGGTACTTTCCACCCCTGAAGCATAAACCTAAAATACACCAATGTGATGGATACCAAGTCAGCTCACACATCTCCTCTCCAGAGGGTTTATTCACAGGAGAATCGCAGTTTTCAATTAGTGTGTCCTACTTTTTCGAAACCTCTATGAGCAAAATAATAACACAAAAGTAAATCTCTCTACGGCAAGATGAGGGTAAGTAAGCAGCCTTCTTGTTATTGCATGAGGAGAGATTTGCCTTGTAGCAGGCTGTGGTGGTTTAATATTTAATGATCTTCTCTGACACCAGGAGCAAACCTCGGCAAACCACAACTGTGAAAAACCACTGAATATATTTAAGAATGCAACGTTGTTTCAAACTGGACTCTTTTAAAAACCGTGTCACACAAGATAAGTTGATATTATGCTTTTCTGGCGAGGTTAACAGCTGTTTTACATCCAAATGACAAACTCTGTCTGTTTGTTTTTATGTTTGGAGGTTTCTGTTTGGTTTATTGGCCCTTAGCCGTCCAGTGAGAGGTCCAGATGACCCAAATCAGGGCCAATGAGAAGAAATCAGATCTCATCTGGTCTTCAATGTGGACACATGAAGGACCTCAGCTGGATGTGAGTTTACCACTGCATGCAATCGCATAAGAGCCAAAAACCCTCATACACAACAAGTTACTTTCTAAAACTAGATAGATCCTCCATCATACAAAACACGTTTACTCTTTTAAAACGATTGCTTGCACTAAAGCAGCCCTCCCTGACGGATATTAGCATCAGCAGATTACAAAAAAAGTGAGAATTTCACATATTCAGCAGTTTAAAACTCTACATGACTACATTCTGTGGCCACACAATGGGAAAAGATGCAGGAAAATGGTTGCGTGTCTGTATGTCAATGTCGCTATATGTAAATATATACTTTATATTGTGTAAGTCCTGTAAGAGCGAATTAGCATGTCTTAGGCTTTACAGTTGCCAATAAAATAGAGCTGAGTTCTTGTCAGAATAACTGCGGTACATCTGCATTTTCCTGTATAGACAACTGTTTTGCTGTCATTTTGCTCAACTAAAAAGCTGAAAAATCCCATTAAATCTCTTTCAACATCCTTTATGTTAATGTCTGTGCCATACTGCAGGTCCTGCCCTAAATTCCTGACAGGCACTATTCCCAGTAATTAGGCTGACGCCAGCTCGGCTTTCAGATTCCCCGTGACAGTGTGTCAGGTATAAATAATATTTACAATATACTCAGCCAGTAGAGCGAGTTCCTAAAGCGCACCAGCTCTTCAAACGACATCTAAACCCCCTAAACCCATTATTATTATCATTATTATTTTAATTTTTTTCTTGATTTGATTTTTGATTTTATTCATCTGTGTGAATCTTTGCTGTCCTGTTTTTCACACTTACCCTGTTGCTGCTTGTACAACTGAATTTCCCCACGGGGAGTAATAAAGGTCCATCTTATCTTATCTTATCATAGTCTTTCCTGACCTTCAGTCTAACATGCAGCAATGCCAAAGTAACTGATGTTTTTTGTTCTTTAGTGTTTTTGGCCTTTATCCTATAGCTATACCTCTTGAGTCACTGACTTTATTTTGCTTTTTATTTCAGTACTAGTATCCTGAGACTTCTATTTTCTGTCTTTTTTAAACTTGTTATGTGTAGGGGAGCAGGATTTGTACTTTCCACTCTTTTTTTACCATTAAAAACAAAATCACTGTACACTATGTTGGATCTTTAGCTCTGTTTCAGAAAGAAAGAAGTTGAACTCCCTGCTTCACATGTTGCCTCTGGTTGAACTCGGTGTTGTCGCACCACATAAAAAAGAAGATGATGCCATCTAGATTGAAGCCACGGAAAAATGTCTCTATCAAAACATTTGTCAAACTAATCAAGACGAGGCAGCTATGTTCATTAGCTCGCCTCAGCTTCATGCCCACTTGTCTGGAGACTTCAAGCTCTATTATTGTTACGGGTTAGCTCGGTGACATTTGGCTACAACTCTGAATATTCATAATACCCAAAGGGCGCCGTGAATGATCAGCACGCCTGACATGCTCAATGTTCAAACGTCAGCTGTGACTGCTCTGAACTGTGAATTACATTTCAGTAAATGAAATACCAAGAGATCTCTTGTTGTGTTTGTATTTCAGAAGACTTGTTAACAGAGGATGGTGTTTGATAGTTGTTTCCAGCCTTATTGGCTTGTGACTCCTCCTCACTGGCGACATGTGTCCGAATAACAGGGTAGAACAATAGTTTTACCAATGGTGATATGTGTAATAAATTCACTTTTTAATAGATCTTTAGAAAGACATATTTTATTTTTTAAGGGATTTTGGACAGCACATACTGTACCTGAAGTTAAAGTATTGTGTTTTTATACTATTGCAAAGTTATGAGAGGTAATCTAATGATGCAATCAAGCACTACACGCTGCTCTTTAAATATTCTCAAAAATAGAAAGGGGTTGATGTTCAGTGCGATCATGTCTCTCAGACAGTGGATGATTTGCTAAACAGTGCAGGATTTCCAAGGTGACGGGTAGTTGGTAAACAACAACAACAACCCCCTTGTTCTTGTAGTGAGGATGAAAGTAAGTGTCTCAGTCAAAATAAGAGAGGAGATCCTGATGGTTTTCTTAGTAATTATATCTAGGCGAGATTTAAAAAATGTATGAGAGAAACATGTCGGGAATGAATCACTCAAGTTAAACCACACTCATCGCTGACAGAAATGTTTATAACGTACTACCACCTCTCTCTCAGTCAGTTATTGTTTATGTGTCTGTTAACAACGATATATAAGATGACAGTGTCAACAATTAACACAATCTGCATGCCTAATACAACGGGCAAACCACGGACATGGACTTAATGATGTAACCTTGCATGCAATAAAACCCTTGCATGGTGATTGGTGTTATCCTGTGAAGCGACAGGCAGCTAAAAAGGTCAACCACAAAAGTCCTAGACAGCATGCGATACTAAAAGGCTGCCATGACCTTCAGGCTGTGGCATTCTGGGAAGAGGAGAATGGCGTTTTCATGTGGAGAGCAATTGAAACACTGTTTTGTAATTAGTGGAGATTTGTATTCGTGATTCATTTCAATAATGCACTGCTGTAGCGTGTTTTATAACAGATGGGAAAGACAGCAACAACAGAGAGCGTAGTTTTTAAAAAGTATGTTTTATAATGAAATAGAACCAATGCAGAAAATCGTTCATTATCACTTGTAAATGTTTATTCGACCCTTTACGCTATCACAGTTTAGAGGATCAATAGTTTGCAACTTGTGCCTTATCAAGAGATAATCAAATGCAGCCTGACTGCAC
The DNA here is from genome assembly GCF_949606895.1 of Notothenia rossii. NCBI lineage: Eukaryota > Metazoa > Chordata > Actinopteri > Perciformes > Nototheniidae > Notothenia > Notothenia rossii. Next base: position 73,181,176 of record NC_136905.1, on the reverse strand, counting down.
TTCTTCTCCCCTCATGTTTTTAAATGTATTCACTTGTCCAGAGACACAAACTATAAAGTAAGGTTAAATGGTGAGTGTCTTTCAGGTGGATTAACAACTTTCCACATGTAGGCAGAAGAAGAGGAGGAGAAAAGGAGAATAATTCATAGTATGAGACCAAAGGTTTGAAATTGTGATCATTTATGTGTAGCTTGTCCTTAAAAATAAACGTGTCAATAGGTGAAATCATGTATGGAGACCAAAAGTCTTTTAAACTTTAATAAGACTTTATAAAAACTTCACCAATTCAATTTTCAGCTTCAACTTGAATTGGTCAAATAAGAAGGAAATCTGTCTGAAATCCAGATGAAACACAAAACACATAATTCAAACCATAAAACATAATTAAATATGTGATTCAATTGGTAAGCAAGCATGTAAATAACCATAGGGAATGGTCACTCTTTTTCGTGGTGATGTCAATTCATTACGGTGGAATCGCTGCAATGGGAGAAATGGCTCCAGGGGGTGAAGTACACCAGTGCAAGTTTTTGGTGTCAATTTCAACTTTGGAGAACTTCGACCTGCAAATTCACATGATCGACCAAAAACAAACTGTCCTGACAGGGCCGACCTTTGAGGTGACAGAGGGCCGGAGAGTCCAAAAAATAGGAAGCAATCATCGCTTATTAGCCGTGTTGCAGCAATCACTGTTTAACCTTCTGTGTCAGGCTGAAGACTGTCCCAAAAAAGAGCAATGGTTGGCAAGACAGTTATGGGAAAGGAGCACATGGTACAAACTATTGAATAAACAGTTTAAACCGTTAATGACCTAGCCAAACTAACTCACGTTTAACACGTTTGTTAGCTTGGAGAGCTATTTTTTTCCTGTCCTGTAAATCATTTATCCAAAGAAATATGTACAATGGTGAACAAAATGCAAGTTAGAGTAAGCTGAACAGTTAATGCATTCTTATTGGTAGTTCAAATAAACGCTAAATCCCTAATAATGATAGATTTATCCCAGTTTTCTTTTTTTACATCACTTTTATTGCCTAAAAATCTTTTAGAATCAATATTTGGGTTGAAACCTCTGACTTTAAAACACATTATATTCTGGTCTAATGAACGAGGACAGATATCGTTTTTTTCATCTCTAAATGTCCAACCAAAGAAATCTATGTGGAGATCAAAGCCTAGATAAGTTGAACATAAGGCCAGCTTGCATTATTACTGGGGTAATTGCCCTGCTGCACTGTTGAAATGTCACGGCTGCTCTTCTCCCAGGTGGGCTATTCCAACAACTAATAAATGCCATTGGCCCTCTCTCAGCACCAAGGCACATAACATGATATGGCACAACACTCGTAAAAATCAGCAGACGTGACACACCTCACCGCAGATGTAATTAGCAGCACTTATCAAGATCTAATTTGCTCACTGCTAACATTGGAACTAATTTGTTACGTGACTGGTATTTAAGTGCCCTTTGTAATCAGATAGCTTTAAAGGTCCCCTATTATACTGTTTTTCATCAATATATTATTACGTCTCAGGTATATACAAAACATACCAAACAGATCATGCATTGTAGCATCCCATAAACCCCTCTGTTTCAGCCCTGTTTCAAAAGTGCTGATTCTCTGTCTGTTACTTTAGATGAGAATAAGGTGCCACTCCCCACGCCTCTCTGCAAGATATTTGGTTAAAAAGAACACAATGGTGCTCTAAGAGGAGATTCAGGTGATCAGGTGGGGGTGTTACCTTGGTTGGTGATTGGCTAATGGTTACGCAGGCCAAAAAATCATTATGACCTCATAAAGTGGCCAAAATCTGATCAGCTCATTTTCAGACAGGTTTTTATATAAATGGATCAGGACAAAAAGTGAGCGAATATTTTTTTCCTGAAACTTTCAGAATCTCTTTACACAGAGGGGACACATGTTTATGTATAAAATACATGAACAAGTTTATTTTGCATAATAGGTGACCTTTAAGGGGATTAACAGGTCTTTGAACCAGGCCAACATTAGAGGTTTTATGGTATCAAAACTCAAATCACATTGTATTTTTATGTTCTGGAATATGTATTCTGCACAGGAGTTTAAGTAAATAAACAGTATTGTACAAAATATTTCTGCCTATTTAACATGGGTGGCATCATCACGTATAATCTTAAAGTATTTATAAAAAATAAATCAAATTAGGAAATCAAAGTCAATCTCCTGTAAGACATCCCAATTTCCTTCCACAAGCAGAACAACTGTCTCCAGCGCATGACTATTTGGCTTTAATTTCAGACAGCAATTACCAAAGACCTTATCTAATTTATATGGTAATAACACCTCTGATGTCGGGCCTGGGAGTGCAGATCGAGCTAAGCAGGGATGGCCCTTTGTGGCCGGGGCTCGTTCACTTCGTTCTCCTGCCTGACTGAGGTCAGCGTCTGAGGGGATCGGGCAGCAGCGCCAGTCTGTGTGCTGGGGAAATTTAATTTACTGAGACATATTGTTGGAAGCACTTACAGAGGTAATATGTAGTCTTTTGTTTTGGGATGCTGGACACAAGGAGTAGCTTGACCTTCAGCTGTGTTTATTAGTAACAGGAATGTTGTTGTCCATTATGGCAACAACAAAAATGGAAATGACTGATATTAGACAGATAAATCCTAAAAGTTGAGCACAAAAATAGAACTATATTGACATTGTTTTGACATTGCATTAAGTGATAAATTAAAGCAATTGGCTTTTGTATTAAACTGTCCTTGAAATAGATTGAATAGCTATCAATATATTACCAATTATAACTAGACATGTCAAGCTCTTAAGGCTAACTGCCTTCAGTAACTCGGCGTAACGACTAATGCCAAAGAGGTATTTTGTGTGGTTAAGTTCAAACTTATCCCAAAAGCCTTTTATCTTGTTATGTTGCACATTGGAACAAAGGCATTAAACCTCAATTGTGCCTCTGAGTATGAGGTATGGGTATGGGTATGCTTAGCAACCAAGCAGGGTCATGTAAGCACAAAAAAAGGTCTCCACGCTTTTAAAAGGAGAAAAGTGCTGTTTCTTTATATGGACCATCAACTGGTGAGGAACTTCAGCTTCAGTCTTTTAGGGTAATATTATGCATGTAGCCTTCAAGTGCATGTTTTACTGGGTAATTATATTAAAAGGAGCCGGTGTGAATCATTTAAAAACAAGCCGAATCATTGCTCGCTAAAATCTGCCAGCAAAAGCTGTTTTTTGAACCAGACAATCAGTCACCTTAGAATTCAAAATTAGAAGCCTAGGTTTTTGGAATCAGTGACGCATTGTTAAGTGGTAAGATTAAATCGTAAGTAGTTCAAAGAAGGACACGACTTAGTGAGCAATCATCTACTGATGGCCTCAAAGTAATAAATATGCATTAAACTAAATGTAATATCTCTTGTCAAACATGTTTTTAATATGAAAGTGAATACAAAATCAATCAGTATTCGAGAAGGAAGGGAGAAGAGAGAAGTTTTAAGTAAGACACCTGATTACTAATTTCGCATTACTAATCAGTATTCCATAAATAACATCTTGCAAGTGTTTAAGGAAATAGTTTTTTTTTGGCAAATGGGATGATAATTCTTTCATTTTTGCTCAGAATGGATTACCAGAAACTTGGCAGGGGAGGCCACTCTACGGCTGAGGTGTGATTTGAATATCCACCTGAAGCAGTGATATCCATGTCAGACTGTGATAGCCGTAGCTAATGGGAGTTCAGGCAGAGGTCAAAGGAGGTGGGAAATGTGCTGCGAACATGATAAGTAAGAGTAATGAGATATATAAGAATATCTCCGAAAGCTGAACTCAGTTTATTAAAACTTTTATGCGATAAGAGCTCTTTTAAATATAAAAGAATCTGTTGTGTTTTTCATATTGTGTTATTAGTGTATTTACAGCATGTTCCTCTGACACTCCTTCAGTGTTCCCTGCATGTTCAAAAATCTGCACCGTCTTCCACACAGTAGTATGACGCCATTAATGAGAAGAACTGTATCGATTTTCAATGAAACCGCTGCTCTAATGTAGTAGGATTTTTCATCTCTCTCTCTCTCTCAAGGGGAAATGTCATTAACTCTTTACTCCACTGTTTGGCATCTGTTGCTGCACCCGTAGTTTAGTTGAACAAATAAAAAGGGAAAACATGGAAAAGTCCATTTACTTTTCACTACACTTACTACTTCCTGCATTTACAATCTCAAAACGTTGTGTTCCAAAACATGATTTTTTTTGTATGAAGGATCTCGACTCTCACCTCTTAACAAGCCCTTGTGGCGCACACACTCCCACTTCCAGATGAGAGTTGACAGCCTGTGTTTCATGCTGCGTTCTAAGCTGATTTTGGCTCAAACAATCTTTGCAGGTCATAGGGGAGCTCTGAGCACCATCAGGGATGTCACTGCTCTCACTGAGTTTCGTATGTTGGTGGTCTTTTTAACAGTCGTAACCTTTCTTCTTTTCAGCAGGTGGTTTAGCTAACACTGTCCACTGGATGGAGCTCAGACTAAAGTCCTGTTTGGCTTCTGGGCTGCTGTGACATGTGTCATTTTCAGTTCAATTCTGATGGGGGCAAAAAACAGTAATGTTCATTTAGGGAGCTACACTGTGACACGCAATAATACATAAGCACTTTTGTTAGTTACTTAAAGGTGATTTTGTATTCAGAGGAGTTCTTGCAGACTAGGGTTTACAGCCAAAGCTACAGGGCTCAGTGTCTCCAGCCCCCTGCCCGACCTGTAAACTCCTGATGTAAACTAGGTCGGTGCAAAGAGAGAGTGAGCGAGATGAGTGCTGCTGGGAGCATTGAATTATTCAGCCCAGCCCGCTCCCACTGAGCTCTGATAACACAAGCAGAACAACAGCAGCGTGGAGCTCTGTGAAAGACAGCTGGGGGGCCAAATCTGTTGAAATGGGCAAAACGTCACACCCTGAGTAAGGTTTATTCGCTTTTTTACATGGAAAAATATGAAAAGAAGTGATGATATCGCATCGATTTCTCAGACATTTTCTTATAAAACAATGAAAACATATTTTTATGTTACACATATTTCACAATAAATTGGTAAAATGAGTCTGGAGTTAGAAGTTTTCCAATGGATTTTCAGATAAGAAAATGAAAAACGCTGAAATCTCGAACCCGCTCCTGCTTCACACTCACATAAACCCCATCTTAAGGCTTTGATCAGCATGACCTGCCCCATGTCAGAGTATGTTTACTGCTTTCCTATTATGTGCAGAGGTTGTTAACTTTTACAACCTTCTTTTGAATGACGGGGAAGTGCACACGTCTTCACAAAAAACTGTGGAGGAAATCTCCTTTTTTTCCCATCATGGACTTTCTGCCGTGTCTGCCCGATCCAAGAGAATTAGATGTGGACGCAGACGACATGCTCATAAATCTTATAAACACTGAGGTAACGTGTTTCAGACTTGCTTACTAGGTGTAATTTGTCAAGAATAGGTAACTCTATTCCACACAGAGCACATCCTTCTGCTTCAGTAGCTCGCTGCCGCCGTTAGGGTTCGGTGTTTAGTGTTGCATCTCTACATCAGGCACAGTTATTATCAAGACAAGCAAGGTGTCTTCACTCACAACCACAGTACTATTTTGAGTTATTGTATTTTAATGGGATCTTTACATTTTTACAAACAATTCCTAATCTTCAACTGTCCATTCCAATATGTATATGCTCAGATCATGGGTCTTTGACAGGGGTCCGTGACCCCTAGGTCACCCCTATTTTATAAGCCTCTTATTTTAGCACCATAAAAGGTATTTTGATATATGGCACTAAAGACTGGTCGATAGGTCTCCAGAGCTACAGCAAGACGAGCAGCCACATTATTGTTTTATAATGTTTTGAAAGTTGTTGTTTTTCAAAAACTAAAATATAAATAGGCATTACAGTACCATAAATCCAACATTATTTGCACAGATTAGTACTGAGATATTTGATATGCAAAATACGAATAGAATACAATAATACAAAAGTGTTGTCATGCAGAAATATAAACAGCACTAACAAAGATATGACAAAGACCTCAAACAAGAGGTCAATTATTAACTAAAAAGCCCATTGTCAGATACAATTTTGTCCATTTATAATATATATACACAAAGATAGTGACCTGCCAGATATTTGTATGAAAATGTATACTTTTGTGCCTGTTTGCCAACAATGTTGGAAATGTAGCAGGAAAAATCATCAGGGCTTGCGGTTGCTGTAAATGACGAAGAGAGCTTTCTGTTGGCTTTAAGTGCATTTTAATTAGGGGCAAACATTTAGCCAATAATGTTGCACTAACCACACATGAGTAAATTCCCTCCCTGGAGTCTGATATGGGAGCATGAGACACTGCAGAGAATATCCTCACTGTGAAGAGGAATTCATAGTGATATGATCCTATCTGATATGAAACATTTATGTCTGATTTTTACGATGTCACAAAACTGTGTTGAGACTGCTTTTTTTGGGTAAGGCAAAATGTTATAAAAATTCTTTTAAATATCTTCTACTGGAGTTAGTAAATGATATGTTGTGCCTAGCTATGGCTACTATGCTGTCATTTAGCAATCCTTGTTCAGGGTACAGGTTAGCAAATGGTTGATTATGAGTTTAACTCTCAAACAAATCTGCTTTATTCTGAGCGGGTGTGGTGTTTGCAGATGTGATTAACGGAGTCCTGGTAACATAAACAACACAAATCTATGCGAGCACTCGAAAACATGTTTTCAAAGTCTTTAAGGCCAAAATATGATTTGAATTGGATGTCAATTATCCTCTTATGTCAATTAGGACTCTTCCTATGTTTTGTAAAACTTATGTTACACTTTGAAATTCATTTAATGCCATGTTCACTTCAGTTGAAAGTGCTGTTTGTTTGCGATATACTTTATTGGGATAATACCAAAGGGCTGTCAAATTAAAATGCAGGAGGCTGTTTATGTAACACAATGTTGAATTAGCAGAAGATTAACCACAGTGTGAAGAAAATGTGCTGAACACTCCTGAAACTGTATTTGCAGGTGGCCCTTGCAGGAATATATATATAGTAAAATGGGTTACCTTCACCTCCTCCACACCTTGGGCACTACTCTAACAACGCTCCTCTACACACACACACACACACACACAAACACACACACACACACACACACACACACACACACACACACACACACACACACACACACACACACACACACACACACACACACACACACACACACACATACCTCCCTGCTCTCTTTTTATTCAAATCTGGATCTTTCCTCCTCTCTGTCACATTGGCTCTGGACTGTCATAGCTTGTGATCCAAACCCCTCTCCTATTCGCTTCAGTTACATAAACGCCACATACTGTTGAAACCCTGAACAATATTTTTAGACTGGCAAAGACAGGGCCGATAATGATGCCAGCCATCAACATTCCTATTATATAACATGGTGAGGGGGTTGTGCACATGCATGGAACTTTTTCAAATGCACACCATATCTTTTCCCATATCTGACAGGCAGGTACTAGCATACACAGTAAACACTGAGCTGTGTTTCTGTATGTCATGCATTCAACCCATACTTGTTTTTATAGAGCAAAAAGTATGCTTTCTTCAACTCACCACATGCTCTGTTGTCTGACAACTCAAATGTGGATGATTTCTTTATTTTTACAGTTTTTCTCGATTGCTAACACGCTAAAATTCTACATAAAGCACAATTATTTTAACTGACACTCAAAGAGCAAAACATCGGCTCAAATCTCCAAAACTCTAAACACGTTTTCATCTTTTCACACAATTTGCAAATCAACATGGCACTTTTTGAAAACCACTGCACACGTTTCTCAACGTAAGACACAGGAATCTGACATGAGGTCACGTGTTAGCAGGTTTAAAACACTGATATTCAAAATGCCTCACACGTGGATCAATGATCAAGAAACACGTTCCACCTTACCAAACACCTGATAGCAATATTGTTGGCTCATCAATCAGGATGTTAGCACTATAAAAAGACCATAGGTGAGTACTTTCTTAGAGCAACAATGGAAGCCAACATGGAAGCAAGAGCAAGAGCAAGAGCAAGAGCAAGAGCAAGAGCAAGAGCAAGAGCAAGAGCAAGAGCAAGAGCAAGAGCAAGAACAAGAGCAAGAGCAAGAGCAAGAGCAAGAGCAAGAGCAAGAGCAAGAGCAAGAGCAAGAGCAAGAGCTGGGCTGAGAGTGAGAGGAGGAGGAAGAGGTGGGTGAGAGGGAGAGGAGGAAGAATGAGAGGTAGAGGTAGAGGACAAAGAAGAATATTCTCTAATGAAATGAAAATGTTATCAACCATGGTTTGTCGATGAGAGAGGCTGGACAGAGGGTTCAGCCTAATCTAAGCCGATTTACTGTCGCCTCTGTAATCCGGACACTTGGACTTGAAAACAGGTTAGTTACCAGTTTGTAGCTCTGCATAATTCATGATATATCAGTGCTTATATGTTGTGTGAAACTTATTTACTTCATTACTGTAACTGAATTGTTGGCATGTTGCATACTATAACTGTACAAAAATCCTGCATAATGTACTGTGGTAGACTTACTTTTATGCAACGCGCACACTGAACATCCACTATATCTTTGTTGTTTATCTGAAGGACTGAGAAAGAAAGAGGTGCAGGTGGAAAGCTAAGGATTTTCAATGAGGCACAGGAAGCAGCAGTTACAAACTTGGTTTTGGCAAACAATGCATCACACTTAGAGAGATCCGAAGCATAGTAACTATGTGCTGGGATCCATGTTGGACAATGTTATATTTGAATAAAATATGATTTTTTTTCAACAACTCATTTGTATTTCTTCATTTATTGTATTTCTGTATACTCAAGCAATCTTTCTCTGCAGAAGCCCATAACAGATGAAAGTGCTTTAGATTGTGCTCAGCAGTGTGTAGTTGGGTGGTCAAACCATCTAGTGTTATGAATGAAGTTTTTTATATTTGGTGCAAAAGTTTGCATTTGGTAAGTGTTTATGTAGTTTTGAGGGCATTTATTCATTTAGCAGGAGAAATTAGGGGTTTTGCACTTTGGGTGTGTGGTTTTGTGAATTGTGTTTAGTGTTCTGAGAAACTGAGCAAATAAAAAAAAAAAGTGTGTTAGCAATCGAGAAAAACTGTGAGCCAACTGTGAAAGTTTTCTTTTTTTTAAATCACTTGAAAAAGAAAGATTTTGTTGTAAAGCGCTTGTTGTGACTCGACAGTTTAGTTATGATGTTTACTCTAGTCTTGTGTTTTGATCTTGTCACTTCCTGTTTTTATTTTGAAAGTAATCCTTCCCTCTCATTCCAGATCCCACATTTCCTGCCTTTGTGTGTTTCCCGCCCTTGAGATTGCTTGGCCCTGCCCTGATTTTTCACCTGTGCCCATCCTCCCTCACCTATAAATAGCCCTTGTGTTTCTTTGTTCCCTTGTCAGTTTGTTATGTTTCATGTCGTGAGAACCTGGGCCTTTTGACTCCTGACACTTTACTTTGAGATTCAGACCTTTTGCCAAGTGAGTTTTGTTTTGATGTACAACTTAGTTTTTTTGTTATTTAACTACTTTCTATTTTTTGAAAGTACGATTTAGTTTTTGTTATTAAACAACATTCCACTTTTGGACAACTGTCTTCGAGTCCTGCTTTTGGGTCCTGTGTCCTGTGTCTCGGTTCATAACAGCACTCTAGCAGAAGGTTTACAAATGTGTCAATTATATAGGCTTATTATAATCCACATACATGTTTTAAGGACGTGGGGATTTGAGAAGGTCAGCACGCAATCCCTGACCCCAAGGTATTCATCAATAAATAGTAAGATTTTTAGTGCAGCTGTGTATTCAGTGCCATCTGTGGCCTGTCAGAACCATGGACAGCATCAAACCTCGGTTGTTTCCTCTTTTGGTTCCTCTGTACTTTACCTCTGCTTTCAAAATGATCTTGGAACAGAAATACCAAGGGAAGGAATCAGATCAAGTTTCATATTCTCTCAGTTGTTCAGAAAGAAAGTAAAGGAAAAAGGACAGGAAACCACTCTCAAAAACAGTTCAAGGTGCTGTTCAGCAGCTGTTTTTCACACAGTGCAAACAGTATCTTAGCAGCATAACTTCTTTCTTGGCTATAATGGTTTGTGGATTTGTTTTGTAAGAATAAAAGCTTGGTTTGCAATTTACCGTGCTACTGTATACATGAAGAAAAAATGAAATGGATGTGTTCAAGACATTGTGTTATTCCTAGACTGTAATGCCAGTATGAGTGAAACTGAAAGCTGAATTTCTTTGAGCACCGGCAGATACACACATCAGCCTGATCAACATTATTGCAGAGCAAACACAAGACTAATTGTTATGATCTTAGTTCGGCATTTTAGTATGCACAACACCACACGGCTGAGCCTAATGGAAATGTCATTATTTGTGCAGGTATTTGGTCATAAACCCAAGTATTAGAAATGCAAATGTTGACCTGCTGATGATGATACAGGAAAAGTGAATTGATCACAAGTACATTTATCAAAATTAATCTTATAGGGAAGCATACACTTTAGCATTACATTTCATGGCAATGCACCCTGTAGTTTGGGATATATTTCCCTTAAAACCCAAATGTCAACATGGTAAGTGGAATTACAGGAAAAAGTCAGTAGGATTATTTTTTCTAGGAATCATGGATATTCTCACAAACGTAAAAACGATCCATCCAATCCAGCAGGTGTGAAATATTTCCGCCTCCACCCAAGTAGTTGGCCGACTGATCAACGGTGCCATCCTTAGTGCTAGTGTGCTACATGTAGTAATACAAAACGAAAGCAAGATTTACAAACCTGCATGTTTCTATTCTTGGCAAGACTTTTAAGACTTTAAACTCTTCATATCCAGCCATGTATAAGGGATGATTTTCCCAGTGCTTAGTTCCAACACACTGTTATAAATGCACAAAAGCACCCAATGCAGCCAATGTGAACACGAGGGATTTCTGAGAAGCAGAAACGGATGTACCGTGGTGTATTCTTTCCACATCAACATTGGAGCCAGGACTTGACTAAGCCAACGCTTCACAGCGACGAGCTCTAAACGACGTGACACACTGTCTGCCAGAGGAGGTATCTTGAATAGATACATAGAAATGAAAACATCCCTAAAAAAAAGGATAGGCATTTAAAACATGGTGGAGACAAACCAGTTTTGCACTAGCCTGTGAGCAAACAAGTGAAATGAGCCTAATGAGTCAAACCGATATCCAGGATATACCTTCAAGTCATAAGTTTAAATCAGAAGAGGAAAGAGTAACAACAATTATAAATAAATATAAGACATATAGGTCAAGTTGATCAAATGGTGAACTGAACAGACTTGACACTTCCAATCTGATACATTAGGATGCTGACAAGACCAGTATAATGCTGTGGGTTGATGCTGTGGGTTCCTCTCCAAATGAAGCCCCTTACCTAGTAGTTAATTAGGAAGTGAGCAGATGCTGGTATTGGGTGCTTTGAGCACACAAGAGAGGCAGTAATTGTTTTCTGTTGATTACATGGCCTCTTGACAGAAAAATGTGTCACTGCAGTGGAGACCACAGGCTACTGGGCTGAGAAAGCCCGCAGCATACAGTGCTACAACATGCAAAAGATCATGGAAAAGAACGTGGAAATTCAACCAGAAATGTATTTACATCGTTGAGCTATTGTCTTCAAACACAGCATTGTATTTGTGCCTGTTCCTTTTTAATTATACATATTGAGTATTTTATCATGTGAAAACAGGACTTACTGATTTTAATGACTGTAAGATTATTTATTTTTCTTCTTGTGTTTCATTACATTTTTACTGTAAATGTTACATTGGGCCACTTCGACTGCCATTTATTCAAAATTGAATGAGTGCTTCATCTTTATTTTGTCTCTATTTTCTGCCCTCAGTGGCTTTTAGTGATTACAGTGTGCTTCCTATCAGGTCATTAGTGATCTCAGAAGCATCTGTAATTTTCCTTTGGAAATCACCACTTAACAAAAATACATCATATTTCGGCTCAAACAAGCCTTTGGACAAGGAGCTGTTCCTTTACAGTTTTGCTCACTTTTCTTAATTAATATCCCGAGTGAATTTAGCCGAACCTCTCCAGATATTAAACCTAGAAAGAGAGTGCAAGATACTAGTGGCTTGTTCAAGGACCCTTTAGTCGCCTTGCTGACAGTTGATACAAAGATGAGATATTGTGTGGTTTGCTTTTCTTGAATGCTGGCTCCATCTGCTGGTCTTAAGCTAACCACTCATTCATTTTCCATGTGCTACTCGGGCAAATGCTTTGGCAACATGAACAAAATCATGAGATCAGAACAAAGGTTGATGCCTGATCTTTTAAAGTAATCTGCCAATGAGAATTATTGGGTATGTCATTATGAATAGGGGTTGGGAGTAAAAGGTTGGAGTCAGCGCTGAAAAAGTTTCCCGCAAACCTCCTTCAGAGGTCATGAGGTCATCTCGTTGACGTACATTCAACGTCAGCACCAAAGCAAAAACCTTAATTTACATTTAGTAATCCAGCAGATTAAGAGGGATAGCTCAAAGTTAAACAGGGCTGCCCCCGCTCTTTTACTACAGTTGAACTCCTCCTGGCTTCGTTTACTGTTACCCTGACAACATTATGTCACCATGTCAGAGTTACGGTGTCCCTCTGTCTCAGCTTTTCTCATCGGTTCACTTGATTACGTCTGCGCAGTGACTCGATGGATGGAAGGGACTTGGCAAGTGTCTTCAATTACAGAAGAGTATTAGAGCTATACTTTAGGAAAAAAACAATCAAATGCAAAAAAAATGTATTTAGCAATGCAAGAATTAAGAGAAGAATGTTGACGAATAAAGCTAGACTTTTAGCAAATGCACTAACATTAGTAGTTGGGTTTATTTGCAGGGTTCAACTTCAATCTTGAAATGTTTATCCCAACATTTGGACTTTATTCTATGAGTGCTTTTTTCCCTGGCATAGCGCTTGTACTTTTCCTTAGTAAAGAGAAAAGACATTTTGGTTGAAGTTATTGATGAGTTACAGATCCTCACCGCTCAGGGTTTGGGTCTGAGTGGATCATAATGATGTGCCAGTAAACAGGAGTTCCTCTGAAAAGTAGTACTACAGGATGCATTGTGTTTATGTTGGTGTGTAGTTCTTCTTGACCCTGTCATGTCCATGTTTGTGTACCTGGCGAGGAAGAGGCCCAGACAGTTTTACTGGAATGCCTATCAGCAGGCGGCTGGCTTGTTAAATACTCTCCAGAGGTTTCGTTTTTGCCAGACATATGGCAGAAATGTGTCTTTGACTCAAACATGACAACATGTATGCCCTTCAAATGGAGCAGTTGAGTCACAATAATAAAAAATTTCCACACATGCTTTCCTGCTGTTGGAAGGAAACAAAGAGCATTTGTATCTGAAACAGTTCCAAAAGCAGTTTGCATAATCTTTATTCACAGTCACGAACCCATCTTAATTGATTTCAAACTGTTTTAAAGGAGGTGATACATCAAACCAGGCAGAATCAAGAACAATCGGGAGGAGAACAAGACTTTTAAAAAGACTGAACTCCACTATGTTAAGTCTCGGTTCATCGACGGAGAAATATTCTTGAATGTGGGAGAAGTCAGAGAAGCCACAGTTATGCAGCGAGCTGGGCTGTGACCTCCGTCTCGCAGCAGATCCTCCCCCTCGTCTGGAAGCTGTTGAGTTCTCCTCCAGATGTGTGCGCCTGATCTTTCTGATGACACACTGGTGAAGGCAGAGAAAAACAAAAAGAGGGTTCAAAATAAAAACAAAAACAGGATGATATAAGAGGGGGAAAGTAAGTGTGTTTGTATACTTTTACTTTTGGGTGCACTTAAGTACATGTTATTGGACTTTTGGAGAGGCAAGACGTGTACAAATGTATTCTATAAGTGCACAAATAAGAGGATGTTCTGCATTCAAGTGCTTTCCCCCGGGCCCTTAAAATTAGTTTCTGAGAAAACATTCAAATAAAGAAAATATTATCTTTGGACAGCATCACTGAAATGTTTAAATTGGTTGGATGAATTCATATTGAAATGGTTAAAAACACGATACCACATTGGGCTTTTCATGAAGACTATAAGTAACCTCTGAGTATTCGTCTTTTACTTGTTTGCAGCTTAAGCAAGGGAAGTGAAGCAAGTAAAGAAACAATGATTTAGATGTATCCCCATCCTCTTACACGTGTTCTGGCACATCAAAAAACAAAGCAGGAATTTCTTCTATGAGGCATTTGGGACTTGCATTCCCATTTTTCCCCCCTCTCACATTCACAGTTTAGAAATTGCCAGTTGCTTAAACGGCAGGTGTCTTTGACTTGGTCATCCTCCAGAGAGAACAGGTTGCACAGCTGTCTGGCACACACAGTGCTCACAAAAGCACGGAAAGAGAGAGAATGAGGCACTTAATGAAAGATAGCAAACAACTCCTTTACTCGAGTGAACTCTTGGTTCTTGTAGGACAGCTCTGGCAGGGAGAAGCTCCTGCTGTGTCTTTTGTATGTGCAAGTGGATCAAACAAAAGCTTATTGGGGAATCTCTGGGAAGCCCAAGCTGTCGGAAAGGAATGCCTCTTCTCTTGTGGCTCTGTGCTTGAGTCTTAATCAGTCACTGGAGGGGCTGGCAAGCTGGGGGCCTCCTAGACCCTGCGGGAGGACGGGAACCCACTCACTCCTGACCTCACTTCAATGCCTCAATAAAATCTATTAGCTGAACATAGACAGGCAAAAGGCTGGTCATTGTTGCTGATGTAATGCAGATATATCAAACTAATTGGACCCTGTTAGCCTTCATGGGCATACTGTCAAGGTTCTTATGTAATCTCTTTCTAAAATCCAGGGAGTGGCTGAACATTTCAATGGCTTTCTTATTTTAATTGTTTTAATGGAAAAAATTGTTTAAATTCTATGACAGGAAAATATATGCGGAGGGTCTAAAGGAAAGTGGAAGTTATTTGTGGCCAGTACAAATACTCGAAACATAAAGGGTGTGTGTTCCCTCGAAGAAGGCGGAGTTTTCTCCCTGCGGTCCTGAGCCAAACTGGTGTTATGTAACTGATACACTACTCCTCATCCTGATGTGGAGTTACCCGAAAGTGTACAGAGAGCTCTGTGCACAGCCACATGGAGAACATTCTGCGGAGCGTCTTTAGAATGTTAGCGGGACATTTTTCCAAGAAAATGGGCCTTTAAATCTAGATGTAGAAGTTTAGCCAGAGAACTGTTTTACAGCCGTAATCCAAATTTAACACTGACCTTAAACACTGCCAAGGATCATCGTTGGTTAATGTTCAACTCAGGAGGCTCTTGGTGTGCCTGCAGAGGAATTTGGAAATGGGACTTTGCATTTAGATTTTGAAAGCAGCCAGACGGACAGACATGGGCAGCGGTACAAGCCGTGGGAAGAAAGTTGCACCTGCGTGTGTCGGCGAGGTGAAGGGTACAAAATCAACCTGTGGTGAAACTTCACCAAAACAGGAAAGCCGGCCTTTTAAGCCTCTTAAAATCCAATCAATTTTGCGCAACGCGCGCAACCGTGCGCAGCCGGAGTGCCACAGCGAGGGGCACGACTCTGACTTTTCTCGGGAGGAAGATGACATTGACGGGGAGATGGACACTGTTATTGCGGATTACGAGGAGCGAGAGAAAACTTCCGTGAAGAAAACTCCTCCCAAGAAGATAGTCATCAGATCTAAAACATACGGACTGTGTCCCTTCAGCCAAGAGGATGAAGAGGACTTCAGCTCCGAGGAGCCACGTGGCTCACACGGTGGATCCGGAGATGTAAACAAGAGGAGCAGTGATGCTTCCACACAACCTGCGTGCCCCGGTCAGCACAGTGTAAGGATTTTTATTATACTAGAATGTGTTCATTATTATTGAAAAACACTTGATTTATCTGTCAGTTTATTTATAACAGCAAGGTTGTTTTCTGATTAACAACAGGTCTGCAGAACCTTTTACTGCTAAATGAAAACACATGCCATCCTTTCTTTCCTTCTTTATCTCTGGTGTGTCTCATTCCTCCCAGGGTCTTTTGACAAGAGGGGCTTTGTTGGAAGCCGTTCCCACATCAGAAAAACAATCGTAAGTAGACAGCTCTTATAAATAATGAAATTCCGAGCTCAGTTGAGTAGTAAAAACTGAGCAGGGTCAGATCAAATTTACCTTAAAGGGATCGAAATACCAACCCATTATTCTCAGGGACGGTCAGATTAGTGAGACGTCTGCAAGCAGGACAGAAACAAACACACGTCTGTTGTTGCTGCTTTGTTGGAAGTGAGTGTGATAATCAGAACTAAGAATAGCATCCCCAATCCAACATGTGTTAAACACAAGGAGGAAACTATATTTCATGCAGGGCCCCTATAGGGAATTATATTATTTGGAAATTCATCACTTGCTGTTGTTGTGGATTGATCTATTGAAAAAATATATATCTGTTGTGAAATCACTCAAAAATAGAAAGTATCACTTTATGTTCTGTGTTATATCACTATGTTGATGACTCGTTTCTCCACACTCCCAGGACGTTTGGCAGCTCCTCTCTCACCATGCCAGCCATCATGTACGATAGATCAGAAGAGGAGCTGATGAACACTATTGAGAAAGAGTTTAATTGACCCCCAGCTGAGAGTGCTGCAGCAAAGCTGTTTTCTTTTTCAGCTGTCCTTGTGGCACAGAAAAGTTTGCGTTAGCCATTTCTAAAATAGAAATGGATGCAGGTTTCTTTTGACAATTTCCTGTTACCAAGGAAGGCTACATCCACTGTATTTAAGCAGGATTTCACAGGTAAATCCTACATTGTTTGTGTTGAACTTAAACTGCTGCACTCCAGGCCTTTGCATTTCACCCAAGTCTTATTTAACAACATGTGTCAGTGTAATCGCAGAGCTATAACAACAACTTGAACAGGTGCCAGGAGGTTCTCCTTGCAGTCCAGAGAGCTGAGAGAAGCCTTCCTGGTCTGTTATCTGCAGCGGTGTCACTGTCACCCCCTCAACGCTGCAGGCCTCCCACAGAGCATACACCTTCTCATTTGTTACCTATACCTACTTTACTTTAACTTTGCTGTTAATAGGTAAAGGAAAGAGCACACATGTTTCTCTGGTTGCTAAAACTGAGGTAGTAGCATTAAAACCACATTCTTGTGGCCATGCTATATGCAAGCATCACATTTTCCAGCAGCAGATGTGCAGGGCAGGGTATAGGGTAGAGTTTTTGTGGCGACCCTGCAAAGGTATGAGCTGGGATGTTTGTTTAAGGTTTCCTTCCTGGCCACAGTTCCTGCACTTTTCCACCCTTGTGAAGAAGGAATGTGTGGCAACAGAGACTTTTAGTCAGGCTCACTTAAGACGTAGCTTTGTTTCAGCCACATTCAACTATAATGGGATGCTGCCACTTAGTGGTGGAAAATAGTAGCATGAACACATACTTGAACATTAATAATGTATGTGTAAACAAATGGCATACTGTATGTCAATGATTGGCAAAAGGGGAAATTCAACCTGGCATGTAGAGAAAGGTTTTTTTAATGTTGTTTTTTATATTGCAAATAAAAATGGATTGTTGCTGTATTTCTGGTCATGTGAGAAGTTTCTGTAAGAATCAGTGTGTGTGTTTAAGTTGGCTGAGTTGACTTGTACTTAAAATACCTGTGTTTCCTAATAATCCACCCCAAACATATAGTTTGATGCGCCCTTTAATTATCACAGTCATCACAGGAACATTTTTTTAAGGGTGTTTCAGCAGGCAAACTGTACAAAATAAAATGTACATCTCTAAAACCATAAAATAAAACACCATAAAATATTTGGCACACTTTTTAAAAAACTTAAAAAGCTACCCCACAGTGCGACTGAGATATACATACTGAAGAGAGTACAGTACTGGTGTGACAATGCATTGTTCTTGGCAATTAAGACATTCTTTAAACTAATGCTTCAGCCTCTTTGAAGGCCTGTAGTAAGACATTCTCCTCTGTACGGCCGTCAGTAGTTTTGGAGGTAGGAAAGAAAGCTGGTTTCTGAGTGTCTCATTGTTCCTCACATTCTTTGCAATGTAATCCTCACAAATCCTGCGAGAAGAAAAAGTATGTCATTTTTTCATTTATATTTCCAAAACACATTACCTAATTTAAAGTAAATGTAACCCTTGAAAGGAGTTGATACTTCTTTAGAAATGGATCCTTACACAATACATTTTAAAACAGACCTGTTAACCGTCAGAAATTAATGTTTTTCTTTTTAAATTCCAACTTTGTTTAACAAAATGTCTGCATGTCTGTCTTTTTCATTTTTTTCTGGTTAAATTGGTAGATTATTTTCCGCAATGTTTTTATGAAATGATCTCTTTGGGTTTTACAAATCATATCCTGTTTCTTACCTGAATAGAGGATATGGCTGTGTTTGGAAGACAAGGGCGTCATTGCAGTGACTCTGAAAAATCAATATGCAAGTTTCTTAAGGTCAGTAAACAATACCTGTACACATCTCTATTATAGAGATGTGCAAACTTGCATCCATATACTTTCAGATGTTTGCATGTTTTAAAGGGATTTTCTGAGGCTTTTATAGAATTTAGTTTGTAAAGATTTCAGATCTGCCAAAAATAGGTATAATTTCACATCTCTTAGTTGGAAAATGTCTCTTTGGTACTTACATTGTCAATTAGGAGGATGTAGTCACAACTTCCACCAAATACGACCACATCAGAGTCTTTGCTTGGACATGCTGTGTGCCATAACCTTCCATAGGAGAAATTATGCTTTTAAAAATCATCTCAGAATTTCTGAAAACTCTCCTACAAAGTAATACATGTAAAACACACAGTTATTTTTCCACAATTGTCACATATTCATAAATTACTACCGTGGCTTATTCTTGAAGGGATGCTCGATTTCTCTCCATATCTTTGTTTCAACATCAAGCAACCATCCATCACCTGATTTAGAAAATACATGTTATTGAATTCCAACCAATGAATAATATAAAATGACCAAAGGAATAAGGAAATCAAAGTGAACGGGTGGGTACACTTTCTTACTCATTGGTTTGCAGTCTGCACTGAGACCTCCAAACAGGAACACGCTGCTGTCTGAAACTGCTGTGAGCGAATGCCACGATCTGCCCACTGGAATGGAGGAGCCTGGCGTTCTGGAAAATATATTTAGCGCACTGGTGTCAAAAGACAAACCTGGCTAAAGTTAATTTTAAAAAATCCATTACAAAGTTGAAAAAAAAGTAATTTGGGCACACTTGCAGTTTGCTATTGATCACAAACAGATACACACATTTCTGACCACGTCCATGATTCAAGGTCGAGGCAGTGAATGTCATTTGTTCTGGTTTCCTGAATATAAAAAAAGTCAAGCGTAAGTTACTAACAACAGACTTGGATTTATGTTTCTCCGATGTCCTTGCTGCTACTGGTGATTTCTTGTTGTCTACTTGTTCATATATGAGAGGAACTGAAAATGATGTAACTCCCACCATGACTCTGCCTCCACAGATGTATCCTCTTTTTCCGATCGTGGCACTGGCGTGGGCGGCCCTGGGGTCTGGAGTACGGCCCTGCACACAAAAACAGTCACAAAAGTCATCTGTGGATTTTGAAATTGTCTTAACATATTTCCAATACAGCATAGTTTCCCTTACGTTTGAGGTCTTATTTAACAAAGCAAAATCCATGCATGCATTCAAGGCATACAATTATAAATCGCACTCAAATATGCTCACATGGGTTTGGGGTTGACTCCAACTGGCTTGCATGGGGTCAAACATATGAACCTCATTGTTCCATCCCCAGAAGACTTCTTCAACCTGAAAGTGTAACATAAATTGAAAATTATTGATATGAAGGCATTTAAGGGTATTGTTGGTCAGTACCAGTGATATCACAGTTTCGTCCTCAGATGCTGACATTTCACATTTCTGTCCTGGAGCACTTTAAAACTAAATTTCAGGAAAAGTAACAAAACAACACAGAAAAATGGAGCACTGATGTTTTCAGAAATATTTCTGTAATGCCTTATCGACACTGTTGGGTAAGCAAGTGTTTATGGAACCCAGTGACGGTGTCAAAAGTCAATAATATTGATTACCCATGATGCTTTATCTATAATAAAGCTTCTGTTTGTTCTATCAACATTAGACAATAGTTTGTGACCATATCCTCCAAAGTAGATGATCCTGGAAAACAGTAAAGAAAGATTATCACAATTATTATCGTGTGTAATATGGTGAATAAAATAAATAGTAGTCATGTAATATTGAGATTTTAATGGTGTTTACTTTCCCTTGTAAACCCAGCAGGACAGTTTGTCTCGATGTGACGGGGCAGAACCAATGTCACAATTGATTTTCTTCCACGTGTATTTGCCGTCTGTCAGGTCGACACAATATATCTGTTTAAAGTCAAACACTGATCACTTCTTCATGTCAACATTTGCTCATTCTAAGATGTGACCTTTAGGAGGGATTTTACAGAATGAAAGTAATTATTAACAAAAATATGAATAAAAACATATTATTCACATCAATTCAACCATAATTCGATAAAGTACTGTGTGTTGAGAATCTGCCTTACCTGATTGGTCTGTCCATTGTTATCACAGCCTCCAAATATGTACAAGTGTCCATTTAGTAAGCAGCCACAGGTTCCAGACATAGAGGGAGGGACTTCCCCTGACATGTGAAACACTTCCCTTCAAGAAAAGGTTTAAAATGTTAAAATGAGAATGAATTACTCACATACTCTTATGTTATGACACATTTTTACAACAATAACTACAAAGCAGAAAGCTCCAGGCAAGTGCTTTACAATCCAAACACAAGAAAAATGTGACAAGACAGGAACAAGTCAAAACACAATGAAAGTTGCCAGAAGGAATGTTAGACATTAGGACAGAGTGTGTGGATATTATGTGAAGATTGTGTGCATTACTATTCTTTGTTATGACAAAAATCCGGCACATTTAGTACTTATTTAATCTTCTTACCATACACCCCGTTCTAAGTCGTACACCCAGATTTCATCACTAGGCAGGAAAACTTCATCATCAGCAATGGACTGTAGAGAATAAAACAAGGCTATTATAATGACATAACACCTATAGCCTGAATGTGTCTTTCTGTCTGTCATGATACGGAAGCAAATCATTATTATGGAGATATACAAACAAAAAATCTCATGCAATAAAATAAGTCAAATTCTGAGAATGTGCTTAAAGCCATATTAGCATGCTTATTGAGGGTTTGCTTGGTTTGCTATATTTTTTCAAGTTTTCAAATGTTTCAGTTGTTAAAGAATGGCTTCTGCATAAACAGTGATAAAGGTAATAAGATCCTTTGCGTGTGTAAAAGTAGTACTACCATATTGCAGACATTTCCAAAAAGTAAAAGAGCTGAAAATGTTATAATAGAGTATTATCTGCAGAATAAAGTATTTGTTATGCAAAATGGATAATTTGATATTCCGACACTTGATTATTATTGATCTATTATTAATAATGCACAATGTTGCCTAAGCAGCATTGAAATGTTTAAGCTATGGTTCATATTTAAAAAGCAGAGAATATGGTTTGTAGAAAAATTCTAATCAGTAAAGTAAAACAAACAAACAGATTAATTTAATAATAAAAAAGTTAAATACTTCCACCTGACATGTAGTAACCAGTTAGTAACTTGAGAGTAGAGTAAATTCTGGTTAATGTAGACACCCTCTTTCCTTTGTTAAACAGCTGGTTTAGAAATGTTGTTTATTGTTTGTTTTGCTCACCATGTACCCTCCCCACACATACAGCAGGTTCCCCTCGACCACAGCCGTGTGTCCGCTCTTCTCCCGGGCCACCAGCTCCGAGCTGGGGCTCGATGCAGAGGCCATAGCTGGGTCCTATCAATAGAAAAGGTTTGAGGTTAAAATTATATATTTGTTAAAGAAATGTATTTAAAGGTCGCCAACAATATCAGCTGCTGTTGAAAGCAGTAAGGGAAGTGACCCATAACTGCAAGCAGAGCTAAAAAGCAAGCAAGCTTTCTATCCCTTTATGTTGTTGTCATTGCTTTAACATAAACATAAGTATGGTGGTTTGGCTCTATAAAACCGAATGTACTTATACAGTATGATTCTGTTTTCTTCAAGTTTGTATCTTCTTGGTCGAATGCACTTATTGTAAGTCGCTTTGGATAAAAGCGTCAGCTAAATGAAATGTAATGTAAAAGTACATTATAGGCTTTGATATTTGTACAAAATTGAAAGCTACATAACATTGTTACCCTGAGCTGACGTTACAGTGGCAACAACAACGGTTGTCGACCACGACAATACACACATTTTTTTCTTTTCTTTTCCACCAATATACTAATACCCATACTCACCTGATTCAGAAGGCTTTTAGTTTACGGTCCCTTTTGTTCTCATGTTGTAAACACTAAAACACAGCACAGCAAAAAATACCTCTAGCTCAACTGTCATAAACCGTTTACAAATACAACTTCCGGTATTCTGTGGATTTTCAAAGTAAAAGCTTTCTGCCCGAAAACACACCAACCAGCGTCATATGGCGTTGACACCAACATCAACACTGGTGCTCTAGATCAGGGGTTCCCAAACTTTTCAACCCGCGACCCCCAAAATAACAGTGCCAGAGACTGTCGACCGGGGGGGGGGGGGGGGGGGGGGCGGGGGGGCGTGCTAGTGAAATAATTTCAGAAAGAAAAAGGAAAAAGTTTGAGAAACCCTGCGCTAGTTGATTGTCAAAGAAAAAAATGTCTATGCAAACGTTGTTATTAATAATAATTAAACCCCCACTTTGGGAACCCCTACTCTAGATAGTACGTCATCCACACCAACGCAACTCCGGTTCAAGCTCCGTGCTAGAGCATTTCAGGTTCAATACCGGTTCTTCGGTTTAGCTCCGGCTCTTTTCACACTGCCCAGAGTCCGACTGGTGATGCGTCATTGAGTCATCGTTTGCGTCATGACGTAACCGTTTGCGTTTCATCGTTGTGTACAAACTGGATAAAACGCCGGCTTTTTGTTGTTGTTCAGGAGTTGATCCCGCCCCTGCCCCCGCCTCGACGTCAGCGTGACGTATGTGGTGCTTTTGCTCTGGCCGGACAATTTATTGGTGCTCGAAATGAACCGGATTCCGGAGCTAAGAGGCTGTTCCGCTGCGGTGTGAAGAGGAAAACCCGGTGCTTTTCAAGCTTCAGCTCCGAACCGGCCCTGAAACACCGTCGGTGTGAATGAGGTAGGAGGAAATTCAATTTGCAGACGGTCGAGAGGGAACACAGCAATTCCCAGAAGAAAATGTAAAAATGACAAAATAAATTCTCTGAAGGCTCTGGCTATGACGGTAACAACAATAACAGCTGTATAAATGTAGAGTTACAGCACCAAACTGGAATATGTGCAGTGCAGGGACCAAAAATGTTTTATTATTTTTGTTTTTATTATGATTTATTTTAATATTATTCATATGTTATCAATATTAATTATTATTTAATTATTCATTGTTTATGTATTGATATCTTAATTTGATTTATTTATTCATTGTATTTTTACTTGTCATTTCTTTATTGTCATTATAATGTTTTATGAATTGATATCACTTTTATAATTATAATTATTGTATTTATTATAATTTAATATATTACTATTTTTGGTATTTTATTATTACTTTTATTTTATTTAATTATAACCGTTTTTAAGATAAAAAAAACATGTGTGGGTCCAATCATAGACTGTATATAAAGGTCCAATCTGTGGTGCTGCTCTGTATTTTTGATACAGAGGACTTTGCCTTTTTCGTCAGCGGAAGTGATGAAATACATCCGGAAGTTGACATTTAGCGCCAAATCTTGAGTCGAGCAGTGATAACAGAGACGCTTCATTGTAACAACCATGGATGTTGCTCGCAAAATTAAGACAAAAGTGTCCGCTGGCTTCAAGATGCGGGGACTTATTCTTCGACCGTATGTATTTTAATCATATTAAACCGTTTTGTTAATGTTGCAACGTTACTGCTGTTTAGTCAACAAGAGCGTTAACTTCATACAAGATATCTGTCGCCTCAAAGGCAGCGATAGTCTGGAAGCGGTCGGCTCTGTCTAATGTTATGGCAGTGACAACCTGGAAATGTAACTTAATGTGGGCAATGGTTTTGTATAGTCAGGTCTACCTTAAACCGCGTGACGTTACACTTGACGTGACAATAAACAGTAACAACTCTTAAGATATTTCAACTGCTTTTAGTCCCCCACCTTTAGTATACATTTCTACAGTGATTCCAATTATATTATGTCCAATTTCAGCACTTTAACTTCTACTGAAACATCCCCTTGGTGCTCATGTAGAAAATAAAAAAAGATCAATTTAAGGTTAATGAACCTGGTTGCAGGGATTACCTGAGCTGCTTTCATTAAATGCGGTCATACTGAAAGATAAACTTCTTTCATGTTTACACTTAGGGTGACTCTTTCTATGCTCCAGCTTAAATACAAAATATCGTCTAATATGAACATTTTGAAAACATTGCAGTCTATTTCTTAAGCAGGACAAAATATAGAAGTCATAAATGTTTTCTGGAATATTTGTTATCGAAAGCAAGCACACACATTTTCTCTGGGAAACTCTTTATTAGTTTGCTTTCATATAAGCAGTCAAAAGAAAGAAACATGCATTTTTTCTTGTTTTTACATGAATGGTTTTTGTGCTCCAGTGAAGCCAGCAAATACCTACTGGAGGTCCTGGAGTCTGTCAATGCCACTGAGCTGGATGACATTATTGAAAAGGTCCTGGATGCAGTGGAAAAGCAACCATGTAAGTACAGAACTACCTGTCTCAAAAGATCACTGTTTGTTTTAGAGCCTGGCAGATTTTCATCTTATATGTTGTCTAACATGCAAAAGGGTGGAACACTAACAGGATGGTTTCATCACGTTAGACATTGTCCAGCAGAGCTCGCTTAGACTTACAAAACTCTGGCAAGCAGTCAGTATGAGAGACAAGAGGCAGTCAACCCTTGTGTAGAATCTTCTGCAGCAGTACCTAAGGGATGCCAGCGATTATTCAATTATTAGAATATTCGTTACAGTCTCCATAATCGAAAATTATTTTTAAAATTCGATTTTATTTATATATATTTTTATTATTATCTATGTTTGGGTTTTTTTCCTGGCTTTGTTTCAACCAAAATATAGACTAATGCTAATAATAGTAATAGTATTAATAATTGTAAATTGGGGGGGGGCGGCGGGCGTCGAATAATCGATTATTATTCGCCAGGGCTGTCCGATTTTCGATTTTGATCATGGTCAGTTTCTGGCATCCCTATACCTAATGTGTTTTTATGTTTACCTGAAGTTTGTTTGCCAGTTGTGACCGCTGTTTGTTTTTCCCAACAGTGTCCTCTAACATGATAGAGCTGTCTGTGGTGGAGAGTGCTGTTCAGGATTGCACTCAGTCTTGTGATGAAAACATGTAAGTGTTTCTATTTGATTTACTGATCATAATACATTTACAAACTACATCTTTGCCTAAAAGTTGTTAAAACTCCCTTCCAGAGATAATGTTTTCAACATCATTGGAGCCTTTGATGTGCCCAGATACATTTACAGTTCGGAGCGGAAGAAATTTGTACCGTGAGTTAATCAGTTTCTTTGTTGTTTGTGTACAAATAATCCCAGAGTTATATTTTTTACCTTTTTGCTGCTGATGTAAGACCCAGTTTACATGCTTACATATATTGCGGACAAAGTTGTTAACAGGTTTTTATGTTGGCTTTCTTCCTTCAGCATTAGTATGACAAGCCATACAGCATCCAGTCTGTGTGGTTTGGCCAGAGACAAAGCTGAGTTCTTCAGGGAGCGCTACACCATCTTGCAACAGGTCAGTGAGTCTGTCTTTATCAAATTGGATTCAATGTCTTTGCTGCCAGTCCAGTGTGCGTAGTTTGCACGTTGTATTAATACAGACCTATTCTTTTGTAGCGTATACATCGGCACCAGCTCTTCACCCCTCCTGCAATAGGAGCTGCTGTTGAAGAGGGTCAAAACAAGTTTCAGGTAACACATCTTAAAACACTACTAGAAAATAAAACACATCCTAATGTTTTGCATTTCACTAACAGATTGTTTTCCCTTTTTATTTGTATTTTCTAGCTCAAGACAATTGAAGCCCTGCTTGGCAGCACAGCTAAATTGGGAGAAGTGATCGTACTGGGGATGATCACACAACTGAAAGAGGTGACTTGGGGAGAAAAAGCTTCCTATATGTTCTTCAGTGCATTTTATATTTTCAACTAGTTTCTTAAACATTTCTTAATTTCTTTTCAGGGTAAATTTTACCTGGAGGACCTAAGTGGAACAGTACAACTGGACATGTCCAAAGCAATATCCTTTCAAAACCTTTGTTATAGCTGGTCATCAAAAACTAATTTGTATTGATCAATATACAATGCTTTTAAAATGGATGAATTCCTTAACTAGATTCTCACCAGTTTCATAATGGCCTGTACACAGAATCCTGCTTTGTGCTGGCAGAGGGTAAGACATCAACTCATTCTAAAAATGGCATTAATGAAAATACAAAAAGATTATTTAATATATAAAAATATAAAGTATTATCAGAAACTTTATTAGAAGGAAAGCTGTCCCCTTTGTCCTGCAGGTTGGTACGAGGACTCGGTTTTCCACGTCAATGGCTTTGGGTTCCCACCAACAGAGTCGTCATCAGGCACAAGGTCAGTGGATGGAAAACGTTTTTCAGAAGACATTTAATCACAAGAAAAATCAGTGAGCTGTCAGTAGAGATGTGTGCAACCTGATAGACATGGGAGTTAATCTCTAGCTTTTCACATTTTAAAATGACCCCAAAGCGAAAGAAGAATCTAGTATGAAGTCTGTGAGGTCGTTTTACCTTGTTGTTGATATGCGGCGAAATCGTCATTAAACTAAGGTGAAGGCCAACATCATTATTATTTTTTCAATCAAGAGTATTGAAACTGTCTGAAATAACGGCATTCATCTTTAACGATGATAACGCTTTTAACCAAATATAATAGCACTGGGATGTTTACATGTTTATTACTCACAAGATATTAAAATTGGCATTCAAAGTTTGTTGCAACTCCCCTCCTTTCTATTTGAGTTCGGGGCACTTAACTCTAAATTGTTTATTTAAAAAGAACAAAAATGTATGTGTAAGAACAGTTAGTCACTGATTCTCCTTGCTTTATTTCCAGAGCATACTACGGCAATCTCAACTTCTTTGGTGGTCCATCCACCACCTCAGTGAAGGCCTCAGCCAAGCTGAAGCTGCTGGAGGCAGAGAATGAAGACGCCATGTTTGTCATTGTCTCTGATGTGTGGCTAGACAGCGTTGAAGTGATGGAGAAGCTCAATGTCATGTTCTCAGGTCTGGTGTTGCATCATAGACTTCACAGGTCCCATATATGCACTTTATGAGACATCAATCCCACTTAGCCTTGCTTTTTGTCTTTTCTTACAGGCTATGCTACGATGCCTCCTACCTGTTTCATTTTTTGTGGAAACTTCTCGTCTGCCCCATATGGAAAAACACAGATCAAATCTCTCAAAGGTGAGACTTTTGGGTCTTCATCACTTCAAACAAACTACAGATTTTTGAATGATGAATAGAAAGTATTTCGGAAATCTAATTAGTTTTTCTGTTTTAGAGTCATTGAAGACGCTTGCTGATGCTATATGTTCATACCCCAGCATTCACAGCAGGTAGGATCTCATAGAGTTCTTCCTCTATTCTGCTCTGTTTTAAGGTTCCCTGTAGTGACCCATAGTGGTGCTATTGAGTAGGTCTTGTTTCTTTTGTGCATGTGCATAAGGAAGCTCATGTAGATAACACAATACACTCCTGCACTATTCAACTTTTAAGTTTCAATAAGTTTGACATGAATTTTGTTTGCAGTTGTCGCTTTGTGTTTGTTCCTGGCCCAGAAGACCCCGGTCCTGGCAGCATCCTGCCACGGTAAACATTAAGGAACATCAGCTTTTTAATAGAATTATGTGAGTTTTGTTCAGTGATTTGGACAAATGTTGCTACATATGTTTTTCTTAGGCCTCCCTTGGCAGATCACATCACGGAGGAGTTCAGAGAGAGGGTGCCATTTTCAGTGTTCACTACTAACCCATGCAGGTATCAGTCTTTTATGGAGAATGATCAGGGTTGATTTGTATGTCTTTGAGAATGTTTTTGACTGGTACCTTGACATTTTAAAGCACTCGACTGTTCTAGCTCTAACTGCTTTGTTTTTCCTGTCAGGATCCAGTACTGCACCCAGGAGATCGTCATTATCAGAGAAGACCTGGTCAACAAGATGTGCAGGAACTGTGTCCGGTTGCCCAATAACAATCTGGACATTCCAAACCATGTGAGTTTCAGCTTCTTTGAAGGACGTTCTTACCGAGTGAACTGAAACATAGAGTAGTTGTTGCAAAGATATTGGTAAATTATCCAACTTGGTCACCTTTCTGACAAAACAAATGTGAATTGTCCTTTTGTTTTTCTAAAATAAATGATCTTGTCATTTACTCGTCCTCTTCGCAGTTTGTTAAGACCATCCTATCCCAGGGTCACTTGACTCCACTGCCTCTGTATGTCAGTCCCGTATTCTGGGCGTACGACTACTCCATGCGGGTATACCCAATCCCTGATGTCATCATCTTCGCAGACAAATACGACCCATTCAGCATCAAAAACACAGACTGCCTGTGTGTCAACCCGGTGAGAAGCAACAGTGGTCCTTTGACAGAAAATGATATTTGAATTTCTATTGTATTTTGTCACTTTTATCATTTGTAAATAATCTGTTTCTACAGGGTTCGTTCCCAAAAAGTGGCTTCACATTTAAGGTGTACTACCCAGCCAGCAGAACTATTGAGGACAGGTAGGATGCTTTTTTTTAGGTTAAACTTGTTACTTGAGATCTTTCAGAACAGAAAACTATAGTATTGACCATCAGTAATGCTTATACTAATCAGTTGTGTTCTTGTGTGTTCACAGCAAACTTCAAGGACTCTAAAGGAAGTAAATGGATCCGTCAAAATCGTTTTGTACATTGCTTATGTATTATACTGTGTGTTTTAAATATTTCGGTGACAAATCTCTGTAGTTTTATGTATGCATCTGTGTATGTTCTGTCATGAATAATAAAGATTTTATTCTTGAAACTGGATACCTGACATATTTGTGTATGCACGATGATCAGCCTTTCTTTGAGATACCTAAAAAACTATAGTCTGCCTTTCAAGTTATGGGGTTAGGTAGGTGGATTTTCAAAGTGGGGTCTGTGGCCAACATTCTAATCTAACGTATTATATATTATTATAGATAACAAGTTCAGAATCCATGTTTTATTTATTTTCTTATGTAGTTGCTAATTGAATTGGTGTCAATCACACTGTTTTATGGGAATTCTGTGTCAAAATGGTGCACATATTGTTAATATGTGTCTAGTAAATGTATATTGTGTCTTTCACAAAACAAATAACTTTTTTTTTAATTGAATTAGCTGCTGACATAATCTCTATATTAAGGACTCCCTGCCCTAAAAGCATTTCAGAACCTAAAATGTGAAGTGTATATATATATATATATTTCAGCTTGCCTAAACAGGTTCTTAAAATTCTAAAATTATCAACTAGGGGGGTTAACAAAGTCAAGACCTTTACTTTGAAAATCACTTGTCAACATCTTTTAAACTACGATTTCTTCTAGACTCTCTTCATGGATTAATTAATAGTACATAGTGTTTATCATTTTGTACGATATCGGATACCAGGTGCGTGTTAAAACCACAATGCCCACCAGTTAGAAGAACAGAGATGGGTAGCAGTTTAAAAAATATATATATATTCCGACCTTACCAAGATGGCGTCTTTAAGAAGACGATAACTTCCGGTCGTGCCCCCAGAATGCTTGTGATTACCTCAAATACATGGCGTACCTCTTTTGAATTTGCAAGAAAAACAAACATCTTACAATACAAGGTAACTGCTGGCGAGCTTATTTCTTACCCCTAACTACTAATGATGTATAGGTTAGCTTCGACACCAACGTGAACAATATCATTTTTGCGAGTTTATTGCACTGAATAGTCGGAGTGTTTTGTATGTTCAAGTTAACAGACGCTTTGTTACCCAGGCTAACCGTTTTAACTGATGAACAGCTGTTTCGGGCTTGCTACAATTGTGGCCAGTCATTTTGGGCATTTTTATCAAATATATCATAATTTAGAACTATAGTTCGTCCCCTCTCTTATTTGGAAGCGAAGCTAACCACCAACAATGTTTTAGTATCTTAAATAGGTAAGCTAACACAGTAGGTCAGCAGTTAACGAGCTGCCAGCTAACATTATCTGGTCTATTGTCTTAAATTAGCTGAAACAATATCAGTAAGAAAGAGACAAAAGTGGATTAAAAGGTGTGGATCCAAAATGAGTTTACAATTACTCAGATACTGTACTTCAGTACCATTTTTGAGGGACGACTTTACTTGAGTATTTAAACGTTTTGCTACTTTTACTTCTACCCCACTACAAATCAGAGGTAAACACTGTGCTTTTACTCCACTACATGTATTTAATATCTTTAGTTACTTTGCAGATTCACATTAATAGTAGCTGATTAAAGAAACCCTATCAGCAGTTACTTAAAAGGTTTCACTTTCTCACTGACAGGAGACAGTACAGACTGACATGGCAGAGAGAGTGGCAGAGATGGAGGAAGACATTGGAGACCAGCCAGCTGGAGAGGATGACAATGACTCAGACAGAGATGAAGAAGAGAGACTGTTTGCTTGGATGGTAAACGATGATATGGATGAGGACGAAGAGGATGAGGAGGAGGAAGAGGAGGAGGCGGAGGAGGAGGTGCAGGAGGAACAGCCTTTGGACACTGAAGTATCTGAAACGTTTGAGGTGGATACACCAGCTGAGCGCAGTGGTCATATAGCAGTGGTTGACAGAAACATCATGTATGTTTGGGGTGGATACAAGGTAAGGAGCTTTATTAGATACATGCAGTGGCAGAGGAATTCATATATATTTTACAAGTTAAATTATTGCCTTGAAAGTAGAAGTAGAATGTGCCATGAAAAAATAATAATCTAGTAAAGTTCAAGTACCTCAAAGTTGTACTTAAGTGAATTATTTGACTAAATGTATACTCTTACACTACAGCTCTGGAAAACAAATCCTAAAAAACACATCATATTTATACACATATCATTTTATTCTCCCTCTGTACAAGAATGCTCAAAACCATGGATTCTTTGACTTGTATCTGCCGAAAAACGAGATCTGGACATACAACATGGAGTCAGGAGTATGGTAATTGCTTTTATATTTAAATTATATATTGATCCAATAGTCATGGGCCATACATAACATACAACTCTAAATGTTCACAGGACAAAGCATGCAGCCGGAGGTAATCTGCAAACGTCCAGGTCGGGCAGCTGTGGGGTGTGTGTTGATGGAGTCCTCTACTTATTTGGAGGTCATCACGCCAGAGGGAACACTAACAGGGTATAGTTTGTGTGTTACATTAGTTAATGTCCTCTGTCATTTTGTTTTAAATCAAAAAGACCCTCGAGCAGGTCAGCCTGCTGTCTGAGATTATGTTTCAGAACTCCTGTATTTTGTGCTGTGCTTTGCAGATATACCGCCTGCCCCTGAGAGCCCCCGTGCTTGTTTGGGAGGAAATGAGGGATCTTAAAGGAACCCCTCCAACCTGCAAAGACAAGCTAGGGTGCTGGGTTCAGAAAAACAGGTTAGTGATGACTGCCTTTTTTCTCTTGGATGTTGCTGTTAAGATGAATGTGTTCTCTTCTTATGCAACATCTGAATACATGTTCAAAATCAGTGAAATTGTAGTGACTGGATTAGGAGCTTTTTACTATCCCACTATATTTTAGGAAAAAACTGAAATCCTATGTGCCCATACAGGGTGTCCGCGGGGTCTTAAAAAGTATTAAAAGTTGATAAATCAATTTAGCGAAAATTAAGGCTATTAAAAAGTATTAAACGGCATCTTCCTAGGTATTACATTTTTTAGCTTTTTTTCAATAAGTATATCAATGGTCCAAAGAGGTTGTATTCTACAGTCTGCCTGAATGTAATCATTGCGTTGGTGTGTAGTGTGATTCTGTGGAGTTTATTTCTGGCATCCCGTTGGATTTGACGTCATCTGAACAGGATATCGCGCGCTCACTGCTTGATAGCGCGCGAAGGTCCGTTTACGCCGGTTGTTAAACAACATCGTTATGGGGAAATGCAAGTCTGCGTCCAAATGGTTGGAAGATAAGGAGGAAGGACAATCAATACTGTATATAGGCAATGTGAGGTAAATTAAAGTGTGTCCCTGCCATAGAAAGAATATAGTTTGATAATAAAAGGATTTTATCTCTAACTACAAGACCATAAGATTCCAACATGTTAGACCAATCAAAACCAATATTGTGGTATATTTAGTTATCAAACTAAATCTAGTCTTTTAGCACAAATGAGCTACATCTTTATGTTAAGTGGCTATCAAGTTTCAGCCATGTGAAACGATTAACCATAGTATTAATGGTAAATACAAAATAATGAATTTGCAATAGTAATCACAGATTGTTATCTTTGTGGAGATACTTATTGTCTGCTATTGTTTCCAGACTCATATTCTTTGGGGGCTACGGCTACGCTCCGCAAGCAACACAGCAAGGGACTTTTGAGTATGATGAATCATCTTCACTCGTGGTAAACAAATATATACCGTATTTAATATTATATAAAATATTTTAAAAGCTGCTCTTTCCTTCCATTGTAAAGACACAGTTTTATAATATTATAAATAAATGTGTTTTTTGGTTTGCTACTGCAGTGGGACATCCCTGGAAGAGGCTGGAACAACCACATCCACATCCTGGACCTTGAGACATCAACATGGAGCCAGCCCAACACCAGGGTAAACACAAGCACTGACTAACAACATCACCTCACACAACTTCATCACACACTCAACTCTGCATGCAGCAAACAAAACCAAATCATTTTCTTCAAACAGCCTCCAACTCCTTAAAAAAAAAAGCATTATCCCTATTTTCCTGCCATAATAGGAAGTTGTTATTTTATTGCTACTCTTAGACCCTCACGTGGTAACTGATTTTTAAACCAATTGTACTCTGTTGATATGGCCTGATGTAGGGAAACGCCCCATCACCCAGAGCGGCTCATGCTTGTGCCACAGTTGGTAACCGAGGCTACGTGTTCGGGGGACGATACAAGGTAAGGAAAATCTAAGCTAGAATTTCTCACGTTGGGTGTGGTTTTGCCTCTTTGTTGTAAATTCTTCTCATACCTACCTGTTTACGATCACATAATGAATTCTAACGCCCATCTCCTTTGGATAATAGAACTACAGACTAAATGACCTGTACTACATTGACCTGGACACGTGGGAGTGGCATGAAATGTAAGTTTGTTCTTCTCCAAGAGGAAAGAGTATAGTTTTAAAAAAACACCTTAATATCAGGTCATCTGTTGTGGATATTCACAACTGACATAACTCTTTGTTGTGTTCTCCCCTGTCGCAGGAGCGTTCCTCAGCCTGGTCCTGTGGGCCGGTCCTGGCACTCCTTCACTCCGGTGTCACCAGACCACATCTTCTTATTTGGAGGTTTCACCACAGAGAGAGAGACTCTGAGTGAGTTTGACACTAGTTCTTGAGTAGCGAATACTTCCTCGTCACCTCAAAATGATCGCTGGTCTCACAGAGTTATTATCTGTATTTTCAGGTGATGCTTGGCTGTACTATGTAAGCAAAAATGAATGGAAGCCTTTCAAACACAGTCACACAGAGAGCCCGAGGTAATTCTATCACCTTTTAGATTTTTGTAGATTCAGTTTGAGCCAAATGATCACTCATTAATGTGGCAGTGTGAGTGAACATTGTGCTATGTATTTCAGGCTGTGGCACACAGCATGCTCCGGTCCTGATGGAGAGGTGTTTGTGTTTGGAGGGTGTGCCAACAACCTTTTGTCTCATCACAGAGCAGTAAGTCATATTTAGTCCACATACTTTTTTTTTACATTCTTTGAAATCCCCTTTACTAAACTTTTTTTCCTACTCCACAGGCTCACAGCAACGAGTTACTGGTTCTGAACGTTCAGCCCAAATCACTAGTTCGGTGAGTGTGAACCATATATATGTATATACACCAGAATGTTATCCTTTTGTTATTTTGTACTTATGATGGCCTTTTCCCGCTCTTTAGGTTCTGTATGGAGGCCATTCTGCAGCATAGGGAGCGATTGTCTAATTACTGGGACTGTTTGCCTAAACACCTCCTGAACAGCCTCAAACAGAGGATGTCACGCGTCAACACACTGGAATCTCCTAGGCTACGAGAAACTCCAGTCCAGAGGATTGGATAATATACATGTATGTATGGATGAGTGTAATTGTCAAACCAGGTAGTCCTGTTAAAGCATAAGTTTAATGTGTGTGAACCAATTTAAAAAAAGAATCTCTAAGCAATAGTGAACAGCTGTGGAAACGGTCTGAAGAGGGTCCAGACTGTAAGACCATCCTCATAGCTGTTCATTACCTTTTCTGTTCATCATACACACTTTGAAAAGCCAGTCAAACCTTTAGAGGAGAAGCAGTGCCAGTGACGCACTAATGTGAGCGAGAGCAGAGATCATGCATTACAATTGGGTTATTCTTTGCTAAGCATACTTTTATTACTCTGAGAGGTAACTGAAAAGTGGTTTTCATTTCGGTGTTCTAAGATAAATTGATTGCTACTTCTGTACTGTAAACAAACATTTGATTAAGATCAAACTTGACACTATGACAGCGCTTCTGTGTTTAGGATTCCAGTGAGGTTTTATTGTTTAATGCTTAAAAAAGTTATTTTTCATCTTTTTGGTAAAACAATGTGTTGTGCGTGCCAGTGCAGCAGTATTCACCTGATACGCTTAGAATATAGACAGAAAATCCCCCTCATGCTTTTCAGGAAAACCACTGAAAGAAACCCTGTGAGAAAATCCATTGTGTTATTGGAAAAATAATTAGTTTGGAAAAGGGGCGGGACTTCCCTTTCCTCCATAATGTTAGGACATCCTGTAGGATAACCATAGAGTCCACCATAGAGTTCCAGTCCGTACACAAACGCCAGTCGCTTTTTCAAATTTCCTTCCTCAGAAGTTTAACTGATTTACTGACTAAAGTCTTAACATTAAACGCAGCGGTGACCGGCTGGAACAGGTTTGCTTTAACAGTGCAGATTGAGGAAGCCTGTTGCTTTAACGTTTGGCCTGATCTTTAATATAGAGGTTTTCTAAATCCTGGATAATTTAAGATCTCAGACCTAAAACTAGTGCTTTGTTACGCAAGACTATCTCCTCCGAAGTCACAGGAATGTGAATTTTTATTTATATATATATATAGAGAGGTATTTATATATTTGTGAGGAAATGTGTGGTGGGTTCTTTTTTCTGAAAGAGGCTTTTAAAATTGTCATGAGTGACCCCTGTAGCATTTTATTTTAACTTAAAGAGCTGCGAGTGTATTGGATGTTGAGCCAAGTTGCACTGAAACGCCTGATGTCAGGGCTTTGTTTGAATTTTGCCTGGTTTGCACAATGTTCCCTTGATGTTTTGTATCGTACAACACAATGCATATTGTTACTTCATACTCACAGAATAAACGCATACCATAAGGTGTGTTCTGTTCAGCTTTGTTAATTTACATGTTTTCATTTTTGAAGAAATTGTATGTCAACAAATACAATCAATAATTAAAATAAAATGATTGATATTCAACAGGAGAGCTGTACTGTGATGCTTCTTGAAATGGAGATCAGGTTGTGTTCAACCCTCTCATTTCTTCTTGGCAGCCAGCAGGTTGGGAGCGGACACTTTAACTTTGCCTGGCATGTTCCTGGATAGATCAGTATCCTGCAAAATGGGATGAAGACGGAGGGGACACAGTTTTAATCGTAACATCGAGAAAAATGAGTTTCAAGATGAAGCTGTCAATTATTTTTTCCAATTGTTGGTAAATTATTTAAAAAATAAGGAAAGAAGATTCCAAGAGCCAAGGGACTCTTGAAAGGGCTTAATTTACATTTTATGACTTAAATAATTATAGTGTGCCATACAAATGTTATAAAAACAGTAATATATGTTAAAGTAAACATTACCTTGACACTGCGCAGCAGGTCTTTTTCTCTGGTTGAGGCATCTCTGGCTTTCATGAAGCTGAGAACTGCAGTGCGTGCAGCTGGTAAGAACAAAAAGACAATCAATTATTACTTTACAGTCTACTGTTAAAGCTTTACGAATATTAGAATAGATCACTATTCATACCTTTTCCTTTCTTCTGGGCCCCTGGAGTCAGTTTAACTTTGTGTCTGTGGGAGAACAACAGACTCATTCAGCTCCTCCAAACCTCACTTTGTCACAAAAAAGTTCTGAGCACATACTTGTAGTTGGTAAGGGCGGTGTACGGAGCGCAGACTGGCACCGCGAACAGCAGCACGTCTTCAGGATGAGGCTGGCCCGACAGAGAGGTGAGCAGAGTCTCCGCTTCCTGAGGCAGCACAAAGAAACACTGAAGTTACACTGAAATAAAAGCAAAGTGAATAGTGGATTCAAAGGCCTCATGCCGAATTCACACGCTCATCACCAACACGTTCTTTTAATTGCTGAAGAAGATATATCATGGTTAACAATATAAACCCACCTCTGCTCCGGGGTTGTCCTGATCCAACTCATCTTCCTGAAAGACAGGACAACAACGTTTATTTACTCCGTTTCATTGTGCAAGTTTATAATGTGTGCATACAGCAGTATCTAATTCTATACAAAAAACAGACAAATAGCACATAGACCCTGGCAGTGCATCGTACCTTGTCTTCCTGTTCTGCAGCACCTCCCTCCTCTCCGGGTTGTTTCTCCTCATCACCCTCCTCTCCTCCCGTCTCTGTTTTTTTCACTGCAGCCTCCACAGGACGGGGCTTGGGAGGTGGTTTCTGGGGGGGAGGTTTCCTGACCGTTTCGTCTTTCCCCTTCCCCTTCTTTCCTTTCTTCCCCTTATCCTTCTCCTCCTTAGGGGAACCAGCTGACTGCAGAAGAGAGACACTTATTTATCAAGTCAGACTCAAGGACTGTGCACGACAGCCGTCCAGAGTAATGAAGTATTACATGCTACCATTTAAGGTGACATACAGAGTAAACAATATTTGACTCATCCTCACCCCGAGCAGCTGCATCATCAGCTCCCTGTCCTCGTCATCCTGGTCTTTGTACTTCTCCTTGATCTTCTTTAACTTGTTCTGCGGTGACAACAGGAAAGAAATACAGACACAGCACAGGGAATTCATGTTAGAGATCGGTTCTTTCATTAAACTACTTTAGTCATTAGACAACTGGTATTCTTTCAGGGCCACTGTGGCTGCGAGGGAGTGCGGTCGTCTTTCAACCAGAAGGTTGTGGGTTCGATCCCAGCCCATGCAGTCAACATGTCGATGTATCCTTGGGCAAGATACTTAACCCTGAGTTGCTCCCGATGGCATGGCCAACGGTGTGTGAATGTTAGGTCCTAGAGCAAGTGGTACTGCTCTGTATGAATGGGTGAATGACATGTAGTATGTAAAGCGCTATATAAGTACAGTCCATTTACATTGAGACATTATTTCATGTCATAAATAAAATGTGTTTATTTTGTCACAGCTTTTGATACTGCACAGATGCATTTCTGATCACCGCTTTCTTTTAGCTACAGATAATAAGTGTTGCTTGCCTCCTAATCCCTAGTTAATTTACTATAGTGTGTTCTAGTTTTCCTTTGAAGCCCGGTATATTGTTCACGTTATATGACTCAGTGATTGATATGGTCCTAAGAACAGAACATCTGATCTTATCTCACTCCTCTTACCTTTTGGCCTCTCTTGGGCTGCGGCAGGGAGGGAACTCCTCCACCTTTGGATCCCTGATCGACTGCTGAGCCAGCAGATGGAATCTCAGTCTTTTCCTCCGTGTCGCAGCCTTCCTGTTTCTGCTTCTTCTTCTTCTTGTCTTCTCTAGTAGCAAAGACAGTTCAGACATATTTCTAAGGGCTACATAGTACAATACATTCCTCTGTATATGACTTGGTAAAACCAGCCCCCTGTCTAAACACTATCTGTAGCTAACAGCATCTTAAGTCTGTTGTATGTGCTGAACAGGAAGAAGTGCATGTTAACTGTAAGTTGTTTTATTGAAATTACATTCATTTACCTTTTCTGATTTGCGGTCACGTGTTTCGTCACCTGTGAGTCTACTTCCCCCTGTAGAGAATTAATCAATTCCTTTATGACGTTACTTCCATAAAACAGTTGTAATATATAGCAATAAATTACCTGAGTGGTCACTTCCTTTTTAAAGCCAGGGTTC
The DNA here is from genome assembly GCF_949606895.1 of Notothenia rossii. Taxonomy (NCBI): domain Eukaryota; kingdom Metazoa; phylum Chordata; class Actinopteri; order Perciformes; family Nototheniidae; genus Notothenia; species Notothenia rossii. The sequence goes on along the minus strand of NC_136905.1, from coordinate 73,142,664 downwards.
TGAGTATTCCTAGAAATAAGGAGATACACTTTCATTGTCATTTGGAACGATTTAAGAATGTTGGAAGTTGGTCGAGGCCTTTACCTTTGGTCAGTGTTAGCATTGTAAAGGTAACATTACCTGCTGGGCTGTAAGTGAGAGAGGGAGATGGTCGTATCTGGAAAGCTGAATTCTTCACTTTCCTCAGTTTTCATCTCCTTCTCCTCCCTGCTGTCTCTGTCTCCTTCCTCCATGTTTTCCTCCTCAGGAACAGCGGCCAGTTCACTCCCATCATCATCTGCCTTTTTAATCTTTTGGTCCACCTCTCCATCTCCTGCTGCTCTTTCCTCCCCCTGGTCTTCATTACTGCTGTCATCGCCTGCAAAAGCAAAGATAATCAGCTTTAAAGCCTGACCATAGTTTATGCATACACGGTTATTAGAGTGAACCATTTGGTGTCTTCTACCTATCAGCTCCTCTCCCTCCTCTAACAGCTCGGCAGCTCTGGATGAGACGTCCTCCATGTCCTCCTCTATGGTCTTCACCTTTCTCTCCCCTCGGTGCCGAGACACGCTGTCTTCGTCGACCTGCAAAGAGACAAGCCTGACATTTAATCGTTTGAAGAGTTAAACAGGTACTCAGAGCTCATGGAAGTATTTTACCTTGAAGAGGAATCCAAATCCCATGATCAAGTAAGAAGGTGGCAGAAAGTTCTTCTTTCCTGGTGAGAAACGTGTCAAATGTTTGGTCCTCTGTTAGACATCAGCATGGTGTTGTGTTACAAAATGGGTACATATTTCATTTCAGTGTCATACCTCTGATCATGAAACTTCCAGTGGTCAGATACTCTCCAGTAGGAGCAGTCTTCGACACCTGAACACAAATTATAGATATAAAACAGCTTATAAATACAAAATTATTCAAACATGTCGACTATATCAAATCCATTGTTTATGTATATTTCCTGCATGTGTCCTTTTTTATTTTGATTCCCCCTGTCTGACAGAACACCCTGTATCTGTTATATATTTGTTATTTTATAGATATGCATTGGAAAATAAGAATTGTTAAAATGCTGTGATATAATGCATTGATCTCTTTGTAGACTTTTTTTGCCCCTATTGATTAAACATTAAATATATTAAAGTGACTTTGTGGAGTTTTTATGACAGAACATCAAAGAAAAAACACAAGTTAACCTCTTAGCTTGTTAGCAGCCGATATGTGACTTTATAACGTCAGCTCTAATCATTTAACTTACTAAAAATAATGGCATGCTGTAAAACACATACAATAATACACCTTATATAATTTCGCCTAATTATAATTTCCAGGAACTGTGAAATACATTTAAATAAATACATATTAATTGCATATATTTGTTATATAACACACAAACATGACAAGCTAGCATATTTAGTGGCCTGCTATGGATGACTCACCTGATGATGATGAACCCACCAGGCACTGGTAACGATCTTGGCATCCCAAGCAGCGCTGTAGCACACAGACATGGTGCCAGTTTCTGTCAGGGTGCGAGGGGGGACGGGGATACCTGAGGGAGCAAGATGGAGAGGAGGAGACACACAAAAATGAGTGGGAAAATGAAGTATGTTCACAAACTGTAGGTCAAATAGCGAATGGAAAAGCAAAGGCTTACCTGAGGGGTTTTTGATGACACAGCTGGTTGCTCCATGGAGGTCAGCATGAACATAGATATCTCCTGAGAAAATAAAAGCATGTGAGGGGACGAACTAGATCTGTTTGGAAGGAATATCACTTTCTTAAAAAGAAAGAGTGTGTTGAAGTTCATTGGTTACCTGCCCGGAGGTAGCGCTTGACAATAATCTCGTTCTGCTGCTGATCTCTTCCTGCGATGATGAGATAATTCTCTGAGCTGATGAACCACAAGAACTTCTCGAACCTTCCAAAAGAAGTCAATCAGTTAACGGAATAAAGACTCTGTTGCTTGTCATGTAAATATAAAAATACTGCATCAAAGTCTGAATATGTCGAATTAAAAATGGTGATGTGTGTCTTACCAGTAGACTTTCCTGGCCTTCTGAATGGTGGTCACAGTCTGAACCTCTTTCAGGGTCTTCTGCGTTTTTTTCTCCGCAGATTTCATAGCCTTGAATGACATAAAGACATCACATTAACACTTAGATCCACCCTCAGATCCACCTCAGCCGGTTTGCTCTCAATCCCCAAGGCCAAACTCCGGAGCTTCGGGGACAGAGCCTTCTCTGTGGCAGCCCCGAAGCTCTGGAACTCCCTCCCCCTGTTCCAGTCCCGTCTCAAAACCCACCTCTTCAACTCTGCTTATCCTTCAACCCGCCCCTCCCCCCTCTGAACCAACATCCTCCTGACTGCTTTTCTGTTTTTGTTTTGTTTTTGTTTTTGTTTTTGTTTGTGTTTTTGTTCTTGTTTTGTTTGTCGACCTTACTCATAATGTAAAGCGTCTTTGGGTCTAGAAAAGCGCTATATAAATCCCATTTATTATTATTATTATTACTTACACTGCAATAAATCCCTATGTTGCACATGAACAAAGACTGGTTCTTGCCTAAAACCTGAGTGTAGAATCAAACCGTTTTCTTACCTTACCTGCCGCTTCAATGGTTTTATGTTCTTTCTTTTCAGCAGTGCGTTTAAAGTCATAGTACCTAAAAAAACACGATGACAAAGTCCATCAGCTCTGAAAACAGCAACACACAATGCTCAATTCTGTGTTCGAAGGATTATGTTTGAAGCTACTTTTTGGCATTGGCATAGGCAGATAGGCCAAGATCCACATCCACCAGCATGGGCTTGTTCCCTTGCGACTTCTTGTTCTGTCCTTTGTCTTTATTTTTGTTTTTCTTCCCTTTTTCCTCCACCGCATCTTTTTTCTCTTCCTCTTCCTGGTCTTCCTCAGAAACATAGGGGTTCCTAGGGGGAAAGACACATATAAGCACATAATGGTCTAACAGTAGGCAGATCCATTTGTGGGATTTCAGATGGTCTCACTTTAAGAGCATGGTGATATGGTTGGTCTTCAGCTTCAGGTCCTTGATGGCGCAGGCGACCGGGTCTCCAGCAGCTTGTGCGTCTTTGACGATAGTCCCGATCTCAGTCCAGTCCACCTGATTGGCCAGAGCACTGCGCACCACCTGCAGCGCCCTCTCCACCACAGGTAGGTTCATCTCCACAAGTTCACCCTTTACTCTGTCCACCTCCTGCAACACACCAGACAAGATTTGATATATTTCAGCAAAGTCGAATTGAATTACTGTTGCATTCTTCTCAACACCAACATTAATGATTGGCAGTGATGCTGACCTGAGCTTGGTGCAAAGCCTCCAGTCTCTGCACATGGTCCTTCTTAACATTGTCCAACTTCTTCATGGCCTGTTTCTCCTGCTGCAAGGCCTTCATGTCAATCCTCTGACTCTCCATCTTAGAAAAGAACTCGTCCACTGCCTGAGTGAGAGGATCACAGTAGATCAAGATCCAATCATTGTCAAAGGTGTGGATTCACATTGTTTACGGAGAAAGGATCAATAGTCTTTTTCTAAACAAGGCCTCACGAAACTCAACCAAATTAGAAGCTATGCCATTATTTACCTTATCAAAAGTATCAAACTCCAAATAGGGGCTGTTTGCATGTTGGGCAAAGAGGAATGGGTGGAATTCATCATACCTGTAAGTACATATCATGAAAATTAAAAAAGGTAGCCTAAGTAAAAACGTAGTAACTTTTTTGATAATCAATTAACTGTTTCATGCAGAAAATACTGTCTTCAGTTTTTAAAATGTGGAGATTTGCTTATTTTCTCTGCTACTTTTAGTTTTTGGATTAACAAAGACATCACCTTTGACTTTGTCATTTTTCAATATTTTCTGACATCTTATAGACCGAAAATATATAAAAGTATCTAGGACATAATCAGCAGATTAATCGGTAATTAACTAATTGTTCATAGCAAAGCCAAGTGTTAAACAAAACACACATACGTTAGCAGTTCTTCAGTGGGTTTGCCTGGGGTTAAGCTTGGTTTCTTCTCACTCTTTTGAATGATGTAGCCCTTGAACAAAACAAAGCAGAGTTTGTGAATACAACACATCTATAACAACATCCCAAGGAACTTATAAGTACATACTGTTTATGAAAGACTCTTTACTTTGCCACTGAAGTTCTCAGTCTTCTCCATGTAGCTTTCTGCAGTCTGCAGGGCTTCCAGGACTTTAGGTGCAACTGAAAAAAAACATTTAGATCAAATACTGTGCTTACAGAAAAACTGAATAATGGTGACCTCTACTTACATTGGGCGACATCAACTTGGCTGTCAATTTTGACAGAGCCCAGCAGTCCCGCCTCTATCAAACTGTGTTCTATCAGAGTGCCTCCATAAGCTAGAAGTGTGTGAGGAAAGAACACCAAACATGGTTCAGTCTGTTGATTGTCTGATACATGATAAACAAATAAACTCAAATGTGTATCTGTTTCAAGTCAAACATTTCAAACTGGGGGCTGCCTACTTACTAAGGTGAGGGTTCAGGACCTTTTTCACTTGCTCTCCATTAGTTGCTTTACTGAGGATTTCAGTGAGTCTGCATGAAGTAAGAAAAAAGAGAGAAAAACTCTAGTATAAGAATAATATGTTTACTGAATTCTGAAGGATGCACATTTAGTTTAACAAGCACTTGTGAAGGTGTGGTTACCGTTCTAAACTGATGAGTGGTTCAGGGGGTCGGGCGTTCTCCACAGGGTACCGCTCTCTTACAGCAATCTTCACATCCTCTTCTGCCTCCGCTGTGCGAAACCGCAGCAGGTTCAGGATGGTGTACTCATGGTCTGCAAGAATGACGTTTCCCTGCAGATAGATATGAATAGAGCAACAAATGCACACACAAAACATGTCATGGTTCAGGTTTAGAGGGCTGATATGATCGAACGTTAAATATGTGCATCTCAAAATGTTCTCTCACCCTGTCATACAGTTCAATAATCAGGTGGTAGGCAGCCTCGTCTGAGCCAAACTGGAGGTCAACAATCCTGTCAATCCCGAGCTGCTTAACCTGGGTCAACCGCCGTGACCTCAGATGTTTTCGGCACTACAGAAAGAGATGTTTAAATACTCAGTTCCATCACTACTGATACATACTGTATGTGGAGTTCTTGGTGAAATCTGACTGACAAAATATTATAAAAGCCTACAATACAATTAAGACTATACAGTCATGATAAAAAAAGTTGTTCAGTGTTATTCAATTAACAAGATGTTCATACTTTCATTGCAAAGCCTGAAGGCATCATGTTCTTTGGCCATTCAAAGTCTGTGGAGTGAATACGAGTCCCAGACTCAATCAGGATAATAGCTTTGAAGTCAGGCCTGAGAAAAAAATGACACACTGAGTTAGCCTACATACTGACTGAAAGGTGGAATATGAGAATGTATATTTAGCAGGTTCTATACTTTCGTGCAATTTTGAGGAACTAATACTGTATATTTCTACTCCGCAAGGTTTTTTGTGTAATGCAGTATTGCACCTTTATACATTTTCTTGCCAGCTGACAGATATAGGAATGTTCATACAAAACGTATGGTGAGCTTATATAATTTCAGTGAAAAGGCCACTGCCACCACTGCATAATTGTAATGTAAATATAATCACAATTTAAAGACAGATATTGTATTTGCAGTAGTGTATTTGCTTTATTGGCATTGCTACTCTAAAGCTAGTAGCTACATGAAACAGGATTGAAACTTTTGGAAGCAAGTTTTCCTCGAACTGTCTGTCCTTACTTTTGCAGTCGGATAAGATACGTCTTGTTGTCGATGTCGTAGACGTTGTTTACTCTCATGCCAATGTAGCTGTGAATGAATGAAGCAAAAATAAATGAATGGTTTGTCAACATTAGCAGCAACATCCAAATGAGCGATAGTTAGCTTAGCCACCTGGCTACCGGCAATAACACGTATCACGTACTTAGCATTGATCTCGGCAATAACTGCCCTGATATCCATGGTGGTGAATCTCGTCTTCATGGTGACCGAAAAGTTGACTACAAATAGAGAAAATAAATGTAAACACTGAGAAATTCACATGTCTAGTGCAACATCAGCAAGGAAAACATGCAGGGGGACTACTGAACATGCGCACAAATGACAAGTTTCTACGGAAGTCGAGGCAAATCAAAATAAGCAGGTCCACGCCTTTTCCCCCACACAGTAGACGAGGGAGAATAGAATGCATTGATTGTGTACGGGGTGAACTGGTGCCTGGTAACGTTATGCTTTGACATGAATGCAGTTGACCTGTGATGCTTTTGTAGGGACTCGTTATTACAAAACTAATGGTAGGCTCTTTAGCAATAAAAGTGCAATTCTAATGATGCACTACTCAAACTGGCTTATTGGCCTGAAAAACCGGGCAAGCCTTCGAAATGCACGAAGAACACCACCTAACATCGACTGGGGAAATGTGGTCGACTTGCAGAACAATAACCCCCAGCCTAAGCAGAAGATACACGGGGTTACGGCCACCAACCATCTCTGGAAAAAAGGTAAGGAGGTGAATTAGGGTTGATATAAACACCGTGGTTTAAAAAAGTGGGCCTGAAGCAAGACAAAGCTCGACTGGTATTTTTTGTCATGCTCGGGAGGATATAGTGTGTTGTTTCTTTAATTCTGGATATTTTAAACGGTACCGCCAGAGAGAGGCAAACCGTTTCCAGTTTCCTCCTCAGGTCAGAGTGGAGGGCGAAGGCGTGCTCCGTTACCAAGGCGACGGTCAGCTAACAGGGCTTGCTAGCGGGGCTAGGCTAATACCCGTAATGCGAGCTTCGTGTTCTTTTGTCACCTCGATGCGCAGGAAAACAATAATTTTCAACCTTTACGTTGACATGTTCTGTCCGGATACGTATGTTAGGGATAATCGACTTACTTGTGGCGGATAAGACACAAAGGAATGAATTGTAAGTGGTGAGATACCTAACGGCTGAGCAGCGGGATGACAGGTCTGACAGGTCGTTGAGGGTCCTCTTCACAAAGATAACCTATGTTTTTGTTTTACGCTTAGTTTCTAGTTTTTTTTCAGTAGATGTTTCCGAAAATGTTGACCACTGTGGACGTGATGTTTTCGGTACCTGACCTTACCTTTCAATGGTCAAAGGTCAATGACTGAATTCCAGTTGTTTTTTTCAGTTGTTGTACAGTTCAATTAGTTTGCGTTTAGTTTGAGGGACAGTCATCTTTAAACAATAATGATTGTGATTTTTCAATTGTTTATGGAACATAAGCCAGTATACCTGTTACCTTCAACTGAACATTAGATTCAGATGTTATGGTTTTGTTTGAATTAAGTTAAATGTAACCGGGGGCTTTAGCAGACATATGATAACTGAGTTGCACATGATTAGTTGTTGCATGTTGTGTATTGTTGGGTTGTAACTGAATACATTATGCTCAGGTACTTTTAGATCTATCAATGTTATGCTACTTTATATTTCCACATGTTGTCCTTTAAGTAAATATGTATGATTGTGTACCTGTGCTTGACAAATTATTTTTAATGCAATACTTTTACTTGTAACAGTGTATTTGTACTGCTATTTTTACTTAAGGAATATATCTGCATACTTCTAGAGTAGACTGTCTTGTATCTATCTAATTATTTTTGACAGAATGACCCTTCATTGAATGTACTTCTGAAGTGATTAGAGGATTAGTCAAACTTCAGAAGATTAAAGAAACCATTTTCCCCATAAATATAATGTAGAATATAAAGACAATGTTTTCTTTAAGTGTCTATTCTTATTTCTATTGTCTTGCAGGCTACAAAACAATCAAGAAAATCGGGGAGGGGACATTTTCCGAGGTGGTGAAAACTCAGAGCCTGAAAGATGGGAAGTTCTACGCATGTAAAACCATGAAGCAGACAATCAACAGGTATGTACTCTGCAACAAAAAGGTGTCCTTTAACAATACTCTGTTGTGTATGGACACTTGTAACTGGAGTCATCAGCTTGACAACCCCTTCGCCTTAAGTATTCTTTTAGATGTCAGCTTATCCGTCTTTGACCTTGTACTATGAGGTAACAATAGACATCTTGAAATGTGAGTTGGCTGTTATCACAAACTGTGCCCTTTAAATCGGTTCCCTCCTCTTGTGTGTTACAATGCCAATAAACAGCACATATGTAATTGTACTACACAAATAACAGCAATTTACTGTATGTACACTTATATGCCATATCTTCACTGTCATCAAGTCTGGAGCAGGCCAATAACCTGCGGGAAGTCCAGGCAATGAAGAGACTGAGCCCACATGCAAATATCATCCAGCTACATGAGCTGATTTTGTGAGTATACTAAGTGGTGTAGATTGTGTTAGTGTATTGCCTCAGGCATATTTCATGCTGTATGTCATATTCATCTAATGCTATTTTTCAGTGACAAAGAAACTGGAACTGTGTCTTTGATTTGTGAGCTGATGGAGATGAACATCTATGAGTTAATTCAAGGTATGTCTGCAAGTAGGAGCATATCAAAAATCACAAAATGGAAACTTGAAGTTGAACACAAGTATTTCTGTAAACTATGTATGGATTTTTGGCTCATGAGTTATTCATTTCTTACAGGGAGAAAAATGCCACTGCCTGACAATACAATAAAGAACTACATGTACCAGCTTTGCAAGTCACTTGAACATATACACAGGTAGTTATGAAAAAGCTTCAGTTCATGTAATGTTGTTAATTAAAACGCTCGTAACTGTTTTTAAATAGTTTTTCCCATCTTCCTTTTTTTCCCAAGCTGTGGGATATTTCACAGAGATGTGAAGCCAGAAAACATTCTCATCAAAGTAAGATACAGTTTTATTTAGCTTTACTTAAACATAGCAGTGGTATTCTATGTTTTTATCATTAAAAATGCTTTTTACAATTGCAGCAAAATGGTCTGAAGCTTGGCGACTTTGGCTCATGTCGCAGTGTTTACTCCAAGCCCCCCCACACCGAGTACATCTCCACACGCTGGTACAGAGCCCCAGAGTGCCTCCTCACTGACGGCTACTACGGCTTGAAGATGGACATGTGGAGCGCTGGTTGTGTCTTCTATGAGATCATGAGGTAGCCTATCACTGCAGGGGAAGGGCATTTCTCTAATGCCTAGGACAACAGTTTGAGAGTCAAAAAGACAGAATAGGAACACTCATAAGATTATACACGACAATGTTATCAATGCCTGCCTTTAGTTGTTCACATTCTAATAGATTGAGCCTGTCTGCAGCCACGAGCATAAACAAATATCAAACAAATGCTATGTAAATAGTTTGGTTGTGACAATCAGATACCTGCGTGTTTCAGCTTGAATCCTCTCTTCCCTGGAACCAATGAGTTGGACCAGGTTGCCAAGATCCATGACGTGTTGGGGACACCGGAAGAAAGTATCCTCCAGAAGTTAAAGCAGTAGGTGTTCCTCTTTAAATGTGTAATTTGAAGGGTGTGTGTCATTGTTACAGTAGCTGCAGACACACACCTTGATTTGCTTAATAAACAAAAAGCTTATCATGCTTTCTTAATTTCTGGCAGGTCTCGAACTATGCAATTCAACTTCCCTCCTAAAAAAGGCAGCGGTATCTCACGGTTACTCCCTCACTGCCCGGCTCCAGCTTTGTCACTTCTCTATCAGATGCTCGCATATGACTCTGATGAACGCATCACTGCAGAAACAGCCCTGCGGCACACATACTTTAGGGAAATCAGGTAAACCATGCAAATTAGGAATTATTTCATCACCTTAAGATGACAACGTTTCAAATCGGAGACAACATACTTTTAAATGCTCATGTCCTGACACTTGTAATAGAAGTCTTCCTTGCTCAATTTTTTCCCCAGGCTGGCAGAGAAGAAAGCCGAGACGCTTCACCGAGTTTCTGGGACTATGGATGAACTAGACAGTAGTGGGACGTACAACTCCTTAGATCACATCTGGCGTCCAACCAGACTCGGCAAACAGCTGAGGGGAAGACACACAAGGCAAACCCCTTTGATAAGCGTAAGTCAGAGTTTAGGGAGAGAGACCCTTCAATTGATTCTGACAGCAAATGGCAAACCTGTATTAAATATATATATATAAAGTAAAATGTGGATTTGAATGTTTCCTTCTCTACTTTTCTAAAAATAAAGACCGTGTTATGTAAGCTAAATAGCCAAGAGGAAAGCCAAAAATGACCAGTTAATGAAAAATGATACATTTGTGGATTGATTTCGACTAATGTAAGTTATCGGAAATATGAATACAACTGCTTTGTTTTCATGCGATACTTCCACCCTCTCCAGCACAACATGAAGCATGTAGCAGAGCCTCTCATCCGACGGAACATCCCTCATTACCCCGCAGAGCTGCCCAAGCTCAACATGGTAGTACCAGGACCACAGATGTCTTTCCCTGTCTCCACTCTGCCTGCGTTTACCGTCACCCACAGAGGCACACTGCCAACCATCCCATCTAAAAAGTGCCAGACGAGGTTGTCCAAGGTGAACACAGGAGTGCTGCACAGATATCAGGCTTTTTACATTAGTCATTTAATGTACCTTGGTAGTTCTTTCAGTTTTATTTGGCATTCACGCTACATTTCCTTTCTCCACAGCCCAGGGATGAGTCGCATCGTGCTGCTTTCAAGACCTACTGCATTCCACCTCTGGATAGGAAACATGGAGGCTGCTGAGAGCCAAAACACTTCCAACGTTTTATTCAAATTTGCCTCTTTAAACAGGACGGGTCAGTACTGTCAAACACATCGTTGAGAGGACAATGTTTGAACAGGCCTGATGTTGAAATCTTGAAAGAAAACAAACATGTTTCACAAGACGATGCAACAAAGACCGCCAAGCCTGTCGTCATAGCAGCTAGGATAGCTACATTAAAGCGTTCAACCCCCACTGTAAGAAGTTCAGTGTGATATCTTCACAAACAATATTAGAGGTCAATACTGTCGTTTTGTCATGACCTCAGTGTTACCTGAACTGGTAAGTGGTTACATGTTTACAAGTGTAAAAACATATTTTTTCTTATGATCTTATTACACAAGCTAAGCAATTTGAAAAACATAGACCGCTTGCTGTTTGAAAGATTTGACCAGGTCCTCGGATAGAATATGGGAACATTTGAAAACTACGCTGCAGTATGTTAATGTCCAGAGTGAGTCCACACCTAAATCCAATCTGGAATTTGTGCCAGGACTTTGATCAAACACTACACAGTGACTTATTAATCAGCTGTGATTCAAAGTGGTAAAGCAATAAATAGGAAAAACTCCAAGTGCAGGGTTGAATACCTTTTTTATAGGCACTGTATACTTGTGAGTGTTTCTTTCTTAATAGCTGTGAATAAACTCCTCCGAATTAACTAATGTTAGGGCAACAGTCTTCCTGTGCAAAAGGTTAAAGGGAAAACCATTTACTTTAAGTGCTTCACATTTATCCTTAGCAACAGTATTGTATATTAAAAGGGCACATCACTTAATCAAAACTAATGTAAATAAAAGCCTGCCGTGGGTCACAAAGCAGACTTGGAACAACTGAAAACAAACTATTCACCCTTTGAATCACCTATGTATGTGAAGACATCTGTATTTTATATGGACTTAAGAAAGTTCCGAATTTTTTTTCAGTTTAGTTTAGAATGTAACTCAGCCAGAACCTTCACTGAAGCAGTGTGGCTATAAACATGTTATTTAGAGCTGTGAGCTCAGTACAATGGACTGGGACTCAGTCTGCACTTTGTTGGTTATTGTGATGTATAACCAGAGTAAAGAAGTTTACCGTCATTTGTATGTCGTCATTAAACCACAATACATATACCTAATTGTCTTAGTTTACAACTCAAATCTTAATCAAAAATGTTGAGGAAAAAAATGGTGAGAATCTTTTTTTTAATAATATATAAGAAAGTGGGAAATGTAAACTTCTATCAACTTCAAAAATATATTTGCTTCACAGCTAGCCTAAAGTTAGTTTGTTGAAATCTTCTTAGCATTATCAATAGCTGGTTATCATACACACATATACAAGTACATGAATACTGCAGTAGTGTGAAAAAGGCAAGAATCCTTGTTGGAAGTTCTTTTTCCTAAATTATTCATGTAGCTTTTGGGACATTTCTTTAAAAAAAAAACGGAGGATTTAAACTCCATGTTACATTCACAGTGATATTCTGTTAATGAGGCATAAGGCGAGCTCAAAACAAGTCTTCCTGAGATTCACTCGTCTCAGCTTCAGAGACTTCCAGACCTGACAGCTGCTTGGGCATTTTGACAATAAAAACAATTTTCAAACATTACAGTGTTGTTGTGTAAACACAGCACACATGGGTGAACAAAAAATGAACAGAAAACAATGTATTCAAGATTATTTTAATATTATTAATATGTATACTTTAGGCTTTAGAAATATAACTATCAATGAGAAAACTTCCACTGGAATAATGGTAGTTTGCTTAGGCCCCCAACAAATCAATTAATTACAATATACACATTATGATACAGAGCAGATTTGAATCTGAAATAATATTAAAATAAATGCTCAATAGATAGAAAGGTTTTAATAGTTCTTTTTTTATGATTTTTCTTCACCTACTGTTATTAGCCATCTGTGAGCACACCCAAAAAAGTAAAGCCACCTTCTTCTACTAAACTAATTTAAGTGCAAATAATTTGTTTTCCTTAAAAAGACTATGATTGCAGCATCCAACTTTATAGATTCAGATTTCAAGACTGAGGATGTTAACGCCGAGTGCGACAAGGCAGTCCTCAACCCTTCTCTTTTGTTCCATTAGAGTAGTTATAAAAACAAACAACAAAATAACAAAATCAGTGCAAAGTCCTTGATGGGAAGATTCTATTTGAGAAAAGACAGAAGGGATGGGTCAATGTGGATGGATGCAACATTTTCGTATGCTCCCGCACGAAATGTCTGGTTCTTGTAACCCTGAGTAGGGATTGGGCTACAGTACAAGGTTAAAAAAAAAAAGATCCATTATGAAAATTAAATGAACTATCACTTTAATCTCAAGCCATAATTATCTGGTTTGCATCTCTCAGAGCCATAGGGGACAGTCTGATGAGATTTGACATGAAAGAAAGATTTTTTTAAAAACCTAAATAAAATGTGTTAAAACCTAAAACTCTAGACTAGAGAACATGATCGCATCAAGTCCACAATTGCACCACCACACATTTTCTTGCTTCATTCCTCCACTAGGTCAAGTGGGTGATAAACAAAAAAAATAGAAAAAGCCATTAACAAAATCAGGGGGGGGATTTAAAAGAAAAGGAAAACTTGCAATGCTTGCAGGGTGAAGAGCAGCATCAGACTCTGGGTTGCAGGTTTCTTTAGCAGCAGAAATATTGTGGCTATACTACTGTTCCACTGGGAGAGCTGGCTTGGTTTTGGGATGACAATAAACCCTGGAAAAAGGAAAACAAGGAGATTTGCATTGGGAAAGTTCACATACTGAAGCAAAAATCAAGCAACAAATAGCTCAATCAAAATGATCCTCTAGCTTCTTCCTTCCATACCCCAGTCCCCTGCATTTAACTCAAAGCCTGTGTGCAGCAGTCAAAGTGGAGAAGAGTATACAGTGCAAAACTAACGGTGTCTTTTAACAGGTTTGCTTGAGCAAGGCACTTCTTATATAAAATGACCAGGTCAATTTCCAAAGGCTTTTTTTTTTTAAAAACCTCTTGATCTGACCTTCAAGGGAATTGTTGTCCTTTTAATTTACACAGGGCAATCTTGCCAAACTGTTAAGTATCATACTTTTATAACATAGTATTATTCAGAATGTATAACTTCTACCAAAGTTTTCCAGGATCAAATTTGTTCAATTTTCACAGGACACTAATGTTCTTGTTTTTACTTATTAGACTTTTCATGGCGCCTGTTAATGTAGAAACAATCTAAATGGACAAACTAGCCGTGTGTACGTTCCAGATCCATATCGTCACGTGCCTTTTTCTGGCAAGGTCTCTCAAAAACCCAGACAACAGGGAAGTATACAATGGTGTATACACATTAAGCTGTAAGCATGCGAGGCACTGCAGAGATTCTTGTGGCGCATAGAGAGCCATTTGCATAAAGCTAAAATGCGAGCGTGTATGCAGATAACTTCTTGGCTATGCTGCTTTGCGTTGTGGGATGATTAGGATGAACCAATGAACACACTTCATATGGATTAAAGTCCCCTCACAGGTCTACACAGTAAATCAGAATGCATTATATAACCAGACTAATATTTCCATAGCAGTGGTTATATCTGAAACGTAATAGGTTTTTAAATTGGAAAGCAGATTTACATTTTTAAAAAGTGATATGTTACTTGCCTGCCTGAAGAGAGTGACAATCTGACTATAAAAGATAAAAATGGTATTTCCAAATGTCCATACTTTTATTTTATGCTTATCAGAAAATGTATTTTTTTTGTCTTGATTTTTTTTTATTACAGCCCACCAACCGATTTTAGCACAGCTTATGATTGAAAGACACTTCACATTTCCTAGATTAAAAAGAACTTACCACTTTGCCTGGCCTCGCCCATGTGCAAATAAATCCTTCCTGACAAGCAGTCACTAAACAGTCCTCTAAAAATATGAGTACAGTCAGTCTCTCGTGTGCGATCTTTTTACAGATGAGGGGCTCGAGGAGGGGCACATCCTCCATGCGCGGGCACAGCAGAGTGCCCAGAGTCTTAGCAGGGTCTGTTTTGGTTTTTGTGAGCAGGTTGAGCTTGTCACTGCTCTTGCTGCTGATGTGGCCCATGCTGTGGTTGCGTTTGTGGTCCTTCTCGTGGTGGCGTTCCTTCCGATCATGGAGTGACAGCGTGGCAAATTTACTCACACCTGTAGCAATGGCACTGTCCATTATACCACTCCCGATGCCGCCACCACTGCTGGCTTTGTTGGTGTTGTTTGTCGTTGTTGTTGTTGTTGTTGTTGTTGTGGTGGTGGTGGTGGTGGTGCCGGCTGAATGGGGTAGGCTGTTGGAGCGTGGTAATGTAGTGGAGAGGGAGTTAATGCCAGGAGTATTGGCACCACTGTTGTTTCCATTAGTAGTGTTACTAGAGGCGTTAGCGATTATTGTAGCACCCGCAGGGGGGCTGGTAGCATTCATCACGTTAGTGTGTGTCCGTGTCCTTGAGAGTGGAAGATGGGGGAAAAGGATGTCCTCAGTGAGGTCCCATAGGCACAGCTGAGTGTCCTGGCCCACTGAGCCAAACCGGTAGGTGACGCTAACAGGCCGGCTGTCCGTCGAGTTGCGCTTGGAGAGTCGAGACTGCGTACTGTTGGCCCGGTCTCGTCCGAAGTGGATCATCTGATCCTGGAAGTCCTCATCGCTGCCACTGAACTCCATCGGGTCACTCTCTTCCACGCTGGTGGTGTAATGGTCAAACGCCACCACACTGACCCACGACTTGTGCCCATGACCTCGGGCGATGACTCTGCAGTCCAAAAACGACCACACGGTCACTAAATCGTCCTCTCCGCCTGCAACTATGTACTTTCCATCAGGGCTCCAGCACACACACAACAAGCCACCAAAGTAGCTCTTCATGGTGCCATGAAGCTCCACCGCATCAAAGTTGAAGACTCGTAGGAAGCCGTCTTGGCTAACACAGCCTAGGAACTTCCCATCCGGAGAGAAGGCAAACTCATTTAGAGCCCCCTCCCCCACTGCCCATTTAAGGAGAGGGTTCCGCGTGGATTTACTCTTACATGTGTGTACAGAGTAGTTCTCTCCCTGTTTAAGCACCTGATAGTGTGGTGCCGTGGTGCCACAAGTATGCTCCACATTGTATAGATACATATTCCCACTGGAATGGGAGACCAGAAACAGGCTCTCAGAGCCTGGCACCCACTTCACGCATGTTACTCTGGTCTTGTCTATTAGTCTCTGACAGGAGGGAGCGATGGTTGAGTTTGAGAGGCAGATGGGGGAAAAAAGAGAAGGGAGAAGGGGAGAGGAAAGCAAATAATGTCAGCACAGTATCAGCAATCAATCAAACATGTTGAAAGTGTGACAATTTTGGGGAACAGAAAATACAAAAAGTAATAAAAAAGTACATAAAAGCTTTGGGAAATATTTGAACACATTACACTTTTTGTCATTCACAACAATAAATTGTCATAGGAAGACTGAAGAGTGTACTTCAAGGATACTTTTTGTTCATCTATTTAGGGAAACATTTTCCACACAACTCAACTAACTAAACTAACTAAATAATGTAACCTCTGTCCATCAGATGCTTACCTCTTCATTGAAGAGCTTGCTTGTCTCCTTCTTGATGGGGTCAATAAGCTGTACCTGTCCTGCTGAGAAACCCACCAGCAAGGACACACTCTCTGCTGTGGCTGTGAGGTGGTTGAAGTCATGACAGGTGGGCTGCGTTCCCTTGTAGATGCGCTTGTCTATGGGCTTGCTCAGGTCAGCAGCCTGAAGAAAGAAAGTGCGCATGACATGAAGTTAGAGCAGTAACTTTGAAAACCATCTAAAATTAGTCTATGGGCTTTGTTGTATGACAAAGGCTATTGTTGTCAAACTGTCAGAAAACATACCAGTGGAGAAAAGTTTGGATTTATACTTTTTCTACCTGTGCTTCATCTCAAAACACAGAAAATAGAATTTAAAAAAGGAACTGAAGGGACAAAGTTAATTATTTTAACCCGGTACATCTGATTACACTCTTGTTAGATAAAAGGTTCCTGCAACCAAGTTTAAGATGAATGACATCTGAACTCATCCATTTTTAAAAAGGTCAAACCGAACCTTTTTTGGTCACTGATTAACTGTTCTCTGTATTTGGATAGATGTTAGCAATCACACTGTATGATGTACACTTTGTTATGAATATCAGGAAACATTATTCTACTGCAATGAACAAAACACCTTGGGCATATACTGCACACAACCAGTTTTATTTATTAATGATTTACATTGCACACTAGGTGGAAGAGTGGAACATTCAAAAACCACCGAGTCATTATATTCCATTACTGGTGGATGTGATATTGAGTGTTTCTCTCTCACCTAAAAAAAATGCCAATGCTTTTAGGAAGTGCTTTGATTATTCACATTATCAGCAAAAAGAGTACATAAACATGCCATGTCAACAGTGCTAAGGAATACTTTGAAGGTCATGGATATACATTACAGTAAGAAAAAAAAAGCTGCTTATTTATACATTGTTTATACATCTTACTATTTGTTGCCTAAATGTATCTGCTGCAGCTGTACAATAATGTGTGATTGTTCCAACTTCTGGTAGTTTAGCCTTCAGCTAAATGCTGATTTACAGTGAAATAATGGCACACATGACAAGCACATGTCGCTGTGAATAATTAAAAAAAGGCCATGACACATTCCTTTTCGACACAAGTTAGAAATCAGCTGATTCCTGTCAATCTGTGATGTCAAGTCAGCTGTTAGCTAAACCACTTGATCTAAGGTTATTGACAAAATACAGGACTGCTTTGCGATTGTTAGTATTGTAATATACTAATAATAACAAACTATGTTAAAATACTGAAAGTGAACAATTATGTGATTTCCACTAGTCCTCCACCTTCTGTTTAACAACTAGCAGTATTTGTCAGGGGAAACCATCACCATACAGAGCTTCGAGAGATGTTTAAACCTAACAAATACAGATTACTACCACACTGTACACTCAACAATAACAGTCACAACTACATTAACTAGCTAACGTTAGCATTCCCCTACAAGCAGAGAAAGTCAGCCTAGTTTCATGACACATCCCCGAGCTAAAAGCTGAGTCAGTGCCATTAGTCAGAGGCTGACTGCAACGCTTAGCCTGCTAGCTGAATGAATGTCCTAAAACTGAATCGACATTATTTTTGATTTGTCGACACATGACAAAAGTCGTCGACAGGTGTTATGGGTGTCAACGCAAGAACTGTCACCACAAACTATACCAGAAATGCTAACCCTGATAACTTAAATCAAAAGCTCCACTTTAACCGACTGATCGTTATCAAATCCCACTTATAATACCATCCAACTAAAACCAAAACAGATTCCCGGACTGTTCACGGAATTTAGCCCCTGGCCTCGGGAGTAGCTGCTGCTAACGTTAGCTAAATTACGTTGGCTAGCTTCAGATTAGCTTCAAGCTAACAAGCTGCATGCTAATTTGAAAGTCAGGCACCTGTCAGAGTTATTTAATAAAGCCCACAAAAGTCCATATTTCAGCAACAGCTAGGCCAGAAATGAAGCTTTTCAACATGCAGTATCCCGGGTTGACGCGCTACCTTTCTTACGCCTTTGTAGATGTAGAAGTAGAGCTCACGGCCCACATTGAAACAGATCCTGTCGCCGTTTCCCGACTGATCGTTGACGTTAACGAAAGAGACCTTGACTGGGTTGGAGCCCTGTGAGTTGAAAGGCACCCTGTTGGGACGGCTGTATTCGGAGTGAGTGAGGAGCTTGTAGACACCTTCCCGAGTTGTGAACTGAGTTTTAATTTCGTTCATCTCCTTCCCTCCTCCCTCCGCCGCCATCTTTGAATTTAACATTCATCTCTTTCCCCTAGGCCGGATCTTACGCACAGGGAGCGGGCATTCCGACTCACCCGTTCCCCCAACGGTTCAGCGGGGAACTGGTGGAGGACTGTAGACTGAAGATATTTAATAACCAAGTTGCCACAGCTTTATAATTAATCAGAATTAAATTGTTCTGCAACAGTACACTAACTTTACATTTGATATTTTATTTTTAAATAAAAAATGTGTTGTTCAACTAAACCAACGTGGAGTAACTTTCTTGCACACGTTTTTGGGTCGGGAACTCTTTAGATCTAGATATTTGGTGAAACAAATATAAAAACAGACTGAAGGGTGGTTTACTCTTAACAGGGACCCATTTAAAGTTAATATATCGGCATTTTTGGTCTGTTATACAGCAGAAGCTGACTTAATTAGGAGAGCGATAAATCACCGGAAATATTATTTTGTTAAAATCTTGTAATGACCTGAATTTGGGAGCACATGGTTGCATGCGCCATATCAAAGACACCTGCTACTCTGCTGGTCAATTAATCAGCCATCTTCTTGTTCCAAACAACAAAGACATATTTTACGTGTTTTAATCTATCATGGTCAAAGAAGTACAAGTGCCAAAAAAGAAGACGTCAACTGTCATTTTCAGGTATAAATATTGGTTATTCTTTTGCAGAATTAAAACTCATCATACTTAAGTTGTATTTTGCAATACGAAGTGCATGCTAACGTTATTCATTCCATATTGTTTTTACTTTCTTCTTGTACATGATTTGGCACTGCATGCTGGGATTCTTTTATTTCTAAAACAATGAAATAAGAGTAGGCTACCGGTATTAACTTTTGTGGACCTTTGAATGTGGTTAAATGCAATATTGCTCTTACAAATTCATATTTGTCTCCCCAATTAGATCAAATGGAGAGACATGTGCCCAACAACATGGACCAGCTTGCCTACAAATACATGGTACAACTTAGCCATCACCATTTTGAGAGTGCTCTGGCCTATTTTTCAGTAGTTAAATAAAAAATCATTATAGCTACTGCTGTCTTACATTGACATAAATGTAGAATTGAGTGACCTCTGTTTTTTGTCAGGAGATGTGTAAAGTGTCCAGCTCTGATTCTGACTCCGAGATCAGTCCAAGGTTGTCGGACACCAGCACTATGGTAATACTTTACTTCACAATATTCACAATAACCACTTGGATAAGCTTTAGAATATATTAGGCCAAGTTACCAAATTTTCGGATATTTTCCACAATGAATTTTATTTTAAAATGGAGTTTATTGTACAGAAATGGAATGTTCTCCAAAAAGCATTGAGTTTTCATGTTTTGTCAGGGCAAAAAACAATGACTTTCTTGTTGAGCAGGGTTGTGTGAGCATCACACCAGAGAGTTTGACTTTTCGGCGGACATTGCCATTAACTCAAAAGCCTGCAGGAAGGTATGGCTGTTGCTCTTTGGTAAGCATTCCCCCTTGATTCAATTAAAGTATAGCTGCTACTACAAGGCCATGCTGCTGTCCTATTTGTTTATGAATAAATGCATGTTTGATTGCAGTTTTCGGACCCATATGATGGGAGCTCTGAGGATTCTGATGAGCCAAACATCAATGGGGGTGTCTCCTGCAGGCGATTCAAGCAGCAGGGAAAAGGTGGAGGAGGAGGCAGTCGGTTCTCGGGCAGGAGCAGAAGGTTTATCCTCAATCATCCTGCTTCTGTTTCCCTAAGGGATGTGGAGAAACATGGCATGAGAGATGCTGTATCAGACAACAATGTCCAGATGAAATGTGGGAGTGAGTCTGAGATGTGTGATGATTACATTTTGACCTCACACAGAGACGGGGATGGTGGTAGAGCTATTTCAGAGCAAATGGCCGAAGATTCAACAATGCAATCCCAAACCATGGATGTAGCTTTGCACTGTCAACTAGATGATTCCGGCTTTCATGCTACTAGATATTCCACGCCTCACATACCTGCACCTGTAACCCCAGCAGAAGTGAGTTTGTCCCAGGCGACAGATCTCTCCTCTGAGAGCTCCCCCTGCCCCTGTAACCTCAGGTCGCTTTACAAGAGAAAGCTGGGTTTCCCTGGAGCAGAAGTAGTTGAGCTGGGGCAAAGAAAGAAGCAGTGTGTTGTCAACATGGAGGACCAACAGGAAGAAAGGGAATCTGCATCTGAAACATGTTCGAGCCATCTTACCATGGACTGACACACTGAAGTACTGCAGTCATATCAGTGCCTTAAACAAGTTAAGGTAGAATGAAAGACTATAAATAGTTACTTGGCAATGCACTTTGTTTACTCATGTAAAAAGATCAGAGGATCTATATTTCTATCTCCAGTTATTTTGAGTGTGTGAAATCTGTCACATAATGTGTTGATTGTTCTTAGGCGGTCATTCTTTTTGTTGGGAGAATTACCATTGTAACGTGAGTCTCCATTATGGACTGAAAAATAACCTATGCACTGGCAATACATGTTCTGTATTTCTTCCATAGACCAATTAAAGAAAAAATAAGTTCTGTGAAAAAGACTTCAAATGTATTTGTTGTTTTCCCGCACAAAAGCTTAAAAAATATTTACTGCTAAAAAGTGGCATTCAGCAACCAAAGCTCCACTGAACTTTAACTAGTGGTGCCCTAATTAAAATGAAGTGTGAAATGACAAGCTGAAGTTTGATTTTCTAAAAATGTATCTCAATGATATCAAATATTTCCCAAGTATTCACTAGTTTCAATCATTGCTTTGAAGCCATTTCTGTTTAGTTTTTAGATAGGCACAAATGAAAAACTGAATATAGTTTAGTCTTGATAGTGTGATTTGTTTTGTCACATGTTAGATCCTAAATCTCATAACTTAAGGTTTGTTTCAGTCTTCTTTGTATTTTCCAATGGTAAAGTTTACTCTCCTTTTATCTACCTTTTTTTCTTGAGCAAAGACAAGTTCATCCATTACCTTACATTACATTGCATTTAGCTGACGCTTTTATCCAAAGCAACTTACAATAAGTGCGTTCGACCAACAAAATACAATTTTGAAGAAAACAGAATCATATAAGTACATCAGGTTTCATAGAGCTAAAACATTTCAAGTGCTACTCAACTGGCTTTAGATAAGCCAGTCCTTTATTAGTATATAAATGCTTTGTTAATAATTCTATCGCTCGAAGTGGAGTCTAAAGAGATGAGTTTTCAGTCTCCCCCGGAAGACGTGCAAGCTATCTGCTGTCCTGATTTCAATGGGGAGCTCATTCCACCATTTTGGAGCCAGGATAGCAAACCCACGTGTTTTTGCTGATGGGAACTTGTGTCCCCCTCGCAGTGCGGGTGCAGCGAGCTGTTTGGCCGATGCAGAGCGAAGTGCACGTGCTGGGGTGTACGGTTTAACCATGTCCTGGATGTAGGAAGGGCCAGATCCATTCACAGCATGGTACGCAAGTACCAGTGTCTTGAAGTGGATTCTAGCAGTTACCGGAAGCCAGTGAAGGGAGCGGAGGAGCGGCGTGGTGTGGGAGAATTTAGGAAGGTTGAAGACCAGACGAGCCGCTGCATTCTGGATGAGCTGCAGAGTTCGGATGGCACATGCAGGTAGACCAGCCAGGAGGGAGTTGCAGTAGTCTAGGCGTGAGATGACGAGAGCCTGGACCAGAACCTGCGCTGTTTTCTGGGTCAGCTGGGGACGTATCCTCCTGATGTTGTAAAGCGTGTATCTGCAGCAGCGTGTTGTTGTAGCGATGTTTGCAGTGAAGGACAGTTTGTTATCTAGGGTCACACCCAGATTCCTTGCAGTCTGAGTCGGGGAAACAACAGAGGGGCCGATGTTGATTGTTAGGTCAAGAGTGGGACAATCTTTTGCCGGAAGGAAAAGCAGTTCAGTCTTGTCAAGGTTGAGCTTGAGGTGGTGAGCAGACATCCACCGAGAGATGTCTGCTAGACAAGCAGAGATGCGTGCGACGACCTGGGTCTCTGAGCGGGGAAAGGACAGAATTAATTGGGTGTCGTCAGCGTAGCAGTGGTATGAAAAACCATGCAGGCTAATGATAGATCCGAGCGAGTTTGTGTACAGGGAGAAGAGTGGACCGAGAACAGAGCCTTGAGGGACCCCTGTAGTTAATTGACAAGGGTCGGACTCCGACCCTCTCCAAGTTACCCTGTAGGTGCAGTCTTTGAGGTATGAGGTGAGGAGGGAAAGTACAGAGTCTGAAACTCCAAGTTCTTGGAGAGTACGAAGGAGGATCTGATGATTCACCGTGTCGAATGCAGCAGACAGGTCCAGAAGGATGATGACAGAGGAGAGGGAGGCTGCTTTAGCCGTGTGCAGTTCCTCAGTGACAGCAAGGAGAGCAGTTTCTGTTGAGTTGCCTGCCTTGAAACCAGACTGGTGCAGATCCAGAAGGTTGTTCTGATGGAGATAACAGGAGAGTTGTTTAAAGACTGCGCGTTCAAGTGTTTTAGACAGGAATGGGAGGAGAAAGACAGGCCTGTAGTTTATAACATCGGACAGGTTGAGAGTGGGTTTCTTTAGCAGAGGGTTTACTCTTGAGACTGTTTGGAAAGTGACCAGAAGTTAGAGAAGTGTTGATGAAATGGGTGAGAAACGGTAGAATATCAGGAGCGATAGTCTGAAGGAGGTTTGAGGGGATAGGGTCAATAGGATAGGAGGGGATAGGAGGACAGGTGGTAGGACGGGCAGAGGTAATGAGGGTAAGAACCTCACTTGGAGAGAGAGGGGAGAAGGAGGTTAGTAGGTGGGTCTGGTGACCCAGCGGTGAGTAAAGGTGAGTCAGAAAAAGAAGAGCGAATATCATCAACCTTTTTTTCAAAGTGGTTAACAAAGTCACTTGACAGAAGGGAGGAGGGGGAAGGGGCTTTGGGGGGGGGGGGGTTCCAAGAGGGTGGAGAAGATGGAAAATATTTTTTTGGGATTGGAATAGGAAGATTGGATCTTATCTTGAAAGAAAGTGCATCCAAACCAACAGGTAAGGCAAGGCAAGTTTATTTATATAGCACTTTTCAACACAAGGCAATTAAAAGTGCTTTACAAAAAATGAAAGACATTAAGAAAATGGAATTTAAAATCAGTCATGAAAAAGAAAAGCTAATCAAATAAACATTAAAAGAAAAAATACATGGATAAAAGTTACAGTGCAGTCTAAGATATGAAAAGTTCAATTAAAAGCAGCGACAAAAAGAAAAGTCTCCAGCCTGGATTTAAAAGTAGTCAGAGTTGCAGCGGACCTGCAGGTTTCTGGGAGTTTGTTCCAGATATTTGGAGCATAATAACTGAACGCTGCTTTACCATGTTTAGTTCTGACTCTGGGGACAAAAAGCTGACCAGTCCCTGAAGACCTGAGAGATCTGGATGGTTCATAATTTAGCAGGAGGTCAGAATTGTATTTTGGGCCGAAACCATTTAGTGCTTTATAAACAGCAGCAGTATTTTGAAATCTATTCTTTGACACACAGGAAGCCAGTGTAAAGACTTCAGAACTGGACTGATGTGATACACTTTCTTAGTGTTAGTGAGGAGTCTAGCAGCGGCGTTCTGAATCACTTGCAGATTTGTTAGTGAGACCGGTGAAGACACCATTGCAGTAGTCGAGTCTACTGAAGATAAAAGGTGGCAGTAATCCACTGAAAACTTTATATTTGACCTTATCCTACTCTGGTTAGCTTGGCCTTCTGTATAATTTCTGATATTGACTAGGATATAATGAGGTCTAGCAAATACAAAAATGTTGTATTGTACTTTAATGAAGTTAATATAGAAGCGATTGGGTAAATTATGTGAAGCTGTCAACCATTTCATTTGGCTAAGCCTATTTTATAAACGACAAGGGAAATTCCCCCCATGTTGACTTTTAAAGTCATCCGTTTCCCCATTTGTGTCCAATTTATCATCACAGACAACATTGAAGTCATTAAAGCATTTTATTTGATTCCAACATACTTTATTCAATCTAAAAACATACAGTTTCCTTCATAAAAACTAACTTTCAACTTTCCTTTTCAACATTTCATCTCCTCTTCATTTACCATCTGACAACTTCTCTCTTTACCTTCCAAAACCTCCACAATTTATTTTAACTACGTTTTATATTGGAATGCAACAGGCTACAAACTACTTTCTAAATGGTGGTTAATAAGCAACACATGTAAGGGATTATGTGTGGTTTAATAATCAAGACGCTGGTCTTGAGGAATGTTCCATCTACTCGGTGCACAGGACAGCAACTCCACGCTCATAGAAGCTGTGTGGATCTTCTTTGGTGGCGATGTCAAAGTCCACGGTGAAGATGAGATCAGACCTTGTGAAGTTCAGGTACACAGGAAGACACACCTGCAAGAGAAATACAAATAAATGAGGAGATGGCCAAAATCATTTCAGTAAGACATATTTTCCTAAATAGTATCTCTGCATGGATTATTTGATAAAAACGAAGCTATTTATTGTGTAAAAACATCTTGTTCGTACCATGTGTCTCTTCTCAGCGCTGTATTGCTTGATCCAGTGGAGCTGAGTGAGAGGCAGCTCAGTGGAGATGGTGGTGGACAGAGACAGCTTGTTGTTGGCACAAGTAGCTCCCTGCAGTTTCAGACCTGAGAGAAACAATTAAATGTTCCACATTTGAACAACATTTAAAAAATGTCCAATAAATAATAGAACAGTACCTACATTTTCAAAAGTTGAGTAAGTATTTGCCACACTCAGAAATAAGGCTCCATATAGAGCTGGATAATGGTAAAATACTTAGTAACTGATCAAACTTTTCAGTCAAAAAATATCTGTATGTAATAAATGTTGTACCTAGATGCAAATGATTACATTCACACTATGGGTACATGCTGCTAAATAAATAGTTTGACCCTGCTTGTCTTACCTTTGATGCCGAAGCTGCAGGCGTCCAGGGCAGCACCCTGGGCGGTGGTGACAGTGACCTCCAGGCACAGCTCCTCCAGAGACCAGCTGTTAGCTTGGGCCACATACTGCCGTGTAGCGGTGATGTAAGCTTCCGGCACAAACAGGCTGCCGAGGCACACGTGGATGTTCTGCAGAAGGAGAAACATAATATTACTGTAAGTGGCTCTGTCGATGTTTAAGGAATCTAACATGACATTCATATACAGGTTGTTTGATACTGTGCACCAACAGTTAACCAAACAGTACCTTCAGTTCCTTTGCACCCCCACTGGCAGCACCCTGGGAGATCTGCTGCAGCTGTTTGATTCGCTCACTGAAGTCTGCCACCCACTGGATCACCGTCATGGAGGCTGGAACTGTGTAGCGACACCAGCTGCGAGGGAGGATGCCTGGGGAAAAGAAGAGAGGGTGTATACCAGTTATTCTCTCCAAGTACAAGCGGTTTAAAGACATCTTGTTGGTCAAAACAACCAATGATTTTTAAGTGCACAATGTGGAGCTGCAATAGGAGTCTAACAAATACAAATAAAAGCTGTAGCCCTAAAAAAAAGTTAAATTGCCATGTTCATTGATCTCAATAAAGCAACTTTAAAGAAAAATGGTTACAAATGAGTGAGAAGGAAGATTTTACCTTTAACTAGTTCGCTAATGAGTGAGCGCAGGTCGTTAGTCTGCTTCTTCTTGCCCTCACACACTTGCACCACATCGGTCAGATCCTGGCGGACCTCCTGCAGCATCTTGCCGCCCATCTTCACCTCACGCTCAAAGAAGCGGAACAGTGGGTCCTGGTGTTTGGGCAAAGAGGAAATCAAATCAAATACAGAAGAAAAGCAAGTGCATGTTCATCTGTTGAAATTCAAACCTGTGCTTTCGTTTCAGTTCACCTCATGAGTATAACACATTTTAAACAAAACAACGGATCTACATAACAGTAATTGCAGAGGATGTTGTACAGCTTCTTGTTTAAAACATAATATTACAGGTACGTCTCCAGAAGTCTGCTTGCCAACAACCTTCCTCCTGTCTCTGCCTTTACCTTGATGTTCTCCACTGTGCGTTTCAGTGGATTGACAGATTGGGGCACCAGCTGCAGCCAGTTGCAGGCGGTGGTGTGGAGGATCCTCATCCAGGCCGGCTGGGCATCAGATGTGGAAGAAGTGCGCTCCTTTATCTCCGTGTCGTAGGCAAGGTCGTCCTCATCCTCCAACATCTGCATTTTCAGCATCTTACCCATCATGTCAATGCCTGCGCAGCCAGGTGGAGGGAGCGGGGAAGGAGGTGGAAGACAAGGCCATGGTGGGAGGTAGGGAGAGAAGAAATTAATAGTGGAACCAAGAAACAAACAGCTTACCTCGAGGAAGTGTTAATAAAGATTTGTTTGTATAAACAAGGGAGTTGTGGGAGACAGAAACAAATAAGGACAACACTGAGCAGGACAAAAGACACAAGGCTTCAGGCAATATTCACATTCAATTGTACCATTTAACAGTTTCCAGGTGGACGAATTAAGCACTTTCATGAATAACTGGATATGTAAAAGAAATACATGTAAAACACTATAGGGTAACGGGCCGGAGAGAGAATCTAAAGGGGCAGGATTGAGGGTGGAGATGAGGTGGAGAGGGGGGAGGATTTGGCAGCTGGGATTGTGGAAATCAAATCTGACAAAGTAGGGAGGGAAGGGGGCTGTGATTGAGGGGATGGGGAGGAGTGAGGTTGTTTAAATCCTAATCTCAAGGTGGGGAGTGGATACACATTTCAGGAAAGCAACATGATGGCTGTGAAATACAGCTGCTGGAGGGTGAGGACACACACACACCCTTCCTTTGGGCAGAACACCTTTTAAAGTACGATGGCTACGAGTACTGCTAGGCTAGACTACACAGCTGATCTGTAGGACTACAATATACAAGACTCTGGGTTCCCTTCTGAAACATCACATTTAAGGAATTTCCACAACTAGCTTTAAATTAAAATAATACCAAAATAACTTCCATTTCTATTCTTGCAAAAATTATGAATTCAAGCCTTCCCAATGACCCATATCTTTTTATCTCCATTTTCATATAGCCTTCAACGCCTTTTATTCTCTATCAAACTTGCTTTCATGGATTTCAAGGACCTGTGGGAATGAGAAACTGAAACTAGGAGCTACTTGGGATGCCATGGAAAACTAATTGGTGAAGTGAATCCATGAGAAGATGAGAGATTAGTAAGTAAGGAAGCACCCTTAATGAATCATTTTCTTCCACCACATGCACACAGTATTCTGCCAAAAGCGGACGCAAAAATTAAAGATTGTGACTCCCTGTCAAAACCAAAGGTAAGACACTAGAGAGAGAGATGGTTAATGGTCTGCACAATGAAATCATGGAATCTGAACAGATGGATTGAGGAAGGAGAATCAGGATATGTTGTGGTCAAGTTACTGTA
Source organism: Notothenia rossii (assembly GCF_949606895.1). Classification (NCBI taxonomy): domain Eukaryota; kingdom Metazoa; phylum Chordata; class Actinopteri; order Perciformes; family Nototheniidae; genus Notothenia; species Notothenia rossii. Next base: position 73,114,763 of record NC_136905.1, on the reverse strand, counting down.
ACAGAGAAACCAAATACAGATGACGAAGAGGACCGGCAATGGCGTACCCTGAGTGGTGAGCAGGACCTTCTCAGCGTTGCTTGGCAACCCAAGCCAAGCTGGAGTCTGGGTGTCAGGAAGCAACTCTACCCAGTGTATGAACTCCTCACGCCTGTAACAAATTAAAAAAATTAGTCTTTAACTGGGTGGCGTCATAAAAAAAAAGCATCCCTTAAATATTAACAAACGATAAAAAAACACTACTGACCGAATTCCGTCGGGCATCTTGATGTCCTTGTGCCCGTCAACTTTGAAAGCCAGTTTGAAATCGCTGTCAAAGCTTCTCTTGGTGAAGATGCGATCGAGGAAGGTGGTGAGCAGACGCTGGTCGAACTCGTTGTCAATGCGGCCGCCATAGATGGACTGGGCCATCAGAGTTTTCAGAGCCGCCCAGGGGATCTTGTCTGGTGCAATATTTTGACGACCCTGTGTGTGTGTACGAAGGGAAAGAGTGTCATGGTTGTTATATTTACTGGGGGGATGCACCGAAATTCTAAGTTGATACAGAGCATATACTGGTAAATGAATAACGTATTGTAGTTGAAGTGTGTTTATCTATGGTTTGTTGACATAAGTTTACATTGAAAATATAAACAATCTTACCTTAGCAGTGTCGTCCAGCCAAGTATCCACGGTGTCGCAGGCAGAGCGGAGGTCAGACTCTCCAAACTCATATTTCTTGGACCAGCCCAGTGGCGCATAGCGCAGACGCTCCTGAATGACTGCGTGGAACCAAGCGAGCAGGAAGTAGAGACGAGCACGCTCGTTGGGGGCCTAAACAAACAGAAACAGGAAAAAGAGTCATTAAGGCAGCAAACGCAGACAGAATTGATGGTAATGACAAGACTTTAGGTGTGAGTGTGTGCTTTTGTAAATCCAGATTAGGTCACCTTGCACATGCGAGCCACAGGGATGTTGCTGAAGGTTCTGAGCATGTTGGCCTTGACACCAGGAGGAGGCTCAAACACGAAGATACGACCGGCACGAAGCAGATTCACTGGAACCTGGTGAGGAAGCACAGTACTGAGTCTTAGAAGAGTGACAGTGGAAAGGAACTCAGGTGCTAGAAGTGAGAATGAATTAATAATGGAATGTTTTAATGAGTGACATGGTTTACCTTGGGGTTGATCTCCATTGTGAGGAAAAGCCTGAAGCTGGCATGAGGCTGCATGGAGTGAAGCTTCTTCTCCAGCTGCATCAGCCATCCAGGGGCAAGGTGCACGTTCTCCAACATCACCCACCTGCAGCACGGAACCAGTCAGTACACCAGCATAACAAAACAAAGTGTGCATGCTAAGAAAATATACAGAACAAACATTACTCACCTGCCAGACTTAACCGCAGTGTTGATGTCTCGGTCTGCCTTGTTGAAGCCCTCGGCCGAACCTGTGGACAGTGTGAGAATGTAATCATGTGTATCCTCATTCAACTTCTGACCCGAGGATCTCATTTGTGTCTTAAGACTATGATCTTATTCCTTCCTTACCAATAGAGATGGAGGTGATTTGTTTGTTCTCCTCAGCAGCCAGATCTCTGACCAGGCCGCTGGCATCGTAACCTGGTACAGAACACATCAACACTGGAGTGCTGGGCTTCACCTACAAACACACAAGAGAAGGAAAGTCAGCCACAGATTCAACAAGACCGAGAAAATGATTGACGAAATATTGGAGCCTACCTCGTTATCTATGACGTTAGCCAGGTCGAGAGGCTGCTCAATGATGCTCATGAAGGTCTCGCCCAGCACCTTTGAGACAAAGATGTGGGACATAGCCAGCAGACGGTCGGGGCGGAAAGCCTGAATCAGCAACAGCTGGTGCACCGCCTGGCCAATGGGAGCTGAACAGAGAGTGATTTACAGATTAGAGCATGTCATGTATACAAAGAATATATATATATATAGATTCAATCAATATTTAAAATCAGTATCCACTTGGTCTTAAGGAATTTTTCCAATACCCAAAATCCAAGTCTGCTTTATCTGGTTTTATGCTCACTACTTCCACTTTAATTGTTGCTGAAACCTTACTAAGTAAAAAGGTTTGGTGAGAAAAGTTGTCTTCAAGATTTAAAAAGGCCACACAGGGTGAGTAAATTGGTATACAAATGATCATGCATTATTTGCACAATAAGACAAGTCTATATACTCACTGGCCTGCTTCTCCTCTGACCACAGATAAGGAACAGCCAGATCTGGAGTGTTACTCTCAATCCACATGAAGAATTGCTGTAGTAACAGAAGAAAGAAATAATGATGAATTCTTCTTACAGCTTTAGTTAAATTATCCCAATATGTGTGATAACAGATGGAAGGTCTATGTAAATACTCACCTCATCAGCCTGAACCTTGTCCACCAGGTCGCTGAATTCCGGCAGGCGGCTGAGGCGGACCATGGCCTCGCACTGCTCAGAGGTCAGACCCTTCACTTTGGGCAACGTCATTCCCGTCAGAACAATATCCTTACCGCGCAGATAGTGCTGGAACTCCACATCATATGGGGGCTCACTGAAAAGAGACAGATTACGTTTTTATGTTGTCTGGTGTTATTGAGAAACATTTTTCATTTAATATTACTAATAGTACATGAGTGGCAGCTTACTTGGGCATGCCCTTCAGGCTGATCTTAGCCAGCAGCATGGCGAACGTGATGTGATCGAGGTGCAGCATACCTCTGGCTGCTCTGTTGAATGCCACCTACGTAGAAAAGAAATCAATAAATTAACCAGGCATAAGAAAATGATATTACAGAAAAGTCTATTACAATTGTACTACAGAGTATTGTGTGGTACAAACCTGGAAGAGGTCCTTGGTGATGACTTCGAGTCTCTGTGTATGGTCGCTGATGCCCTTGAGGTTGGGGTTCTCATACAACACCGTGTGGTAGGTGTCCAGGAAAAAGTTAAGGGAGTACTGGTACAGGAAGTGCATCTGGAGAAAGATAGAAAAAAGGGTTTGTTTATTAAATGGTTATTGGCTGGTTTATAAGAACGTCATATTCATTTTGCCTGTGCACCTTTCTCACTTAACATAGATGCAAGGTGCTAGTGGGAGGTTTTTTTCAAGTCGGAATGAGGCGGCATGTAATACAAATAAAGTGGGTAAAAGGTGTGTCCCGACCTGGTTGAGAGACTCCATGGTGAAGTAGATGCTGCTGCAGGCAGAGGACAGGGACAGGTATTGCTGTGACACTGCCTCCACCTCCGCCATGACGATATCCGTCTCCTCCACCTTCTTGGTGACCTCAGCTGCCTCTTTCTTCAAGTTCTCCAGTGTGGTGATGATGGTGTCGTCATCAAGGATGCGGCCCTTAACCTCATTGAGCGCCTGCAGCAGTGATTTCTCCAGCTGACGCAGACGCAGCTGGAACTCACCTACAAGAGACACAGGGACAGTTGATTATTGAATTTAGTGCTTCAATAAACTATTTGTCCACCATGGCTAAAGTCTCTATCCACTGGCAACTCTGTAATTGTTCATCAGTCTCAGCTGTGCCCTGTCATTATGTGAGCACAATGCCATTCTCTGTCTTACCCTGCAGTTTGAGGAGGTCAGAGCGTTTCTCATCCACATCAGGCCTCTCAGCCTTTAGTACCTCGTTGAGACACTGACTCTGAAGGCTGCTGCGTGTCACAGTGAAGTTGACAAATGTAACACGAGAACACAAGTCTGGTGGGAAGTCCACCTGCATTCACAAGAGACACCAAAAACACAGATTAACTTCCTTATACAATCATTTTACTGCAGGATGATTGCATATTTTTCCTGAATGATAGACTTAAATACTGCCTAACATTATCCATAGATGAAACATGATGCTGAATCTACTCACAGTTGGGTCTCTTGTAGAAAGGAAGATGACAAAGGAAGGCGACAGATCGATGTCCTGGTCTCCCAGGGTGATGAGCACACGTCCTCCAGTCCTGCGGACCTCTCTGTTCAGCACTGGGTTCAGGATGGGGTCGTAACTTTCCACATCCTAAGAGCCAAAAAGACATACATTACTGAAAATAGACAAAGCCTTGATGATAATGAGGGCTTTGAAAAGTACGTTTTAAATGTTAGCACTGTTAAGTAGCTGCTCATACCTGGACTAACAGCGGGTTTCCGAAACGCAGGGCACTCTCTAGATTCTTCCTGAAGGCATCGTCCAGGAAACTGGTTCTGGTGATCTTGCGGTCTTTGTACTCATTCATGATGAACTCTGTGGCCTGGCCCGATGGATCAATGATAAGCGGGTACCTAAAAAGATAAATGGTATAGAATGACTCAGCATGGAAGGGATAATTGATGTTAAGTGTTTAAACAGCAGTAATTCAAACTAAAAACATTGCCAGGAGAAGAGAAAGATACTGACCTGTTGAACCTCTTGAGCATGATGGCGTTCTCAGTGCAGAGGTCATCAGCCGGGAGGGAGCTGGCTTGCCAGCGGAGCCTCTCGTCAGCATTGGACAGATACTCAGTTCTTGCAATATCAGTACGGAACTGGGGGAAGGATTAAAGCTTTTAAAATGTGAAGTCTTCAACATATGTGTGCCTAGAGTCCAGGATTAGTATGTGTCATGGCCTTGAGTATGAACGTTTAACTACCTGGATGTTGGCCTGCTGCAGGTGGTGAGACCAAGTAGTGAACAGGTTCTGCCTCATCTGTTGCTCAAAGTAGCCAGCATAGGAAATGAAAGCTGCAGAGAGCAGACAGTCCCCAGCGATAGTGGACATCTGGTTCTTGAAGGTCTCGCTGGTCTTCTCCCAGCGGTCCCTCTCAGCTGACAGACTCTTCAGCAGGGCTGTGCTGCGATTCAGCTGGGAGGAGAGAGCGAGAGTTCAGAAGATTGCTGCAAGATTCTTTAATTTAAACTACATTCAATGAGACGGATACAATTACACGTATACAATAACAGTTGAAATGGGTAGAACGGGCCATATTCAAAACATCTGAGTTTAAAAATGAGGTTTGATGACAGTTACCTTGGACTCGACAGCAGCCAGGTCGGCCTTGATGGCCTGAGCCTCTGAGATGAGGACGGCGTACTCCTCCTTGTAGCGAGCGATGCTAGACTCCAGGTCCCTGATCATCTGCTCCACCTCTTCTGCCCTTGACTTGTTGTCTGTGGCGTCATCCTCAAGCTTCTGCAGTTCATTACGCAGAGGCTCCACACGCTTCAGCATGTCAGCATAGTTAAGCTGAGGAAGTGGTGAAACATAGCATCAATGAAAGGATAACTCTCTTTAACCAATTATTATGTCCAGTTTCAAATCGTTGAGGCTCCTATACCTGAGCGATCGCCCATTTCACCATAGGCCCACAGGCCAGAGAGGCCCTGTTGACATGGTCATAGTTGAAGGTCGGGTTGGAGAGGTAATTCTTCTTCATCTTCTCACGGATGGTGTCACTGGATAAAGTCAAAAAAAAGTCCAAAAAGTTAGAATAAAGCTGCATGTCACATAGATTAAAAAGGGTGTAGTGTGTGATCAATGGTGAGGAATCACAGCAAATGTTGACATGTGAAATATTGGACAGGATTATTGAAGATTTTCAGTGGGGTGATGAAGAAGTGCAATTTCTACCATCCACCATGTGACAAAATGCAAATCACAAACACAGCAGTGTTGTTACCGTCAGCTCATTTTGTGATTCAGCTAAATCAAAAAGGATACAATCAAATTCTAACCACAGGTGCCAAGTGATTAATATACTGATTGACATCATTTGAGTTTCCATTAAAGACGGACGTTCTGACACTGGTACCTCATTTCCTCAGAGGAAAAGTTGACTATGCTGCTGATGAAATTGTCCCTGATAATAACTTGTCTGATTTTTTTCCAGTCACTGGTCTCCTCGCCCAGCAAAAGGCAGATACACTCCATGGTCAACTTGACTGCAGCTGGGGGATTGGTCATAGCTCGCACTTCTACTAGGTGCTGCCGCTTAATAGAGTTCACCGCTAGTTGGGTGGAAGGAGGAGTGTTTGAAAGAAGAAGTAGAGGAAAGGGAGAATATAGGTTGAAGAGAGAGAAAAAAGACAAGAGAGGGAGAGAGCTTTAGTGAACAATGGCAGAATACATGTTTTCTTATTTCACCTGATGTCATCAGCAGAGAAGTTAACAATAGTGGGGATGAAGTTCTCCCTCATGATGATGGAACGGATCTGCTTCCAGTCGGTGGTGCTCTCTCCCAGCAGCAGGCAGATGGACTCGAGGGCCAGCTTGACGGGAGCGGGAGGATTGGCCATGGAACGTACTTCCACCAGGTGCTGCTTCTTAATGGACTTAACAGCTATCGACGTCAGGTAAACAAGGAAGTGGATTATGATAAGGGAGGGGCAGTGACGAAGGGAGGATGCAGGAAAACATTGAGTTGTTAACCCGAAGCCCATAAGTGAGTATTTGATGACATTGTAAATAACTAACGATTATTTTCCAAAAGGAATGTCAGTTGAATTTGCAGGAAAAGTCAGGGTTTATCAGTTATCAAAATAGTGTATCAAGTCTATTTGTAATACAAACATTTTTTGTACAGGGTTGAACAATAAACTCAAGCCCAAAATGGACCACCAATCTTGGCATAACAGTAATGTAGAATATATTTCAGTGCATTTATATAGCTAATGTTAAGGAAACGGTATACAAATCCATTATTTGCAGCAGGAGAGGGTTGCACTCTTTCTAAGAAATCAAATCCAATGCAACTTAAAACTGCTGTGAGTAAAAATACCAGTGTACCATTCTGAGACTCAATGACCGCCGGCTCCACTTGGTCCAAGTCCTCTTTGACACTCAGCTGTTTGTCCTTGATCTTCTCCTGCTGCTTGTACACAGACTCCTGGATCTCCTGGCTCATCACCTGGAATCATAATAGAAACGGTGTAGGAGTTATTGTTTGATATCATCTAAATGAGAATGGCTCAAGGGCTCACTGTTAACATAATCAAGGGGAGAGTGTGTCTATAAAAGAACAATTCATTCCTCTATTGTGATTTGGGTTTCTTCCTCTATTTTTTGTAAAAGGTGTAAGTGTTATATTATTTACTGTGTACCTTTTTCTTTTCTGCCTCCTGCTGATCTTTGACCATCTTCTTCAGCTTGTCGTTGGCAGCGGCGTTCTTTGACTCCAACTCCTGGCTTTTGATTCTCAGGTCACGACGGAGCTCCTCCACCTTGATGAGGAGGCACACGTATATTCATGGTGTCAAACATTAGCAAGCAGCCGGTAAAAAACCACCAACAGACACGACACCACAACTGTCAATTTGAGAAAAAAGGTGAAATATAATTGGCACATAAAATTCGCTAAAAAGTTTACTTCACCTGATCGACAGTCTCCTTGATCTTGCGGAGACCAACGTTGAGGTGCATCTGCTGTTCCTCCAGCTCGCTGCGTTTCTCATTGAAAAGGTTGGCATACTGGTTGATGAAGTCCAGGTAGTGGCGAGGAGTGATGGACATCGTGTGGCCACCTCGCTTAGCCAGGCGGTTGTTAGCCTGTGTAAAGTTAATAACAACAACATTATGAAGTGTACAACACAATCGCCTCATTAAACACCACTGCAGACGTGTCAACATCCCTACCTGGTGAAGTGTCTGGTGAACAAACACACAGCCATTGACGATAGCCTCGCGGTGAGATGGTGTCTGTGGCAGTTTGTCATAGACGGCGGGCATGTAGTCCGGCACCTTCCAGTTTGGTTTCTCCAGGTCCATCTTGCTGGTGAACTCTTTACCCACCTGATAAAGAGCCTCTGTGGACCAGTCTCCAAACCAGTTCAGCACACACCTAACAGAGAAACAAATATTTAATTAGCTGAGAATAGATATCTTCATTTTAACACTGTATTTATCTGTTGCATACGGAAAAGAGTCAAATGAGAAAAAAAACAGATTCTGGTATATCAAGAGGTTATGACTTAAGACCCGGTGGAGACCTAATAGGTTAAGGATAATCTAAGTTCCTGAATTACAATTTTTTTTAAATTGCAGAATAGTTGGGAGAAATAAAACAAAAATATTTAATTTGATATTCAGCTTCTTTTAACCGAAAAGACAACATCAACAAAACATGTTAATTCATGCTTCAACATGTGTCTCAGTACCTGTTGAAGAGGGCAGGAGATGTGGCAGCTCTGTCCTTCAGGCCCTCTGATGAAGGGTTCATGGTGAAAACAACATGGAGGTTCCTGATGACTTGGCTGGTGAACCATTTGTACAGCTCCTCGTGTGTGTCCAGCATCAGGCCCTCCTTCTGGGCTCCCTCCTTACACTGAGTCATCAGGGTGGCATATTCATCTCCCTCAAACAGCCCGGGAACCTACGAAGAACAGGTCAAATGATCATGTTAGGAAACAGAAAACGTATGTGCACAGAACTCAATTTGCTTTCCCCATTGAGCTGTACTGATGGACAACAGATCTTGATGGTTACCTCTCCGTTGGCCAGCAGTGTGTTCATCCTCTCAAGGAAACCAGAATCCAACACGTTGGACTCATCCATGATGAAGGCAATCTTCTCGTTCTTACATCCTGAGCGACGCAGCACTGTACGAAGGTCCTCATCAAAGTCCTCTCCTGTGTATTTCCTGTGAACCTGTAAACAAACAAACACAAACAAACATCAATAAATGCAGAAACACACGAGTGTAGTGATAGGGCTTGAATTATCTTCATATGTTTCACCAACCTTGATCTGGTACACACTAAGTCCGTTCATCCAGGCTACAAAGCGGGACAGAGTTGTCTTTCCTGCTCCACTCACACCGATCAACAGGAGATGACCCTGAGGCTGACGGAAGATTCTGAAAGAGGAAAAAAAATTGAAACCAAAACAATCATTTTAGATGTTAATACTTGTAGCCTAAGACAATACGAGCAGTCCATCAGTTTGGCGGCTGTTACTTACCGGTCAATTCTGAGGACGTGATCCAGCACTTCATTGAAGAGCACCAGAGGGACGTCCAGCTCTTCTTCATAGAAGACCTTCAGACGAGCCTTCACATAATCCCTCAGCTCCTCCTGTTCCACTGGGATGTAATCCTGCACCCACAAACCATACTCAGTTCAAATGTAGCTGCTAAAGACTTAAGGTCAACGTTCAATATCTCAGCATTAATACTGCAGGAGGAATATCACAGTAGGTTATGTTGAAACCGTTTCAGGTTTACCTTGGAGAGCCAGTTGCTGTAGAGGATAGGCCTGTTGAGACCCTTCTCCTTATCAATGTTGGGGAAGTGTTTGAGAGCAACCATGTTGATGTTTTCATCCGTCCACCTTCTCTCTTCGTCATCAACGAGCCTGGGAAAAGGTTAACGATGAGCCAGTTATCACCAAATGTACTCAAGCATTTCTTTAAGTTGAACTTTATCAGATAATCAGTTGAGCATACCAAATACAAACCAATGAGCAAACCAACTTAACAACAAACAAACTTATAGATTCCCTTAAAACATTAGATGAGAATAGAAACATGCTCTCACCTGTCCTGGAAGAGTCGGAGAGCTTCATGGGCCCAGATGCGAATCAGCCCCTCCACAGGAAGAGTTTCAAGTGGCCGCAGGGCCTCGAAGATACCCCTCACCCAGCGGGTCATCTCTCTGGGAGAGTAGATGTAGTGAGGTTGGGTGTCCTGGGTGAATCGCTCCTGAAGGGAAAGAAGATAGAAATATGGAATGCAAATTTGTAAAAGTGTGATTTAAAGAAAAAAACGTTTTATCTTTTGTATACTCATATCCTTGGACACTATTTAGTAAACTTCTGTGCAAACAGATATTCAGTAACCGCCTTTACCTGAGACATGGTGTAGAATTCCACCATAGCAGAAGTAAGAGGCTCAGCATAGGTACGCAGAGAGGGGATGAGGCGCAGCATGGCGCGGTTGAAGGTTCCATAAATCTGGGTTAGAGAGGACGGGCCGGGATAGTCCACGTACACCACAGGAACGTGACGCAGGAACCTGGAAACAGCACACCACAACATGCCACCGTAAGTTATCATTCGTTTTATTTGTTTCTTTTAGTCATGGTATCAAATCAATCACTGTTCTAAGAACTCTGGATACTGTACCTGTGTGTGAGAGGCTTTCTGCCAGGGTCAGTTGGAGGATTACAGGCTCCAACAAACTGGATCCTCTCCAATTTCACCCAGGTCTGGTCTGAGGTACGATAGAAACCTCCATGTTCCACCATCTGCAAAGAAAACACAACCAGGGAGCCTTTAATATACAAGAAGGGATAACAAATCTTATGCTACAACAGTTTCATATACTATAAAGGTTTTTGCTGCAAATTGCAACAACACAAAGTATAACTGCAGTTTTGAAACAATGGATCATACCTGTCTGAGGAAAGAGATGACTCTCTGTGTGCCGTACTTGTCCATATCTGGCAGATTGATCTCATCACAGAACAGCACCAGCCACTTGCCGAGCTGGATCGGGGCGAGGACGACACCGTTGGGGGTACGGCGGTACTCGCAATAATGATCAAAGGTCTTCAGGAGAAGCTCTGGGGTGGTGGCACTGGAGAAGTTCAGACCCACAACCTGGTAGAGAGTAAAGGAACATTAGCAACAATTATGAAATGCACGGGTATGAAGGAGCTTTCTGGAAATAAAGAATGTAGCGAGGGAAAAGTATTAAACCTCATATATTGAATCAGTTAGGATGTCGGGTTAAACAGATTTTTATCCAGTCCCTTACCTCCATATCAGGCAAAGCTCTGAGGGCGCAGAACAGAGTCATGGTCTTTCCAGAGCCGGGAGGTCCACACAGCACCAGCGGTTTGTGTTCTGCCAGCCATGTGTAAAGCAAAGCCTCGTGACGGACAGTGTCTAGAGTGGGAACCACGACATCGGGTGAGGCCACCTTGTGGGTCTCTACCTCAATCTGAGGCACCTTGCCCTGCCAGGACTGCCATTCACCCGAGATGCAGACCTGCACAACACAAAGACAATTAGCCAATGGTTATACAGGAAACACAGGATTGCAGTAGTTTAGGTTTGCTATGCAGAGAATCACATTTCTATTTTCAAATTTCCTCAAGACAACAATCTAAATGCTGTTTAACACCAAGTGGCTTTACCTCGTAGTCAATAATGGGGACATTGGGGGCCGATGGGAGGGGCACAGTGGTGATACGACGGATGTATTCTCCAAGCTCAGCCCTCATCTTCAATCTTCCGTCTCCAGAGAAGGACCACAGCACAGCGTAGATCAGATACCTCTGTAGAGAGATGATGCCACAACAGGTATCAGCTTCTAAGCTCAAAGTTGATATAACAGCAATAAGACATGTATGCCCCTTTTAGTTGTATGAAGAGCAAACATTACCTGCATGTATCTCTCCAGCTGCTCAATGGGCATGGGGAAGTCCGGGTGATTGTTGTTGTAAAGTGCCACATTACGGCAGGCCTGGTGCAGCATTGAGAACAGCGAACCCATGCAGCGCAGGCGGGTGAAGTCCATGATGTGCTCCATCTTGGAGGCATGCTCTAAGGCCTTGATCACCAGGCCTGTGGATGTGAAGTAAGGCTGCAGGATGGCTGCCGAATCACGCTGAATCTGGTGTAGAAATAACAGCAAAGAAGAACTGTCAGAAAACATTCTTCTTAAATGAACTGCTGCTATTTTCCTTTCCTTCTATATAACTACCTGCAACATCGGAGAAGCAGTCTCCTCCTCGTCTTCTGTGCCCTTCCTCTGGCGATGAGCTTCATCCTCTCCCTCGTCCAATGGGATGCTGCGTATGCGAGCCAGGAAGTGGTTGAAGACCATGTCGGTGCTGAGGACATCCTCACTGAACCAGACCATACCACAGCGAGACACAGTGGCCAGGGTGGCATACTTCAGGTCCTGCACCTCAAACATTACACGCACCTGGAGAAAGGGAAGTCAGGGTTTATACAGCAGGTTTTAACCAGCTTAGACTATAAAGAGACAAAAACAGAAACAGCAAAGTGTTTTGCTCTTACATTTGGGGGCAAGCTGAGACGCTCTCCGTTGGGAAGGGTGAGCAGCTTGTTGTCATCCAGGACTGAGTTAAGATTTTCAACCCACTCAGGGTCAACATCGCCGTCGAAGATGATCCATTGACGCTTTTGCAGTTCCCCTCGAACATTGTCAATGATCCTGAAATTTAAAGAAAAAAAATGTAAAACCACAATCACAATTTAGAAAGATGAATGATCTGATTGATTCACTCCCCTTAAAAAAAAGTGTTTACGGACTCACTTTCTGAGGATGTGAGTGAACAAGCCATCAGTCCATTCACGGGTGTTGGGGTCCAGGGTTCCATACAGGTGATCTTTACTGATGGCCTTGGGGTCGATGATGTGGGCCACGCCCTCAATACCCTCCAGCCTCTCCAGGGCTTTGAGCAGCACCCTCCATGCCATGGTCTTTCCACTGCCAGAAGGTCCCACCATCATCAAACCGTGGTTGATCTGTGTGATCTGGAAGAGCTGGAGCACCTGGAAAGGTACGAAAGAAAAGGTTTCAGAAAATCAGAGTGACTGCTTTCTATGCAAGGACCTTGAATACTAGTCATGTAGCCAACAGACTTTTCTGTCTCTAGGACATGGCATGGCTGCATACCTTCTCCACCCAATTGCTGCCCACATCGTCACCGTCTCCATATGTGAGATACATCTCTGCACAGACTTTCTTCAGCTCTTCCCTTAGAGCGTTCATCTCTCCGCGGTGGTACTGGACTCCAGGGAAGACATCTGACAGGAGACTGAAGAGCAGAGGGATGTCCTCCGCCACCAGCTTGGGAACCATGGTCTCACACACACTCTGTATAAGGATCTAAAGAAGGGAAACAGACTCATATTTCTAACTGGATTCTAAAAACAACCAGTCAAAGATCAATACAGGAATAGAACTTTAAAAAAAAGAAAAATAATAATCATTTGCTATACCTCCTGTTCAGGAAGGTTCTCAGCAATTTCATTCTCATCAACGACTTCGCCTCGCTCAAACTTCTCTCTTTTGATCTTCTGGATGCGCTCACGCTTGACATTTCCAGCACTGATCAGCACGCTCTTAAGAGCTCGGAGTCCGAAATCGTAATGACTCTGGGATGACAGCTGCTCATCACAAAGCCTGAAATAGAGGGATGGAATAAAGTCAGAAAGAAAGATCTCAATAAATCTCTCAAACCATAAACATGTCTTAAAAAGTACATACTTGAAGAAGGGCACGATCTTCTTGGCGAGGGTCTCGGCCGTGCGGAAACCTTGAGAGTAAAGCATGACCTGGGCGATGAGCTGGCGGTCGGGCTTGGTCATGGCCAAACTGCGGAACAGCTTCTTCAGATTGTCAGGCAGGTTGGAGCGGCCAGCGTAGCCCGGGTTCATGGTGATGAAGATGGCCATCTCTGCGCTCACCTTCACCTGCTTGTTCAGGAGCTCCGTGGTGACTGGTACACCTGAGAAGTGACAGATAGGTACTTATTTACAATACAGTTCTGATGTCATAACCCGTCAAGTTTGAGTTTACATCCATTTCGATCTTAAAATGTCATCACTTTATCTTTTAATTGAACTACATATTTGTGTCAAGTTGACATAATTAACATGTGAATAGTTATGTTATACATATACATACTCCTGTCTCTGTTGGGGTTGCTGTGCTCTCTCAGGGCCACCTGGATGTACTGGACCTGCTGGGACACGGCAGAGAGCATTCTCTCTTCCAGACGATTGAACTCGTCGAAGCAGCCCCATGCTCCCACCTGGCACAGACCCACGAAGATACGACCCATGGCCTAACAAAGAGGATGTCAACAGAATAGATGAGTTAAATCAGACCATACAGTATGAGGAACAGCAACATCCTATAAAAAGGACTATCGCTTATGGTATGTTGTTGTCTTGTTTATAAAATATCCTACAAATGAAACGTATGTGTGTATTTATTTACCTGGAAGTCAAAGGTCTCATCACAGTTGAAGACCAGGACAAAGCGACCCAGCTGGTGACCCAGAGCTTTCACTGACTCAGTCTTTCCTGTGCCAGCAGGACCTGGATGAAAGGAGAAGAGAGTGTACAGTAGTTGATCATTTTATATGTAAACCTGTGAATTTCTATAAATCTTATTACTCGTATACTATGAACTACAAAATTAATGTAATACCAAATGGTGAGCCTCCAAGGCGGGCCTCCAGAGCCTGGGTCATGGTGAGATAGCAGCGGTCGGTCAGAGGGGTTTGGACCAGCTTGTCCTGTACACCTAAGTACTCAAATCCATAGTTGAACTTGGCATTGGCCATCTGAATGGACAGCTGTTGCAGGACATCTGTCTGCTTCGGATCGAAATAGAAGCGCATCTGGCTGAGCCATTCGAAAGACTTCGGGTGGTCAATCTTGTTCTTGATCAGAGTCCTAGTCACATCTCGTTGGTGCACCAGCTCAGTGATCTAGAGTGGAGCAAAAGAAGAATTGTAGACACTTTCTCGATGAAAAGAAACGTACCCTAAAAGATTCCCACTGACCAGGTGCTCCAGTTTCCTCCTGCGGAGTGGTGGCTGCTCCATCAGCACGGTGTCAGCCAACACGTTGAGGGTGGCCTGAACGTTTGACAGCACCACCTCCATGACATTGCTGTCCCCACCTCCAGAGATAGAAGTCAAGGCAGAATCAATGTTCTCAGACCAGGCGATCTGAGTGGACAGGACCACCAGCTGGGCCTGTGGAGTGATACAGATAAATGGATAAGTAAGTGTGTATCAATCAATGAATTAGCCCACTGTACAGATATAAATATAAACATGTCTAGTTGCCTGAGTAACATGTTCAATATGTTGAATAAATGCTCTCAATACCGACCTGGTAACTATCAATCCAGGAGATGTACTGGCTTAGGTCAATGGTTGAACCCTTGTTGAAGGATGTGACCTCTGTGACAGACTCGGCCAGCAGCTTGGCCAGCGTCACCCTCATCTCCTTCTCCACCAGCGTCAGCCAATCGTTGATCTTTGGGTGCTCAACGAGGTTGACCGGTGTCTTGTAGTTTATCTCCTCACCCTCGCGGGAGGAGATTCCCAGCACCACAGTGTTGTCCTCGTTGAGCAGGATGCTGGAAACGCCAGCAAACATCTTCTTGAAGTGCTTCTGCAGCTTGGCCACATTCTTGCTGTTTCCGATGATTTCAAGCAAGTCCTCGTCTCCCACAAAGTAGAACCTGGAAACAAAAAGAGTGTGATTGAACAATTTAGGATAGTTAATGAATGAGTGTATAAATGAAACCCAACTAATGCTTGTGTTTAAATTCACAATGAAAACAATGCAGTCCTTTTTCCACTTCCATCGTCTTACCTGGGGAATGAGGATCGTTCTCTCTCCAGGTATTCTCCGAGGGCTTTCTGGATTTTCCCCAGAAGGTCAGCCAGTCGCTCCAGAGACCGCTGCACTCCCTGTATGTTCAGCACATCCATCACCAAAGGAGACTTGGTCACCTTCTTCATCAGCGCCAAGAACTCTGTGCTGATACTGTAGAATAAACAGATGTGTTGGTAAGTTCTGGTAAAAATATATTTACAATTCACAAATAAATTCTTGTTTTTATTTACCTCTGGAATCTCTGGGTTTCTACAGGCAGCAGATGTTTGATGTCAGCACTGCCGGTGAAGATGCCTTCCAGATAGACCCAGCGACGCTGAACGTCAATCCAAACGTCGAACAGAGCCATGATGCGGTTCAGCTTGTCCTCCCAGCTCAGGGCATCTTCCTCAAACACCTGGAAGTCAAAAGGGATAAGAGCACAGTGTTCATTCAGTTCTGAAAACATCATAATGTAAAACTGTCTTCATTAACTCGGCATGGATTTCTGTTTACCTTGTAGTATGGAGACAACTTCATGGCCGACACGCTGTTAATGTGTTCTTTGACCTTGTTGAACAGATCATCCCAGCCTCTGATCAGACGACACTTGTTCTGGTAGTTCACCAGGTCCAGCTCATACGAGTTCCACACTTCACGGATCTTAGGCCGAAAAAAAAAATATTATAAGAAGTTGCAAACAAAGACAAAGTGATGTATGACGGGGTTGGAAAAAGGGCCTACAATGTTATGAAGATGTGTTTATTTGTATGTAATGGAACATTTTGAAACATTTTTAGCACCCATCCCTTATTTTAAATCATCATTGAAAGATGAAGAAAACAAACAGCATCATTTCTTAAGGCCCCTCCATCTTCACCTGTTTGAGGAACTCTTCCAACGCCATCTCTCCCTGGGCTACCAGGAGAACGTCCTTCACCACCATCTCATTCCTCTGCAGATCCACATCCCAGACCTGTCCCAGCGTCAGCTCTGACGGGACCCAGTTTACATGCAAACGCTTCATCAGCTGCTTCCAGTGGCGGTCCTTCAGAGCCTCGGATTTCAGCTCAATCACCAACATGTTGACCTAGTCAGATAAAAGAGTTGGTATGAAGTTTAAAAAACAACTTTTATGTTTTGTTGTGCATCAATATGTGGGCCTAATAAGGAAAAGAGTAGCTTTCTAACCTTCAAGTATCCCTTAAGCAGCCTCTGGACAAACTCGTATGAGGCATACTGTCTCAGTCTTGCTTGGAAGTTCTTCAGTTGGTTCAGAAGACCATCCAGACTCTGACGAAGCTACAAACACCGAACACCAACACAAGGATCGTTATATGCTGAGAATTTCACAAATAAAATTATCTTACGGATTATTGTGGATTTGTTACCTTGCGAGGCTGTACAGAGACCCATGGCTGCTCTTTCATCTGGTCGATCTGCTCCCAGACCTTTGACAGCTCGGACCAAACCTCCTTCAGGTCATGCAGCTCCTCTAGTGCCACCTGTAAGTCAGTCACAATAACAAAAAGACACGCGTATTAAAAAAACGTTTGGGCATCAGATGAAGGTAAAGGGCTATAATTTGGGAACAGTAGGTCTGACATACTTCCTTTTCCAAATAAGTGTCTAAGAGATATATCCCGCCCGTTACTTCTGTGATTTAAAATGCTTTTTATGCGATTGTTTGCTGTCATTACCTGCACCCTCTCTTCACTGCCGCTGAGCAGGCCCGTGTCGGTGAGCTCCAGGGCTTCTTTGGCTCGGGCACACTTCTCCCTTTCAACCTTCAGACGGCCAAAGTTGCCCTCATAGATCGTCAGGGACTGAAGTGCCTCCTCTGGACGCAGGTTACCCTGGAGAAACAGATAACCAGTTAGGCATCAACAGAAAAAGGTTTTGACTGCTTTAGCTCGTGCAGAAAGTACAAACTTGATGATTGAATTTCTCTTACAGTAACTGGTTTGGTCTTCTCCCATTCACTGAGCAAGTCAGTGGTGCGGTTCTCCACAGCTTTGTCCTCCTGGACGATCTTCAGCTGCAGGTTGGCCACCTGCTGCTGGATGGCAGTATCCTTGCGCTTCATTATGTCACTGAAGGCTCCCCATTCACCTTCGATGTTGTCAATGTAGAGCCAAGATGGCGGGAACTGGAATCTCTGCTTCTCCAGCAAACGCTGTCCATTACGGAATAACTAGGTGGAAAAAGAGGGAAACTGATAACGACCCTGTTTGTCTTATAGCATGCAGTGCTACAACAGAATAAAAAGAAAGGACAGTGAACTTTTTTAAGTACTTACATCCACGTTTTTCTCAAACTGTTTGATCTTGCGCTTCAGAGTCTGCACAAATGTTATGAAGTTGACAGCATCTGAGGTGCTAGCCGTGTCCACAGAATGCTGCTCCAGTTCTTGACGGGACTATTTGGGAAACAGAAACAGAATAGTAATTAGATGAATGTCTAGTTAATTGAATATTGTTACCAAGCTGCTCAGAAATATGTTTATACATATTATGCATTACCTTGGAGATCTGAGAATGGAAGTCCGCCATGTTTTGGCCAAGCATCTGGCCGAACTTGCTGAGCACTTCTTTGTGCCAGGAGTCGTACTTCAAGTTAACCTTGGACTGGACCTGTTATCAGGGACAAATACGAACATTTAATAACAGCCCAAAGTCAAACAAAAGGGATTGCTAATTGTAACACTGTTAAGAAAATAAGAAATGTAATAAATTGATGTTATTTTAACATTTGTATTTGATCATTTTTAAGCACCCATTCAACTTTCCTTAAAATAAAGTTAAATCAAAATGGGTCTAACATGTATTGAAGACTGTTTCATGTAATAGAACCTTAACACTAACTAGGATATCATTTGAGAAACACTTAAAAAAGAAAACTGCCATTCATTATTACCTTGCCATAGTCAATGACAGCAGGTCCAAAGTCTTTCCTTGTCTCAGCGTTGTCAAATGTTGCACGTGCTTTGCGGATCTGCACCAGCAAGGCCTGCCACTTAGTGAGGTCTTCACCCAGACGGTTGTAGATGTTCTCCGCTTGCATGTCCCACAAGCACTGGTACTGCAGCCAAACCTGAACAGGGACGACAAAGAAGAGATGTACACTCACAAAAAAACACATATACATGAACGACAAAGCTGAAAAGTAACCGATTGTAGAGGACTCTTACCTTGACATACTGCTCCACCTCACTGACAATGTCTTCGACTGCATTGTAGGCCTCCTCTAATGCTGCAGGGCCATCCGGCATCCTGGTCAGGGCATTTCTGTAGAACTTCTCCTCTTCTGACAGCTCGTAGTGGACTCCCACCTGGCGAAGAAGGACAGATTTGTTTAGATCAAATTAACAACACAATGTGACAAAAACACTCATAGGTCTCTCCATATGTCAAGCTTGAAATAAAATATATCATATTTGATGTTTTGTAGATCATTTCTTTAGAAAAAGCTTGTGTATATGTTTACACACCACAGACATACTTTCTTATCACAGCTTTCTGCACTGGGATTCCCAGCCCTATCAGTACCTGGTATCTCTGGCTCTGAATTCTGGGAAGAGAAAGGATGACCATCTTCCAGGAAAACATTTCCTGGTAGAGCTTGTAGCGACAGTCTTCAATCGGAGGGTTCAGGTAGATCACCTGGTTAGTGATCCTCAGCTCATGGATCACATTCTGGTAAAAGGGAAGAATAGTTTGTTGTTAAATATAGTATGCCGTGTCCAGGTTTTATGAGAAATATATTTTTATAAAACAAAACACGGCATGAGGCAACACAGAATCACTAGTCACAATAACTACCTTGATCTTGGGCTCCCCTCCAGGTTTGTGGCTCATTTGAGGAGCCTCTGTGTCCATGTCCACATCAGCTTTGTCCTCTACCTGGCCACGGAGCACCTGGGTCCAGGCCTTAAGGCCAGCCTGCAGTCGTACTCCTAGGACACGTTCAATCTATGAAGAGAGAAACCAAAAATCCTGTTTGAAAACCATTCAGACCAACTCAAAAGTTTGAAAATGTTCACTGCAATGTTCAAATGCTAAACAAATAATTCAAATATCCTTGTATAGCTTTGGGGTGCCAACCTCAATGTCGAGCTTGTTGACCCAGATGGGCAGGTTGGAGTAGGAGTGCAGATTGAGGTCGTCCACAGCCTTCTGGACTCTGTTGAGGATTTCAGAGAAGGTCTTGTTCTCGAACATGCAAGTGTCCAAAGAGCGGACCTCAAGATCGATTTTCTCCTCAATCAGCAAAAGGTCATCCACCTGGAAACATCATAAAGCAGAAGAAAACCATCAGAAGGACTGTTTGGGCCACATACACAAAAGCTTGTTTCATGCTAAAATGACAATAATGAAAGTCTGTTATGAATGTAACTATTTTAAATTGACACTGACCTTCTCCTGGAAGTTGAAGACGGTCTCAGCCAGCCTCTGAACATAAGGATCCAGCTTGTAGGACTCCCAGACCAGAGTGATGCCTTCAGTCACGAGAACCTGAACCTCCTTCTTAAGGCCAGCCACCAGCAGGCAGATGGAGGACCTCTCCTCTACCTTCTCACAGGTGCGCTCGTAGGTGCGCACGCTCTCGATCAAAGAGATGGCGAACGGGTACAGCTGGTTGGCTTGGTGGGCTTTGTTGACGATTGCCAAAGGAACACGGAAGCTCAACCACTTGAGATTGCGGACCTCTTTGGACAAGGTGATGATCTCTGGGAGGAAGTTGACTTTAAGCTTGAGCATGTTTCCGGTGCGTCCGCGGGCTCGAGTGCTCTCAATTGTGAAGATGCGGCCAGACACACCAAGGTTACGCTGCTGCACCTGATTTACAAAGAAAAGAGTTCCAAATATTTAACAAGACAGAAAAAGAGAACACATGCAATGCGTCAGGCAATAACTACAACATGTTTAAATGAAATTAAGTCCTAGAACAGCTTCATACCTTGCGAGCCCAGTCATCAAATATCTCTTGAGTGTTGAGTTTAGCCCTGAAGCTATCTCCATCCTGCTTCAGCTTCAGCCCCTCCACGTGGTTCTCCCAGCCTTTTCCCAGAACATCCTCCACTCTCTTCATATAAGCGGTCAGCTGACGGTCGATCTGCTTGGCCCAGATGATGGAGCCAGACACAGGCGGCAGGTCTCGGACGTGGCTCATCTTGCAGGCCTGGCTCTGAGGGTACTGCACTTTGAACTTGTCATGCAGTGACTCAATGTCATCCTTCACACGCTGGATGAGCTGCGTCTGGTACTCCCGGATGGCACCACGGATGTGGGGACGCACAAAGAGAGCATTGAAGCGGGAGAAGATGCGGAACATCTCGTTGGCGTTCTTGGCTGTTCCCAGCTGATCACGCAGGCGTGCAGTGATACGGGTCTCAACGCGATCGATGCGTTCGTCATAGCGCTTCATGGCGGCTTCCCAGGCTTCCATGCCTTCCTTAGACACATCCAGACCATCGACCTCTTTGACATTCTCGTATGCCAGGTTGACCTCCTCGATGGCATTGGCGTCGGCAGCATCAAAGAGAACTCCAGCTACCTTCATATCCTGAGGCTCAACGGTCTCTCCAGGGGCATGTTGTGGCAAGGCAGAAACCTGGGGATCAAAAGGGGAAAACTAATTATTCATCAAAATCTAAAATTGGACCAGATATGATATGAATTCCTATATTGTCAGAGTAATGTTTTGTGGATTCAATTTGTTTGAAAGTCAATGTATGATTTATGTATTTGTATCCTTGGTATGTGCAAGAAGAAACCATTACAGAGGACCAAATTAAATAAATAATGTCAAGAAATGCTGGTCAGTTCAACTTGGCCATTTAAGGATCTGATGGTACTCTACCTGAGGCCTCAGCACACGGACGATGACAGCCCTCAGCTGCTCGTGCTGCCTCCTGAAGCGTCTCATGTGATCCAGACGTGACTGGAGCTTCCTGTGAGCTGGGCTCAAACGCCACACCATCTTCAGGTTCTCCTCTCTCTTTCTCTTCACGATGTCCCTCAGAAGCACCTGCAGTTTCTCATACTCATCCTCCCAGGTCTGGAAGACCTCGAAGCAGGCCACCATCACCTGCACACAGAAGTTTAAAGATCATTTAGAAAGAGGCCTAATTTTTGAGTAGCTAAATTAAGAGTGTACTCTAGGGGTAAAATAGATAGCTTTTAGTTCACCAACCTTTTCAAATTCCTCATAGGCAACATGCATGAGCTTCCTGGTGCCCAACACCTTGAGGAGCTGGGAGCTCAAGTCCCTGGAGATGGCCTCTACTAGGCGCAGTGCTCTCTGGATGGGGTACTTGGTGTTCCTGATCTTTTTCAAGTGAGTGAATATGGCCATCAGAGCCTGGCGGATCTTATCAAGCTCAGAAGCTGAGAGCAGGTCATTGAGCGGGAAGTCCTTCATCAGAGGATTGTAGTCATTCACTGTTTCAACAGCTTGTTTCAGACCTGTGAGAGGTAAAGACAGGTCAAACTATTATTTATACTCTATAAAAAAAAGCCTGCAACAGCCAGCAAAAAAAGACATGGAAACATTTGTTTTGGCATGTTGTTACTCACCAGTGTCAGTGTCAAAGCTGACGGTAGCATGGAAACGTTTGCCGTGTTTGAGGATGTCCAGTGTGAGCAGAACCTCTGGGCTCTCTCTCTTCTCCTGGATCCTGTTGAGGGCTCTCTCCAGATTCAGCCAGAAACTGATCTCCTGTAAAGCTGTGCCTGAAGCTGGGTCGCGGTCGAGCTTTGTCACCTGACAAATAAGTGGGCGAAGCAGACAAAGAAACCCAGTCATGAGTTTAAGACAATAAACTTTGTCCATGTACCTGTTATTTTATGAAGATTCAGATGGATGTATCAGAAAGCCTCTTACCTTTTGGATCTCCCTGATCCAGCGGTTGACTCCAGATTGCAGCTGGTTGAGAAAGGTTGGGTCCTCCACCTTGTCGCCAAAGTCAGTCACCTTGGGCTTCTCCCCACGCTCATAGAACTGCTTAGCGATGTTTGTAATGATGGGATGGATAAGCAGGCTTATCTCAGGAATCTCAATGTTCTGCTGCAGGTGGAGAAGGCCCATCTCCAGCTCTGCAATCTTTTTCTCCACTGAGGGAGCCATCTTATCCCCATCTCTGGAGGGGAATGACAGAGATGATTGCACAGATTAATTCCCCATTAATGTAACTCCACTCCTCCTTTCAGAGTTTGTGATGTAGTTTAACAGATCAATGTTTTATTCAAAATAGAAAACATGCTGTGAGGATTACCTGTCTGCCTTGCCAGACTCGCGGATGTAGGACTTGAAGAAAGGAGCAACAGCATTGCTGATGAAAGAGTGGAGCGTCTCGTAGGGAGAATCCTCACTCAGGGTCAGAACTCGAACCTGGGTTGATATGGGCTTGTCTGCATCAATGACAAATGCCCTCTTGATGAAAGCCAAGCTGCGGGGGAGAAAAGTGCGATTCAGAGTAAAACATTTGGAAAAGGAGTGTTTTACAGTTAACGTATTGAGTTTATTCATTTGAGTACAGGTTTATTAATAAAGGGTGGTATAGTTAAGTTATTCCTGAGGAAATTACATACAAATGCATGGTTTAAAAAAGAAGACCTTTGTTTGGGACATTTGATGCATCATTTACCTGTTGGACTTTATCCCATAGTGGATGTCAGTGCTGATGTTATAAGTGATGCACTCCTTCTCCTCCTCTCCTTCATCTCCAACATCCTCTGTGTGAAGAACAAACAACAAAAATAACTACCTTTTATATTTTTATATTCTAGCCCTTTACATTCTCATTTTGCTTTTAAATGCATGATTTGTCTTTCTTTCCTATAGGCCTACATATGCAATGAGCATGGTTGGAGCAATGCTGAGATCCAAGATTTTCATTGCCAATTAAGTAACTTAAGTAATTTAAGTGCCAAGGATAATAAGGAACTTGAAACTTGATTGCTCAAAGGCCAGGCTATCAATAATACTCTGTTGCTAATTGTTCAGAAACTAAACAGTTAAGTTCATCAGTGTACAATTAGCCATGTTGCTGCAGGATGACAGTGCAATCCGATGTCCAGCCATTTATGTCCCCACCCTTCTTTACAAGTGAGGTCATTGAATAAGGGAAAATAAATCACACTCTCTGCATTGCAGCAACAGTATTCTTGGTGCAAGGCTGGGGCAGTGAATCCCAGGCTGGGAATCCAAAACCTACAGGCTCAGACCCAGAGGCTGGTCATATGTGTTATCAAGGGATCAAGGTTCAGCAGCCCTCATAAACCATTAGGAAGGAAAGTGGCTCTAAAGCTCAGGATTAATTGTGCCTGGAGGGAACTGAACATACTGTGTTCATTGACTCACCCTGGTTCACATGATAGATCCCCAAGATGAGCAAACAACATGACTCGCTGTTATTACAAAGGATTCATTCTCTTAGAAAGTCTAAGATTTTAAAGCTTGTTCTTTTTAAATTGGGGACTGTGTTATTATTAGTAGTGTGTCCCAGTCACCTTTCAACCACTAGCAACTGTGCGTTATCAATATCAATCATTGCTAAAATGTGAATTCAACATTGTTTACTAATTGCATTTTAAGGTTAAATAGTTTATTTGGTTTTTGTCTTTAGTGATGTCATTTGTCGTGGCACTATCCCATTTGCTGCTGTGTCACTGAAATTATTTGGTTTTATAATTTTATTTCTACAGTAGCATTGCAAAGAATATTTAACTGCGAACAAGTTAGTCAGTGTCACATTTAAAGCGAACACTGAGCACCTTCATCGTTTTTTTCATTATTAATAGCTCAGTTTTATCTTCCCCACCCAGTGTGGCGCAGTTGCCTTACACATGAACAATGTAATGGAGATAGACAGCTGGCTTCACGTTGTTATATAGCAAATACATAATACTATATCTCTTACAGAGTTAACATAGCAAATGTTTCGGAGGAGGAATTTAACAGCTAGGTTTACAGCACCACTACTGTCGTCATTAAACTCATGTTAGCTAGCGGTTCACATTTAGCTAAATGTACCCTTGAGTGCACTTCTTTCGACCAGGATGGTGTGAACTTGGGGGTCTGCCAGAAATTTCCTCATCTGCTCCACGGCGCTTTTCTCCTCCAGGGCGGTTTCCAGGGAGGCCGGGGCCTCGCCGCCATCTTCCAGGAGCAGCGGTACCAGCTTCCTCATGTGTTTCTGCAGCACCGATGTATCTGCGACCGTCTGAACGGCCGACACCTCCATGGTGCCGGAGTTTTCCTCCGTCCCCCCTCCGTCGGACATACTTTCAGGCGGTCAACAACGGCCAGGAGTGATGTGAAAGTGAACAAAGAATCGAGGCTGAGGGTTTGTTGCTAACAGAAGTGTCTACTGAGCTGGTCAGAGACTGACTGCCGCTGTCAAAACGCCGCAACCGTGGCCGTCAGGTTTATTTGCGCAAGGGATTGTGGTATTTGTAGTTCTTGGGATCAAAACAGTCCATGGTATTGTGTCAGACTGTGCAAGCCAAGAACTACAATACCAACAATGCATTCGATAAGTCAATGTTTCTCCCTTCTAGACAGAAGGGGGGAGGAAGGGAGTTGTCTCCAATGATGCAGCTAAAAATCGAGAAATCCTTCTTAGCTGCAATAACACTTTTACAACACACTTACTTTGTTCACATTGTTGAACCTTTATCAATCAATCAATCAATGTTTATTTATATAGCCCAATATCACAACTGTTACATTTGTCTCAGTGGACTTCACAGTTTGTACAGAATATCAGTATGACAATACGACACCCTCTGTCCTTAGACCCTCACATCGTACAAGGAAAAACTTCCAGAGAAAACCCCACAGTTTAAAGGGAAAAATGGGAGAAACCTCAGGGAGAGCAACAGAGGAGGGATCCCTCTCCCAGGACGGACAGACGTGCAATAGATGCCGTGTGTAAATTGAAAAGATAATACATTTGCAACATAGGTAGTCCAAATGTTTTGAAATGCATGTGTGTATAATAAGAAGATGAATCCACGAGGATATCCATCCAGGACTTATGATCCAGGACCGCAGCCACGTCTCAAGATCCAGGACTCGCAATCCATGACACAGGACCGCAGGATCATCCATGACTCCGGATCCCGGCGTATATAGACACCAAAAAGAAAGACATTTGGGGAAGCTGGGTTAATCGGAACATGAGAGTACACAGGTATAGACAGAGAGAAGGAAGAAGTAAGATGTCCCCCGACAAACTAAGCCTATATCAGCAAAACTAGGGGCTGAATCTAATCAGCCCTAACTATAAGCTTTATCAAAAAGGAAAGTCTTAAGCGCACTCTTAAAAACGGATAGGGTGTCTGCCGTCCGAACACAAACTGGAAGCTG
This sequence comes from Notothenia rossii, assembly GCF_949606895.1. NCBI lineage: Eukaryota > Metazoa > Chordata > Actinopteri > Perciformes > Nototheniidae > Notothenia > Notothenia rossii. Next base: position 73,089,047 of record NC_136905.1, on the reverse strand, counting down.
ATTCCACAAAAGTGGAGCTTGATAAGAAAAGGCTCTGGCTCCCATTGTACTTTTAGAGACTCTAGGAACAACCAACAACCCTGCATTCTTGGAACGCAATGCCCTAGTAGGACAATAGGGTATAATGAGTTCTTTAAGGTAAGATGGCGCCTGCCCATTAAGGGCTTTGTAGGCGAGAAGAAGAATTTTAAATTCTATCCTGTGTTCTATAGGGAGCCAGTGTAAGGCAGCCAGAACAGGAGTAATGTGGTCCCTTTTCCTAACTCTGGTTAGTACACGAGCTGCAGCATTTTGAATCAGCTGAAGCGACTTGACTGACTTCTTGGTACACCCTGATAATAAGGAGTTACAATAATCCAGCCTTGAAGTAACAAATGCATGGACTAGTTTCTCTGCATCGTTTTGAGGCAAGATATGCCTGATTTTTGCAATGTTACGTAGATGGAAGTAGGCGGTCCTTGAAATTGATTTTATGTGGGCGTTAAAGGATAAATCCTGATCAAATATAACACCAAGATTCCTTACAGTCTCACTGGAGGCCAAATTAATGCCATCCATAGTTAATATATCTTTAGATAATTTGTTTCGTAGATTCTTCGGGCCAAGTACAATAACTTCAGTTTTGGTCGTGTTTAACATCAAAAAATTTAAGGTCATCCACGTTTTTAAGTCCTTGAGGCAGTCTTGAATTTTATTTAGATGATTAATTTCATCAGGCTTGATTGATAAATATAGTTGAGTATCATCCGCATAACAATGAAAGTTTACAGAATGATTCCTTATAATATTGCCTAATGGAAGCATATATAGGGTGAACAAAATAGGTCCAAGCACTGAGCCCTGTGGCACTCCATGGCTAACTTTGGTTTGCATGGAAGATTCATCGTTGACACGTACAAACTGAGAGCGTTCAGATAGATAAGACCTAAACCAGCCTAAAGCAGTTCCCTGTATGCCAACTAAGTGCTCTAGTCTTTGCAATAGGATATCATGGTCGATAGTATCAAATGCAGCACTAAGATCGAGTAAGACAAGAATAGAGACAAGTCCCTTGTCAGAGGCTATTAGAATGTCATTTGTGACTTTAACCAGAGCTGTCTCTGTGCTATGTTGTGTTCTAAAGCCAGACTGAAAATCTTCAAATAAATCATAGTTTCTTAAGTAATCACACAGCTGTTTTGCGACTGCTTTCTCAAGAATTTTTGAGAGGAACGGAAGATTAGAAATAGGTCTATAGTTGGCTAAAACCTCTGGATCGAGGTTGTGCTTTTTAAGAAGCGGTTTTATCACTGCTACTTTGAATGATTTTGGAACATAGCCTGATAATAAAGACATATTCATAATATTTAATAAAGAAGTGCTAATTAATGGAAAAACTTCTTTTAACAGCTTAGTTGGAATCGGGTCTAAGATACACGTTGATGGTTTAGAAGAGAGAATCATTGAATTTAATTGTTCAAGGTTTATGGCTGAAAAGCATTCTAGTTTACTATCTAGTGTAATATTATTAGAACTTACGTTTCCGGGAGCTGTTGATAACACTATACTGGTCAAAGGCAAGAGGTCATTGATTTTGTTTCTAAGAGTAACAATTTTATCGTTAAAAAAGCACATAAAATCATTACTACTGAGTGCTATGGGAATAGAAGGCTCAGTCGAGCTGTGGCTCTCTGTCAGCCTGGCTACAGTGCTGAAAAGAAATCTTGTATTATTCTTATTCTCATCTATTAATGAAGAGTAGTATGCTGCTCTCGCTTTACGCAGTGCTTTCTTATATTCATTGAGAGTAATATGCCAAATTAAACGAGATTCTTCAAGTTTAGTGGAACGCCATATCCTTTCAAGTTGTCTCGACTTTTGCTTTATTTTGCGGGTTTCGGCATTATGCCATGGAGCTAATCTATGTTGTTTTATTTTCTTCTTTTTCAAAGGAGCAACAGAGTCTAATTTTATTCGCAGCGCATCTGTAGCACTATCAACAACATGATCAATTTGGGGGGGTGTACATTTTGTATAAGTTTCCTCCCCTACATGCAGACATGCTATCGAGTTAAGTATTGGTGGAATCTCTTCCTTAAATTTGGCTATAGCACTAACAGATAGGTTTCTGCTGCAGGAGCTTTTGGCTAATGCTTTGTAGTCTAGTAACAGTACTTCAAAAGTTACTAAGAAATGGTCGGATAAAGCAGGATTATGCGGTTCGACTAATAGTTGCTCAATTTCAATACCATAAGTCAGAACAAGGTCAAGAGTGTGATTATAGCAGTGGGTTGGTTTATTTACACTCTGACAGAAACCAACAGAATCTAATATAGAATTAAATGCAACAGTAAGGCTGTTGTTTAATAATAGTATTTCTGATTTAGTGGTAATACGATGTTGTGTTTGATATTAAACGATCATAACCGCATTCTCAATTTTGTTGGGGATAGCCAGGGCCTTTTTCTGGACCTGGAAACATTCGGGGCTTAGCCCACAGTGGCGGCGCCAGAGATTTTCTTTTGGGAGTGCTGTGGGGTAGCTTGACGTTTCATAGAGGGTGTTCAAACATGTAGGGTTTCCCATTAAAGTACCGGGCGCTACAATGTTACTTTCTACTGCAACACTCCCCACACGCACACACAGGGACGTGCACAGACATTTTGGGGGGGCGGGAGCTAAAATGAGAAAAAGGGCACTTCCCATAATCATTTATAAAAAAATGTTTTAAAACAAAAAGTTAAATATAGTTGCACATCTCTGACTTACTGACCAATTTATTTTAATACCCTCACACTCAGGCAATTATTTAAAACTCAATAGAATTCTACAAAATAATCAGTTAACACAGCGACAATGGTCTTCTTTAGTATTCACTAGGCACATGAGCAGCCAACAATCAAAATTATGAAGTTACTGTTTAAGGCAGGAAATTACAGGCAAAAAGATCTTTTTTTCATGTACTTGTACATTTTGGTCTATTTTGCTTCCATGTTTTCTTACACTCTAATGGAAAGAAAACTTCCAAAAAACACATAAATGGTATTCGTTGTACTACCATGGCTGAATTCATCTATAGATTTAAAGCTAATCTGCATATTTAAACATAACATTTCAGGGGAAAATACTGACTGTAAGTAAATATCTTGGGAAGTTGTGAGGTGATATGTTTTTTTGTTTGTTTTTTGTTTTATCCTTTTCACCTGCAGTGCCTTGGTAACTGCAGGCAAATTAGCGCATTTGAATTAAGATAAGATAATAGATAATATAGTACTTTATTTGTGTAACGCCTAATTTGCATATCAATGTGGCGATTATGACGACGTTAATAGATACACATGTTACTGTATTCACCTTTAGTGTCTCACAATAAGACAGAGGAATTGTTTTAAAAGACATTTTATTAAATAAATATAAACATAAAGTAAAATCTTAGAACCACATTAAGAGTTAAAACATGGGCTTGCATGCCTGTGCACCAGATACCTGAGTTAATATTCCCACAATTAACAGCACTATTACTAAGCTAAACGTCACAGCTCTCACAAAATCAATTATAAATTATTGTCTGTATCATATGGCTTATCAAACAGTTTATGGCTTTAATATATTGTTACTGACCTAAGATGAGGAGGCAGCTCATTAAGTAACGACGAAAAACCCACCCCTTTCAGCTGTTCTACTTTTAATGAAGGCTAACTGACTTTGCATTGTTTTTTAACTTAATATCAATATATACACAACATAACCATATTGGATATCATTATGTCTTGCAGTCGCTGGGAAACTCCAGTGTCAAGGCTTGCCTCAAAAAAAGTGTCAACAGAATTGCATGCTCAGGGGGGGGGGGGGGGGGGAGGGTTACGCTCCAACTTTTGTGTGAGCACTGCACTGTACTTTAATCGACCCATTGAGTAAAAAGGGAAACATTTTGATTAAGAAGACAAACCATTGCACCCACCAGGCACTCAGTCTTCCTCAGGAAACTTGAATTTAGCATAGACAATGAGCATGACCATGGACATGAAGACGCATAATGAACCAACAACAAGGTAGGCAATGCCGAGGAACTCATTCTTTCCACCCATCCAGGACACGTTGCTGAACACCACCTTCTTTCTCCCATCGAAGCTCACAACGGGATAGTCTGGGGACAAAATATTAAGGATATACAGAAAAAAAGGAAACGCATACAATCGACAAAGTGACATTGAGACAACATTTTCCTGTTAGAATTCAATTTATAAAACCCCTTTGAGATACTATGATTTACACAGAGATTTTTGCACGTTTAACACATTCAGTATCAACCCATTAGACTTGCCGGGTTTTTAAAAAAAAAAATGTTTAGGGACTCCCATTTCACCAATATATCTAATTCAAAATAGCAGACGCTAAACATTCTTGCACTGTATAATCCATCAGAGCAATTGCTGCCTGAACGAGTAAAGAAAATACCTATAAACTCTCTCTGGTTTACATTAAAATGGTAAGCAAAATTGTACACACAACTATACATAAGTATTTAAATGTTTTAAAAGGATGTTTAACTTGGAAACACATTGCTATGGTCTGTTTGAGGTATTTCAATAGGCCTTCATAGGCTTCAGGTTGACGGAAATCAATCATGAGACAATTATTTGCCTAGCACATTTACTTAGGTCAAAATATTTGACTGTTTTTTGTTTGTTTTGGTTTTCTTTTTCTTTTCTTTTTTAAATCAAGGAAGTCCTGAGTCATTGTCTTAACTCTGCTCAGGGTAAAAGTGAACCACACCCAACAGGTCAAACCAGTTAGACCAAGCTGCTGCTGCTGCTGCTGTTGATGTAACATGACACAAAACATGGGTGAACAATGGCTCACACCTTTACTTGAAGCCTTGTAAATATGTTCACGTTGATGGAACATTTTAAAACTCCTCTAACCACATACAGTAAATTATATTGGTTAATGCATGAAACCTAATCACGAGGAGTTTAAACCAGGCTAAAACGGCTTTAAACAAGAATTAAGTGTCGCTTGAAATTGCATTAGCAAATTCTTGTTCTGTCACTGAAAGGTGACATTTTTAATAGTGATTTGTGTGATGGTTAAAATATTCAAGTTAAAAATGCCTAATTTAATCCTTGAACCCAGGACTAACAATATTGCTCTTACCTCCAAGTACCACAATCTATAGTATTCATAAAAAGGATACTGTAGGCGATTGTAAGAGAGTAGTTTCCAGCTGGGAGACCCTTTTCATATTCCCCGTCGGTGATTCGTCGATAAAGCTTTCTGAAATCTGGCAGGGCGGCTCTCCTCATCCACACCAGGAAATCTTGATTGATGAAGCCGTTGTTAGCAGGGTCTGAGGTGTCCAACTGGTAAGCGGGCTTGGGCCAAAATATGGGTTTAACAGTGTCTGGAAGACAAACGTATGAATCAGCTATCATGTTTTCTTACATTATATTTTCAAATAATATTACGATTTGAACAGAATACACAGTGCGTTACAATAAAGAAAGTTATTACTGTTGAATGCATTCTTCAGAGGTGTCACACTGGGGTTTCGGAACTTGACGTTGTAGTCTGTCCACCAAGCAATCCCTTTTCCATCCAAGGGCACCAGCTGCTTTGCACCATTGACGACCCTATACAGCACGAAAGTGTCTTTAAAAAACAAAAACAATATTTAATACATCCATAATACAGTCAATAAACTTTAGACTTAATGGATTGTCCTCACATACCATTGAACATGCTGTTTGCAATTGCTCCACAGGGTACAATTGGCTTATCGTTGCTGTTATAATTATAGGGTGAACAGCTGTCACTGGGAGCCTTCAAGAGACAAAACAGTTTTTTATTCCCCAAATATGATCTAAAATCTTTCTTGGTAATTCAGACGGGCAACAGCATGGCTATATTCAATGCTAAAAATATAAACCGTTCCCATATGTTCAACCAAATTGAAATTGAGAACGCATTGTTATTGTTTTTTTTTCAATTTCTTTTAACTCACGGTAAAGGCATCCAAGTCCCCAGACAGCTGTTCATCATCTCTGGACGCAGCATACTTTCTGTAATTCTGGAAGTAGTTTGACAAACCATAATAAAAGAACACAGGTCCCTGTGGAGGAAAGGAGAATCACAAAAGGACATCCATGGGTCAGTTCAACTTCATCATTGTGTGTATATGTGTGAATGTTATATTGCAAAACTCCAATACAACCTCAAAGAGACTGTCAATGGAGAAATCCAGGTTGCACACACAGTTCTTGGCATCTGAGTCTGAGCACCTGTAGCATGGTGAATCTTTTTCAAGACCAGTGTAGTCGATCTGTGAAGTAAAGAACAAGAAGGGCTTTAATTAGTGATGGCTACAACACCTATCCATCCGATTTTACACCACACCTGGTTTAATTCAGTACAATATTACTTGCAAACGACAAGTCGGTGAGCAGTTTACAGATTTAATGCATGTCATTTTAATACTTAACAATCCTGAAAAACCTAGATTCAGCTTGTGGTTTGTTCACATCTACCATCTGCATGTGTAACTTTGTCTTATACTTCCTGTCTTCTTGCTGATGATATAAGCATGCAAACTAACTTATTTAGGTCATACCTCCAAAACCGTGATGCTTCTTGAAGTGACAAAGAGAGCAACACCAATGCCAATGAATGCCAGGCCGATGAGGACAAACCCTGGGATGACAATGCCAGCGGAGAGCATGGGCTGCCATGCAGGAAGTCTCTGCTGGGTGAAGGCTGTGTTGTCAGGCCGGTTGGCTATTTCCTTTTCTTCCTTCACCATTTTTGATTCTGTTGGGTAGATTTTCAAAAACAGCTCAACAACTTGTGAATGTTTGTACAAGGCCTTCATGGTATCGTACTCTTAGTATAATACAATGGCCATGGCAAACATAATAAACACGCCCTGTAAAGTCTACATGAATGAGCCACTATTTTACCTGTCCTGACAGAGACTTACAGATTTCACACAGCAATTATATAGCGTATTTATTAAAATAGCATACCCCACCCCGAAAGGCGCTTCATATCACATAGAAACATCTTGAATTTTAACTCCCAACCATCTCCTTTCAACAACACAGTGAGCAGCCGCAAGCAACACAGAGACAGACTTTTCGCTCACTTTAAAACTCATAGTGATAGTAAAATTCACACACAAACACATACCGATTTACTTGAGGATTTCAAGTATTACTTACATTCAGTCGGCTCAAAATGGTGCAACAAAGGAGTCAACAAAAAGTCGGAATGCCTTCCCGTATAGGCGCGACACAAGCTCACCTTTACCTGTCTAGCCCCGCCCCCGCCCCCCTGCCCATCCTGTTCTTCTTCCAGAATGACGTCAGTTTGTGTGCAGAGCTTCTTTTTGTTATTTTACATTAACGGAAGACAAATGGGGCAAACAAATCCCAATTTGCCACAAAAAACTTTAAAAAAACGTTTGTTTTACTTTCGTACCAAAAATAAATTGAATCATGTTTTTTTGGCATGTTTATACTAAAGTAGATCCAATGCAGCAGTTTTAAGTGTTAAATACCCGCCTACTTATTGATGGACGTTTGTTTTGACCAATCATTTTGTAGGGAGGTATTGGGTAACGTTTTCGGTCGACCAATCACGGAGGAGTTCATTGAAAGGAGTCCTACTACTCTGCCGTCTTTGTGTTGACATTTTCGGAGGACTGAGAGGTAATATGAATAATTTCAATAGGTATTGCTTACCTTTACGTTAAAAGCAACGATGGTGCATGGTGAAAGGAAGTCTGCCTACTGATTCGTTCAGTTAATAAACGCAAATCTCATTAAAAGCGAAGCCAGCGCTTTGTTTTTCACTAGGTCGCACCTGCTAATGTGCCAGTAGTGCAGCTAGCAATGTCTCATTGTTAGCGGCGTTAGCTAACATGGCATGGTCTCGCAATATAGATGTGAAAAGAAAATCATTAAGAATTGACCAAATCCATGTTTGCAGTACAGCCCTTGGTGGAATCCCATAAAAATAAATGTAATCTGTTATTGATCTGTCTTGTATACTAGTCCCTGTCTAGAACAAAACTACCGTTAGCCAACGCTAGCTAACGTTAATAGCCTTAGCTAGCATTCTGTTGCTAGCTTTGCAGTTGACTTGCTAGCTAACAAAGTCAATTTGACCAGGACTGATATTCAGCAACTACAAACGCTCTCGGCACAGGATGGCTGTCCTTTCCAAGTTACTAATAAAACACCGGGTTCATTACGCATTCAGCGTTTTAAAGCAGTGAGCTACTCCTTTTATCTGATGGTATGGTTCAGATGATATTTTCTAACACATTTTCAAACAGGTATCGCTTGATTTCAATGTGATGTGAAAGGCCAACATTTGTTGTAAAGTTGGTCCTGTTCGTAACCATATTTCTGGTTCTGTCTTCATTTCTTTTTAGTGTTTGAATGGATATTACCAGGTGCCCGGAGAAATGGGTAAAACAGGAAAAGGTTATTATTACCATGGAGCCCTCATTTCATAAATCATGACATTCATACACCGACGTATCTGTAGCTGACGTATCTTTAAACATCTAGTGATGCAAACGTGCCATTTTTGGGGGAAGCATCTCCCTAAGCCAGGGAGTATTTGGTGGTGGTTAGCCTTTTGTTGCAGGTGCATTCACTGCCCCGCAAAGCAAGTGACCAGTAAACTTATTGGCTGTAAACAATGTTTAGTGAGTTAATTTAATGTGAAAACCACTAGTAAGTCAGTGAAATTACCATTTCGTAGGCTTTCACTCACATTTGGGAATGCTTAAAAGGTTCTTTTTTTATTTATTTTTGCCAGCACTCAAAGCCTACACTTCATCATTTTCATCTTTTTATAAATAATAGTTAGATGTCTTTTTATTTTATTTATTTTTGAAAAATTCAAATAAACCGTATCCCTTCAAAAACATGTGTGCTGTTGTTTGTTCCATTATGTTTTTTCCCCTCAAAATTTGGTTCCCTCTTTCTTCAGGAGAGGCCTCCAACATCGTCTATGATGCTGTCTAGCAAGAAGTCAGATGCTGGCTCCTCTTCCTCTTCCACATCGTCTTCGGCGGGAGCTGCGGGAGCAGCGGGAGCGGAAAGGGTGGGCGTTGCTGATGCCCAGACTGGTCCATCTGTCTCTGCGGCAGGCCCTATGGATGTAAAGAAAAAGGAAAGGTCCTCCCCTAGTGGGGAGCCTGGAGGAGCCCCTGTGCCTCACCAAGCAGGCCCCGGGGGGGCAGAGCAAGACGCAGCTGAAGTTCGCAGAACGAGTCGTCGCAAGCGAGCAAAAGTAAATATCTAAGGGTTCTCCTTCCTCCATACTGCCAAAACTGATGATGGTGAAAAATGACAATGAAAAAAATAAATAAAAGGGTATTTTATGGCAGTGACAAATTCATGATATTGTATGACCATTTGTTTGCTTTAAACATTACGTGCCATATTGCTATCTACCTAACGTCACAAGTTCCTACTTTCTATATGTACCCCAGTGGAAATGCACAACAGGTCATTTCTCATAATCTCGCTTTTCAAAATCATTTATGCACTCAAACTTTTTAATTCTCGATAGTTTTTTTTTACTTGATTATTTATTTATTGTGATGCTATGAAGTATTTACCATGTATATTGGAATGATCCACATCCAGGCTCCCGGGTGTATCTGTGTGCTTTATTCCTGTATGTTCCTGCCTGTGTACATGACATAAGATTCTCATAACCAATTGCCTCTTGCAGGATTAATAAAGTTGTTGATTGATTGATAATCTAATCGGTGTGATATTAATAGAGAATTGTACTTATACCCAGAAATGTTTTTGGGTGATGTGGGAGCTCACCAACCAATCCATAGCAAAGCCGGTTTTAATGTTGCTTTTATTGTGCCTAACGTAGCAAGTGGAATACCGTGAGATGGACGAAAGCCTGGCCAATCTGTCGGAAGACGAATATTACTCGGAGGAAGAGAGGAATGCCAAGGCAGAGAAAGAGAGGAAGCAAGTAATCCCTCCACCACCTCCACCACCAGAGGAGGAGAATGACAGTGAACCAGAGGAGCCATCTGGTGAGTCTTCAATCTGATGCATCATATCAAAGCAGTGGCATAAAACAGGAAAGAAACTAAATGTAACAGGCTTTGTTTTTCACAGTCTGATAATTGCCTAGTTTTGGACTTAATGTAGCAGCTCACCGCATATTATATCTCCATATGTTGGTCCTAAATCAATCCTTAATGATGTTAATAGTATGGTTATATGTATTTTCTTGTTAAGGTGTAGAAGGGGCTGCTTTCCAGAGCCGTCTTCCTCATGACCGTATGACATCCCAGGAGGCAGCCTGCTTCCCTGACATAATCAGCGGACCCCAGCAGACTCAGAAGGTCTTCCTCTTCATCCGCAACCGAACGGTAAGCGCTGGGATAAACCATGGATAAAGGCATGACTAAAAAAAGGACTATGTTATTATGGTTTTAAACCTATGTACTACTTTTCTTAATTCATCTTAATTTCAAACAGCTCCAACTGTGGCTGGACAACCCTAAAATCCAGCTGACCTTTGAGGCCACTGCACAACAGCTTGAGGCTCCGTACAACAGTGAGTCATTTATATTGTAATTGAATTGTAACTTTTATTTCTCTTTCGTTTTGTAAGAATATTTTTTGTTACACATAAATTGAGATTTGATGAGATTTTGCTTTCCTTTCAGGTGATGCTGTGCTGGTCCACAGGATACACAGCTACTTAGAACGGCATGGTCTCGTTAACTTTGGCATTTACAAGAGGGTCAAGCCATTACCCAGTAAGTTCACTCTTGTAAACTAAATCCTTCAGAGACATTGACCTGGGAATGGTCAGTAGTGTAAGAATACCCTCTTAATGTACTCCCTGCTTGTTGTTGCAGCTAAGAAGACCGGGAAGGTTATAGTCATTGGTGGAGGTGTGTCTGGCCTTGCTGCAGCCAGGCAGCTGCAGAGCTTCGGGATGGACGTTACAGTACTGGAGGCCAGGGTAGGTCACCAACAGGGTTTCTATCAATGTTTTTTTTCAGGTATTAGGTGGTTTTGTAACATCTGCTTAACAAGCTTTGGTATACATCATTAAATCATTGTAAAACATTTACTGTATTTTTGCAATTAAGATTGGTGCATAACAAATAAAAATGATTTAACAAGTTGAGTGACCTTTTTACGATCCTCGCTTTTTCCTTGCAGGACCGTGTTGGAGGCAGAGTGGCAACATTTAGGAAGGGCAATTATGTCGCTGATCTGGGGGCCATGGTGGTGACAGGGCTGGGTAAGATTCTGATATTCTTTTAATTAATACAGAAGTCAATCACAACAGTAACATGCCAAAACTTCCTTAAAATCTAAACAATGACTGTCAAGCTACATTTCTAAGGAAGTCCTTGGTATAGATTGGCAGTCAGAAAAAGTCCCTGATAGTAAGTCAAATACAAATAAATAATAAAGGATGTTTACCTTGCATTAAAAATAAGCTGGTCATTAATTTTCTTATTTTTTACTTTTCCTATAAATCTTCATTATCTAGTGACATATTATTCATGCAAAATAAGAAGCAGTTGCATATTCCTCAAATGCAATGCAACAGTTACTGACACCTACCTGTAGAGGGTGACATTGTCCATGTTTACGTTGTGTCAATGTCAACTGTGTGCTTGTGTGCTTGTTCAGGAGGGAACCCCATGGCAGTGATCAGCAAGCAGGTGAACATGGAGCTGGCCAAGATCAAACAGAAGTGTCCACTGTATGAAGCAAATGGCCAGGCTGTGAGTATAACAACATTTATGTATCAGTTCCATTACACAGCAACAGCAAAGCTCTTCTGCAGGCTCTCACACTAAGTAGAATCCAGGGATACCTCCTTAGCGGCTAAATATGAACAGACATTGCAAAAATACTTAATTTTTCTGAAAAAAAATGTCTACTTACGACATTGTAGCCATGTAACAGCTAACCACTGGCTTTAGCTGCATTATACATGGTTAACCAGGACCTTGTGTTGTCTACTTCCTTTAAGAGAAGATGTTTACTTATGCACAGTTGTTTCCTCTCGGGATATGAATGCTCTGTGTTTGGGTTTATAGCTATTCTCTTAAGCCTTGTCCTGAGGCAGGGATCTGGCTTTACACGAGCCACAAACACACAAAGAATGATGCGCTCATTTTACCGCTTACCCTTGCGTGTCACCAACCACAGCTTCAGTTCCTGTAAGAGCAGACACCAGATATTGCCTAATGCCATTACATTGAAAATATTCCCCTCACATTTGTGTTCTGTCTGTCAACTGGCAGCCACAGTAGTAGGATGTTTAGGTTCATGTTTGGGGCAAATCCATTGAAGTGGGGACTAGCCGGCAGGGCTCTTGAAGCATCAACATCATGTGTAACTGGTTTCCTCCTCCGCAGGAAAAAGCAAATTAAATGTTCATGTTTTACTTTTGTGCAAACCCGTTCAAGGTTAAACTGTTGTTTACTGAATATGTTCTCTCTCCCCCCTCCCCTCTTCCCTCCTCAACCTCTTCCATGGTAATCCTTTGGTGAACTATTCAAGGGTGAACGATGCACAAGTGTAAGTATTGGTCTATTAACATAACACATTTATCACACATTCAAAATGACACGTTGAATTATAGTGATGTATAAATGCCATATCAATATCATTTTTTTAAGCTTTATTTGAATCTGGCATGGTTTTCCTTCTGTTCCTTTGTTTATTCATTACTGCTGTCATTAGCGTGACTGATGGATTGTTGTGTGATTATGTGTGTGTCCAGGTGCCAAAAGAGAAGGATGAGATGGTGGAGCAGGAGTTCAACAGGTTGCTGGAGGCCACCTCCTTCCTCAGCCACCAGCTGGACTTTAACTTCCTCAACAACAAGCCTGTTTCTTTGGGACAAGCCCTGGAGGTGGTCATCCAGTGAGTATGGTGTTCACTACATGAGCTCACACAGGGGATAGTGATGGGTTTATCCTGTACATGTGTACCCAAGGAGGACTTTTATACCAATACACAAAAACACTCCAAATGCTAATCTCGTGTGTGTTTGCAGGCTGCAGGAGAAGCATGTCAAAGATGAGCAGATAGAACACTGGAAGAAGATCGTAAAGACTCAGGAAGATCTTCGGGATCAGCTAAACAAGGTGAGCACACGTCCTTGTGTGAGGCTGCAGGAGTCCTAAATACATTTCGTAGTAAAGAGGGGAGAAAAAAAGACAATATTCTAATTTTGGGTAAACGGCTATGAGTAGTTTCCATCTTTTTCAAACGTTTTCTTTAATCCAACTTAAAGGGAAATCTTCTTAAGTGGTGAATGACTTTATATTTTCCATTGTTTTGTCATTAAGGGATTAAAGGGACTACATTTCACTGTCCAAATGTAATTGCTGTTTACTTTTGGCAAACATCTGTTGGCTGTTATGTCAGCTATGCTTGCGGGATTGATTTGCTGATAAAGCTTAAAGACAGTATGCACTTTTTGTAAATTGCTGCTGACCGTCCTAAAATGCCATTATGAGGAAAAGCAGGCTCATTACTGAGCACATACATATCTTTATCTGCGTCGTCTTCTCATGACTTTCTTCCCCTCCGTCTCTTTTCTTTGCTCTCCTTTTTAGATGGTGATCACTAAGGACCGGGTGAAGGAGCTCCATCAGCAGCATAAAGAGGCCAGCGACGTCAAACCCCCCAGAGATATCACAGCTGAGTTCCTGGTGAAGAGCAAGAACCGTGACCTCACCGCAAACTGCAAAGTAAGCTCAAAGACTGTTGCAGAAAGAGAAATGTAAACATTAAAGATTCTAAAAATAAATAAAAAGGTACAATGAAGATCAAAGACCACCTAACATCTTAACACATATTTAAAAGCTGTAGGAGGTTATACAGACTTGTTGTCCAGAACACATTTCTATGTGATGTTTTCATCAATTTCAGATTGATATTAGGCTGAAAAACATAAAGGAAATGTAGTTTACATCTTATCGAACTGTATTTCTGGTTTTCATAACTTTCCTTTGGCATAGTTTAAACTACTTTGAAGCAATATTTGATTCGATGAAGAACAATTTTTAAGTGTACCTGTAGGCCCAGTGGTCAACCACCACAATATCCAACACAGAAGCGTTGAATTTGTTCTGAAGATCAACCCTTTTTTAAGCAGCATTATAATGTGATGGATGTTTTATGGGCTTCTAGGTCAGGCTGGATGCCTTGCTGAATTGTAATGCCTTGCTCTAAGTAAACCAGACAGGCTGTGTTTAAGTGGTTTAATGCCTCGGTAGGATGTATTATTAGAGTGAGCACTGCTGTTTTATTTTTGCTTCAGATAAATCACCTCCACCAATGATACATGTGTGTTTTAGAGGGAGGTTTTAGTTGGTTTAAACACAGCTGGTGTCTGAGCTGAATTAGTCTGCGACCCATCCGCTGTGTGAGAAACCACTTCAAGTCTTTGAATCACATGTCTGCGGATGTACACACAGACACACACTTTCAACGAGACAGAATGAGCCCTTTTAAGGGTGTGTGTGACATGCATGGCTACACCATATAACGAGATTTAAGGGTGGGTCAGAATGCTTTTGCTGTGCATACTTTCCAGTAGGCTTGCCCTTTGTAATATTTTCCCATGTCAGCTCCCTGGCTTGTAGACGTCATAAGGACGTAAAATGTTTTAGAGTGGACTCAGTGGAGATGGGGCCTGGCGTTGTAGGTGGTATTACCAGAATTGACTAGTTTGTATTGTGGCGAAGTGATGAACAGGTTGAGTCAGCCCTCAGTAAAAACAGCTTCTCCTTTCTACATGACCTTAACCCTCTGGGTGTGTACATACTGCACATACACGCGATGCACGCAACACATGTTCACATAGTTAAAGTTCTCACCAGCTCCTGACGTCTGATTCAGTGTCAGACGAAATTACATTTTTTTTTAAAGGATTGAAATAATTTCAAGTGTATAATAATACAAAAATATTAGCATAGTAGTAATATTGTAACATTCAAATCAGTTTGAGTTGAAAATTGACAAGAAGTTGACGCAATATACCAGACAATTAATTAAAGTTTTTTTTCTCTCAATTTATTTTTTAATGATTTTTTATGTCCTTAGTTTTCATTGGAATTTAAAGGTGACCTATCATGCAAAATGCACTTTTGTACATCTTTTATACATGAATATGTTTCCCCGGTGTTCCACGGAACTCACCAAGTGTCAGAAAACACAACTCTCTATTTTCCTCCATACCCAAATCTCTTAAAAAGGGGCTGGAACGGATCTGATACAGACTGATCTAGATTTGAACACTTCTATGATGTCACAGAAGTGGCGCTACGGCTATTGGGCCAACTCCACCAATCACGAAGAGACAGCCACGGACATTGCCGTTCGAAAGCGCTGGAGACGCTGTAGTACATATGCCAGGCCTGTAGATGGTGCTGTTCTCACAGACTCAGCCCATGCAAAGACAGTGTTAAATTGAGCGAAATGAGGAATGGCTAAAATGCATGATCTGTTTGGTATTTTGAAAAATAAAAAGTATAAATATGTCTTATATAGGTATGGTCCTACACTATATTATTCAAATATAGCATGATAGGTCCACTTTAATGTGGTAAATCATATTTCAAGCATCAATGCTACATAGATGTTTTTTTTATACCCGGCTGTGTGTTCTGTCCCTGTGTAGGAGTACGATGAGTTGGTGGAGACGCAGGTGAAGCTGGAGGAGAAGCTGCAGGAGCTCGAGGCCAATCCACCCAGGTAACAAATCCTCCTGAAGTTTCAGCATAATCTCCCGAGCTGCTACTCCTCCTCTTTTTATTTGGTATCATATGAAAATGAATGACACCATGTCTGAAATTGATCTTTTCTGTATTTGTTTACTCCTCTTTTCCCTGCATGCAAATACTATTTTGATTAATGGTTAAATCACACTCTTATTTGGTCACAATGTATTAGATAGAAGACTTTATACAAGTTATAAAAATGTACTTAATTGTTATTTATATTGCCTTTTGCCCTGAAGTGAAAATAGTCTTAATGGTTATGGAAGAGAATTGTTTGTTGGAGCCCTGCAGCCCTTAGCAACAGATGTTTATCTGTGTATCTCCTTTAGGAATTTGCATTTTTGTTGTTGTTTCAAGGTAATGCTATGTGTCCCAGTATGTGTTCTTACGTTTGCACCACTTAGAGTTAAGCTCTTTCATTGTGTGCATGATTGAACCTGTCCCTCTGAAGTGTGATTAGCTGTCAGAATATCTCAACGTGTTTCTTTGCCTTCTTTTTTTTCCCACAGTGATGTTTACCTGTCATCCAGGGATCGGCAGATCCTAGACTGGCACTTTGCCAACTTGGAGTTTGCCAACGCTACACCCCTCTCCACCCTTTCTCTTAAGCATTGGGATCAGGTATATACATGTCCCCATTTCAAACCTAATAACTGTCCTGAAAACGGTCTTGTATTTCAATGGCCTCTTAAGTTATTGTGCTACCGGTGACAGGTACTTTTTTTCTCCACAGGATGATGACTTTGAGTTCACTGGCAGCCACCTGACTGTAAGGAATGGCTACTCTTGTGTTCCTGTGGCTCTGGCTGAGGGCTTGGACATCAAACTAAACACAGCAGTGCGGCAGGTCCGGTATACGGCCTCTGGTACGTGTTCATCTGCCAAAATGTGGCCACAAGTTTCACGATGGATTTCATATTTGATGTATACAGTATATGGATTGGAAATGTGTGTAAAACTGTTCTTCAAATGTTCTTTCTCCAGGCTGTGAGGTGATAGCAGTCAACACACGCTCCACGACCCAGACCTTCATATACAAGTGTGACGCTGTGCTGTGCACCCTGCCTCTCGGGGTGCTGAAGCAGCAGCCCCCTGCTGTGCAGTTTGTTCCCCCTCTGCCCGAGTGGAAGACAGCTGCTATTCAGAGGATGGGCTTCGGCAACCTCAACAAGGTATGGAGCTTAGAATTTGTCAGACTGAGATCGTTTCCTTAATTTGCTTATTTTAAGCAAATTACAGCATCTCATTCTGATTTGTCGAAATTCTAAATGAGTCAAGATGTCCCTGAACAATAGATAAGTTAGTGCTAGGGATTTTAATACTAAACCCCCACACATACTACAGGAAAATGTGTGCCAAATGTGATGTACCACATTTTGTGCAGACCAGTGCAAACTCTCAAGCCTTGTGAGTCACGCTGTTTCAGTCAGGTTTTATTTCATGTAGTGTGCTTCTGGCAGGAGTGAGCATTCTGTGCCGTAGAGTCCTCCTACTCCTCTTTCTGTTGCAGTGTCCTTATGCTAGGAACTTGACCTTGAGTGGTAGAGGAGGGAAAAAACAACAAGTATTTTGAATTGAGTAGTTTTCTGTGCCTAAGTGATGTTATCTGTGCTCAGACGTAGGATTGAGGGTGGGATGTAAGGGAGGAATTATCCATGTGTAAACGATGGGGGAGGCAATTGAAGCTGGATGGCGTGCAAATGAAAGGTGCTTTTTCCCAGTTTGTAAGTAACCGGATCAGAGTGCTCATTGTGCGTCACTACTGACCCACCAGCTCTCTTTCTCTGTTACTGAGCATGATCTGCAGCAGAGTGGTTCATCTCCTAATTCTACTGCAGCACAGAGGAGAATACTGCATTATTATGCAATCTGAGCTGCTACTATAGCATCTTTCCAGCAGAGGGCGCTCTCCCATTCACACAGTATAACCATAAAGCCATGGCAGTAAATGGAACTGACATTTAGTCCACAGGACATGAAGCTTCTGATCTAAAATCAGCACTGTGATTGTTTTGTGACTCTCTTTTTGTGCTCCCTCCTGTCTTAAGGTGGTGTTGTGTTTTGACCGCGTGTTCTGGGATCCCAGTGTCAACCTGTTCGGTCATGTCGGCTCCACCACAGCAAGTCGGGGCGAACTGTTCCTCTTCTGGAACCTCTACAAAGGTGAGAAATCCCTATTTTAGTTTTACACTGTAGGGTGTTGTGGTGTTAAGATGTATTTCCTGTATATCCGGTAACCAATTGTGCCGCCTGTCTTCTCAGCCCCGATATTACTGGCTCTGATGGCTGGTGAGGCCGCTGGCATCATGGAGAACATCAGCGACGACGTGATCGTTGGACGCTGCCTGGCCATCCTCAAAGGAATATTTGGAAGCAGCGCTGTGCCACAGGTACACATGTGTGCCTCATCTATGAACAGCCTCACACTGCCTAGTATTATCAGTGCATCGCCATTACTATGACATTTGATTGTCTGTCTTTTCTTCACCTTTTACAAGTCCTCATTCCAATTGTCTATTACCCAAAAGCACACTATTTGAAATAGCTGGAAGTTTTGTTCAAATACAATTAATTATGTTTGTTGATTACAGAAAAGGAACGGAGAGTTTTATTTTTTATGATCCATCATTAGTCTTTTTTCTGGTTGCATCTCCCCATAACCAGCACCACTTTACACAGCAGGCGCATATGGAGTTGTATCCAAACCATGTGTCATTATAAATCATTTGCTTGTGGTTTCAAATCTGATAAAATCATATGCTTGGAGGCCAGTGTTGCAGCTGTTTACATGTCCCTCTAATATCATGATGGAAACTCCTAAAAAGTCCCTTTTTTGTTGTTTCTCCTCATTGCAGCCCAAGGAAACCGTGGTCACTCGTTGGCGTGCTGACCCCTGGGCCCGCGGCTCCTACTCGTACGTTGCTGCAGGTTCTTCGGGCAACGACTATGACCTCATGGCACAGCCCATCACGCCCGGCCCTGCGATACCAGGAGCCTCACAGGTGAGCACTCAAACTCCACAGAATCCATAGTCACCAAAAACTCCAAGGAACCATCCTTAAAACAATTAAAATGCCTTTCGTTTTAATGTTTGATGACGTTTCGGCATTAAGCCTTTGTCAGAAGTAAAAAGAAAAAAATGTGGCGTTTGTTTTTAGGTCTTACACGACTATGCTATTACAATAAAGGCATTTGAATGGTTTCAAAGAAATTGCCTTTGAGTTTTCTTGTGATTTTGGTGTTTACATTTTACACAATCCTGAGTCTTGAGTTTGTGTTTGGGTAAGAATGTAAGTTTATTGTGTGTGTGAAAGCGAAGGAGAACAGGCATCCCAGCCTGCCCACAATACTCAACCAAACCAAAGCAGAGCCGTTTCTTCTCCACACAAATGTTTTTCCCGCTGTTTTGATGTTGGCATGCTGATTGAGTCATATTTATGTGTTGGATGATGAGTTCTGGCAGTTGACTACCACACTTTTTCCTCTGTCAACTTCGCCCGTATTTTCTTTTAATCCCTTATTACGTTAGGAACAATCCAACTTAGATCTTAATGTGTTTTTCTTTCTTTTTCCTCTCAGCCTGTTCCTCGTCTCTTCTTCTCCGGAGAGCACACGATCAGGAACTACCCCGCTACAGTTCACGGCGCCCTGCTCAGTGGGCTCCGGGAGGCCGGGCGCATCGCAGATCAGTTCCTGGGTGCCATGTACACACTTCCCCGACAGGCCACTCCCACAACAGCCAGCAACCCTCAGCAGGCTCCGCCCACTCCCAGTGTCTAAAATGTCCTCTCATAGTAACTGCCAACTCTGGACTTAAAGACCAACTTCAACAGTTAATGAGAAAAAACGAATCCAGAAACTGTGGACATTTCTGAACGTGATCCTGGAAGAACCTGACAACACTTAGCATTATTGCATTTGCTCTAGTAATAACACACAGAAATAGTTTTCTGGCTATGATGTGAAATTGATATTCCTTGTATGGAGTATTTCAGTTCTTAACACTTATTTTGGGATGTTAGTGACTGCTGACATTTCCAGCTAAATATGGAGACAGACTTCTACTAAGACTGGGCTATGCTAACGGATGACTAATAAATTCCCATTTTGTTAAATAGTGATGTAATAACTAATCTATCCTAAATGTTGTGTTCCAGTCTTAAAACCCGAAGCATGGCTTTATGTTTGGAGTGATTCAGTGTATTTTATTCCATGTGGAGTTAGTCTGCAAAACCCAACATGTATTTATGTGCCCTTGTCTAAATCCTAAATGTACACACAACATTGAGCCAGATATCATATTGTAAAACAGATGACCAACCGAGTAGCACAGTCTCAACCTCAATGCCTTGTCTTGGTTGTCTTAAAACATTGCTATGTACTGTAGCTGTACGCCTCCTAAATTTACTTTCTACCACTTAGGTTGCAGAGTGTAGTGAATATAGTTTGTATTAAAAGCTAAAAAATAAAGATATGTTGAGAGAATAGTGAATGTTTTTGTTGCCATAGCGGTTTAAGTATTTTATTATGGCTGTTATCACTTACTTTTTTATATTGTCAGTTTTGTTATTAAAAGAAGATAAATTGGTTCTTGGTAGCTGCGTGTTTTTAAAACACATTTTTTTTTTTATAAAGTTGTGTGGTTTGTATGCAGATGTTTTATGTTGCAAAAATGATTCCTCTCCTATCCCCTGCAGATGTGTAGTTTCTGTACTTGCACATGCATGTTCAAAATGAACATGGCTGCTTTGACCCGCCGATGACCCTCCTTCACTGCAGACCTGGCCCCGTCCCAGGGTCTGTGGCACTGTGTGCGTGAGGGACATATGAGGGTCCCTGGCAGCAGCTCCACATAGTGGGAGATCTGCTGAAGGAGGGGGAGATTAAAATGGTCAGCCAATGAACCATAGAGCTTCTTTCTGTGGAGTTGTATTTCAGGGCTCTGTGCCCCTCTGTTTCCATGCACTCTCCAGCGTCACAGGCCTTGTTTTCCCCCAGAGATGTGGTTATTATTATCGTGACCAAAGGAGATGTTTGATGTAACAACAGTAATTGGAGCTGGGGTTGTGGACTGCGGCACTCGGGTATTTTTCACCTAAACCATAGGCTCAGAGCAGTGTGTTACTGTTGACTAGTGAGGTTATTTTTCATAATAGCCTCAAGCCCACACCAACTGATTACTTTATAGAAAGGCAGAGATGTACCAAGCATGATAGGGAGTTATTAACGTCCTTTTGACGAGACCACAGCGTGTCTGAGCACATCTCGTTCGAATCATAGGTGTGGAGTGGAATGTACACTAGTACAAACACCTCCCACGTGCTGTTTCACAAGCACATTGGACATCATCCATGACATAAAGACATAGATGATATGGAGACTACAATGGTTTCATCTTTCAGTATTTTAGCTTTGTTTATCCCTAAGGGTATGTGATTCCTTTGCAGTTATGTTGCTTTAACATGATATAGCATTTTTAGCCAAATATTGTAGTGTTAGGGTTTGTGTTAGGCTTGAGCTCGCGTAACTTTAGTAGTTTGGTTCATGTCTAATTACCTGCAAACTGATCCCCATTATATTTGCCTCTGTAGGCCTTGTAAGTTAACTCACTTGTGATTGTGGTCATGGTCAAAATTACCCGCAAAACATCAGCATGTTGGTGTTGTCCACAAATGTTAGCATGCTGCTGTTAGCATTTAGCTTGAATCATAGAGTCACTAGCATGGCTGTACTGTAATGTTCTAAATGAGCTAAAATTCCATAAAACATGCACAATTTATCAAGCAAGCATTCACTTCTGATGTTTTTCTTAGCTGCAGGCTTGACTGAATGTTATTCTAACTACTTCATTGGCCTTTATCAAAGTACTTTTTGACTCTTCAGAGAAGGAAATGACAAATGTGTTACTAATAAAATTTAAGATGGCTGAGTGAGAGTGACAGTGAAAAAACACACACAACACAGAAGCTGAAATCAAAACAGATAAATGGAATTCATAAATCATCACTTTCATTATTTATGTGCTATTTATGTGCTTTTCCTTAAGGAAAGGCAGCTTTCTCACTCTTTCCTATGGCACCTGTTGTTAGGTTGGTTGTAGGTCTAGTCACTGAGTCCTCTTTCTTGCTTACATTTCCACCCGCCTGGAGTGCCACTGAGTCATTTCCATGGTTGACTTCACAGCACTAATTCAGGTCAGGCATGGGTGCTGAGGCTCAGTAGTACCAGGGTCTAAACAGGCACCGCTGTGTTAGGGTAGCTCCCTGCATCTGAACTTGGGACCATGCTTGGGACAGATTAAACCGCACAAGCAGGAGACAGCGTTAACCCCTTCATGACCCCTTATCAACCTACTCTTGATTCCCCAACAGTGAACTTTGATAAGGGAGGAATTTATTTATCTTGTGGCTCTTACCGTTTACTCTGAACGAGGCCTTGAGACTCTAATCATCTGGGATGTAAAATAGGCCTTATTTGGAAGCACAGCTAACTTCAGTAGGTAAAGCACAGCTGTTACTGATAATGTTAACAAGGGATTTTCTCCTATTTAAGCATGCATAATGTTTAATAAAATTCAGCTGTGGTTAATTTAAAAACTTTTTTTTTTACTGTCCCATCTCAAATTATCAGGAATTCAACATTTTCTTTTAATATTTTAGCACTTAAATGTTTTGTTTATATACATATATATAGTTAAATAGAAGGATAATATACAATTTGATATCATTGGGACTATTAGCGTGACATTTTAACTATCAAATCCCAGATGAGGAAGTGTTGCCCACTTATAGCCTCAATGGACCAGAATGCAATGCAGCTGCGCACTGGGAGTGTACTGATCTATCGTAACTCTCCACCCCTACACATTAAAGCCATGCAACTGAATTCAACAAGTTTAGGCTTGTTCCTAAAGATGTTCTGAAAAAGTTTGAAAATTACCAGCTTGAGGTAAAGTGTAAAAAGTTTCACCAGAAAAAACGTTCTCCTGGGATTCACCAAGCCTTTCAGATGGAAAATAAAATCACTAAATGATCAGAGGTTGGTTATTTTTACATGCATAGTCAGATTCACCACACTAGATCTTGTAGATTAGAGGATTATTTTAATGAAACTACATCTGCAGGAACAGAAGTGCTGCCTTTCATAAAGTGAGGCGTAGCAGTTTAAGAGAAAGTTGTGGGCTGACTTTGCATTCCACAACAGCTTGTGGTTTTCCTCCTAGTACCTGACCAAATGTGGCTCATTTGTCTGCCTGCTTATTTTGCATACCGTCAGCTGCTATTCTTTCTGCTTTGTTCAAACCTAACCAGGGGATTGGAGACAGACACCGCTATGAAATCAAAACTTGCTGAGCTTGTTCAGCAAAAAGCATGAAAGAGATTAACATACATGGTCGGGTTTTACACACAATCAGCATCACACTCACATACTGACACAGGTTCCAACATGGAGACGTGTTACAAACAGGTTGGTTTTTATTTTTATTGGAATACATATGGTCTGCTGTACAGTTGGCAGCTTCAAGAGACCTACATGCAGAGTGCGCCAGCCACAGTAAGGTTAAAACATGCACAATGTATTAAGTCTAAAACGGAAAAAAAAGCCTTCCCACACAGTCCACCTGGCATTGCTGACACACTGAGAAGCAATAATAAATCATAAAACCCTTTTGATCTGATTTCATTACATACAGTTTTGTGTTTGACACATGTCTGTCAGTCTCCTTCTCCTGCACACAAAATGAACTTATAAACACTTAGAAATAAAATAAAAACAGCTGATTGTACAGGCCTGATATTCTTGATTCTGTGCATGTATGCGTGTAAAGGAGATAAGATCCAGTTACATGTTTTTTTTAAAAATAATAATAATTCCTATTAGGTTATTTGTGTGTGTTTATATATACATGAGTGTCTGGGGCCTGCACGCTTCTTTCTTTGGCAGCACTTTCAAACATACAGCACAGAAGATGAACGAACCCTGAATTTAGGAGCGAGGGAGGACAGAGCAGCGCTGAATGGTCCAAGATAAAAACAGGACAACACATGTTGAACCGCTCTGCACTGCAAACCTGCTTGGCCCTGATAAAATGCACATAGCTCTCATTCTTCAATGACTACGACACAACCCTGGCTTCACTCTCTGATCTGTGCTGTGCCATCATGTCTCCAGGTCGTGAGAAATGTCTTGCATTAAAATAACAAACACAAAATACAGGAAGAAGTACTCTCCAGGAGTGTAACAACAACGAGGACGATACATTATCTTGCAAAAAATATCATTCTTATAATCAAGATGGACAAATACTTAATATATTTCAATAATAAGGCCCACTTTACAAAATTACAAGACTTTCCTTAAATAAAATCTATCCGATATAGCTTCCAAAATAAGACATCTTTTGTTTAACAAAGAAATAAAAACACAATTAAAGAGAAAACAAAAAAAAGAAAACCCTCAAATTGAAAATTCCCCATTCATTTCAGTATCTTGGAGACGGGGTGTCTACCTGGGGAAGCATGGGCCCCGTCTCTTACTGTAAACCGTAAATACTGTGGAATGATTTTGGCACAAAGTTAAAAGGCTGAGATGTAGGCATAACAGGGTGCCATCCCTCAAAAAATATTAATTCACTGAGTGCACACCATTACCTTACTTTTACCTACAAGATGATTCTTAAATACTCTAATTTGGCTGGTGCAAAACACAACATATCTGAAGGTGGAACATTCAGCAAATATCTACTGCAAAATTGTTAATGTACAATTCTGAGACACAAAAGAGGAAACTTTTTGACTAAGGGGTATTAATCGTTTGAGGTCTTAAAGTTAAGTGCTGGTTAAGTGCAGATTACAGCATACCCCATCCAATGACACCATGACCCTGACTTCACAATGGAGGCCTTTGAGGACAAGGGCTCGATCGCTGCCCGAAAGCCATTTCTTCCTCGCCATTCCAATCTCCACTAAGTACATTCTAGTCTACTTTTTAAAATGGGGAAAAACAATGAATTGTAAATAACGGATGTTTATACATAACCCACCAGAGCTCAAGAGGATTTATGTTAACTCTTTAGTTGGCATTTGAGCAGGAAGGCGGAAGCAGCCGCTTTGCTCTCCACTGTTAAACCCCCTTTTTTCCTGGTACGGATTTTCCATCATATCGTTCACAGCCATGTCCTAAATATTCTGCTCCTGTATCAACTATTACACTGATTCTCTAATTCAATAAATGTTCAGCAAAACTGCCATGATTCAGGGAGGAGAGGAACCAACCAAACCTCTGAAAGAGCCCCCAGCGTTTTTTTAAATAAAAACCTGTAAAGTCTTCACTCTAGTCCCAGATGACCAGTCAATGCATTCCACTATGTCAACACTTTACTGTCTCTCGCAACGAATAAGACCCATCACATGCGAGTAGTGGCATGTAGCCCACACATCGGACGGTAGAGGCTCACAGTGTTCCTTATCCTGGTTCACATAGTCCTGCTAGGTTTCAGTGGACGGAGTGAATGTACAGTTGGGTGTTAGTGTACTTTGGGGCCTTGTAAGGAAGGAAGGCATCATGCATACTGAAGGATGGAGTTTCAACTTTGCCCTTAAAAAAAGCCCCACTTTCTTTGAAGCCCGTGTATGGGAGGGAAACCCTCCAACGCGTCATAAAACTTACAGTTTTCGACAGCTGAGCTCTTCCTGGGACCCCAGACTCGAAAGTTCTCCTCGGGGGGAGGGGTGAGACAGGTTTAAGAGCAGAAGCTAAGAAAGGTTGAAGGATGAAGGAGAGTGAAAGAGAGAAAGGATAAAGGTTACGCAGTAAGCAGTGAGGACGGTTGAAACTGGAGCATGGTCTGCCTGTAACGCTTTTATTTATTGGCCGGAGGGAAGTAGCTGACACATGGAGGAAGTAAGGCAGGATAAAGGTTGAGGAGGGCATTCGTGTTAGCACTTGCATCATCGACTTGGTACAGTAATCATGACCCACAGTGATGTCAGCCTTGAAAAAGAAAAACTATCTCCGGTCCTGCCTGCCAAATCTGACACACATGCAAGTTTGTCAGTCAGCACCTTCTTACTCGGGATCTGCAGCAGCTTACAAAACACCAGTTCACGTGTCGGGCTTTAAAACTAGAGCCCTCACTGACATATTAATAACAACACACGGATGGATCACCACACCACGTGTAACTCTGGCAGTCCAAGCGCAGGCAGAACTGGACATTCGATACATTTGGCTGTTTTAATTACCCCTAAAGTGGATATGGCTGCCAAGCTGTCGGTCTTCCTCTCTCCTGTATTTAGAAAACCCTGAGTCAAGAAGTAGAGACAGGATTAGATGCAGCCCTGACCTTTGACCTTTGAGCTACCCAGGGAGCTGCCCATCAGCGTCTGGTGACAGGCCTTCAATAAAACAACTCGCTGAACCTACAACACATATCACCGCTGTTTAGGACTAAGCTTTAGGAAACGAGAATCTAAGGAAGATGCAGAGAAACAGAGGAAGTACGATATGAGAGGAAAGGACATTTGACCACTCTAAATGACTAAAAGGAAAATTGGAATGGGTTGAAAAAGATGCCAAACTGGAGCTTTCGTCTCTTGTTAATTTGGTAGCAGAAACAATGACAGAGAAAGCACAGAAAGACTTTACAATCTTGGAGTCTTGGCATGTGCACTGAGAGCTCTGAACTGTTCTGTTTCTGCTCCATCATAAAGCCAGCAGTGGCCCTGAAGAGGCCACATGGCAATTCTTTCTGAGGCTGCGCTGCAACCCAGCAACTCTCACAGACAAATCCAAAGGACATAGCTTTTTGGGCAGTGTGGTTTATATTTTTTAAAAAGGTTACTTTGAAGTTGGGTTAGAAAAGAAAACTAGCTTTTTCTCAGGAAACCTTGCTTTGACATCCCTCAGGGAGGAGTTCCTCTTCTTACGCTTAAACCAAAATACTTTTACGATGTTCCATACTAAAAATCCCCTTAAGAAACTATTATAAAGTAATAAAAAGAACCTCACAATCAGTTATGCATGTCATTTGTATGCACAGCAATAGGAAGGATATGGTGCAAGTCTGAGTTTTTTGGGACAATCAATCTACCGCTCTTACTGTATCTTAAGGCACAGATGAACATACTATATAGATATTTATAGAAAAGGGTTAAAGTAATGGAAATGAACATTAGTTAAAATAAACATTCGGAAGGTAAACAAACATTTTAGTTATTTATCGATGATCTGTATGTACAGCCTGACATATGTACAGCCATTGCATGGGGGGACAAATTCTTGATTGCATATAATCTCCTGCTTGCATAAACAGTAAAGTGACAAAAGCAGAACTTGTACATGTTTGGATTAATAAATACTACAGCTAGATGTTGGCTGGTAGAATACAGGAGAACTGATAACAGGCCATCCAGCGCAGGGTGGAGGACCCAGGTGGAGGACGAAGAGCTCTTCAACAGATTCCCCTCACTGTCACAGTTATGGTTATACGAGCTTGTCAGATAAGCAAAGAATGCAGTCGTGTTAGATTGGGGGAATTCAAGCCATCAAGCAATTCTCAGCTGCATTCAATAGCAGCCTTCATAATTCTTGATGTGGGATCAAAGTTTACACCTACTGTAATACATGTTGTCTTTTAAATATTTGACAATGTTTCTGTCATACATATGCACCATTTACCTCAATACACCACCTTGTTTTATTACTAGCCACTACCAAATTGGTGGCAATCTCTAATGAGAGATTGCTCCAACATACCAACCGCAAGTTGATATTTTTATCATCTAACAAAATAATACACCTCTATAGAAATAAGAAATGGAGATAAGCTGGGACGATTCGCACGGCGAACCCGGTCACAAAACTGTCAGTTTCTGGTGGTTAGGAGTCTCAGGTATTCCTATGACTGGCTGGCATGTACAAAGTATTTACAGCAACAACAACAACAACAACAACAAAAAGTCTGACTTGCCTGGCCAGGTTTGCCGGTAAACCAGAGTCCAATTTTCATTTCAAATGGAAACTCCACTTTACTATGGCTCTCTCAAAAAACATGAATGAGGACAAAAAACAGCTGTGAAACAAAGCACCATGGAAACTGTAGCATGGTTGGAGGTTATAAACAATACCCTCACTCCTGGTTTTTTCTACATGTGCAATGCATTTCATTGCGTGCAAAGTACGATTTGTGTTGTCATGGTGGAGCAGAAAGGGAAAGGATAATGCAGAACAGGAAGCGAATTACAAGGCATCAAAATAACTGAAGAAAACAGCAAAAAACGTAAATAAGGTCCCGGTCAGTCAGAACGTGTGTGTGTGTGTGTGTGTGTGTGTGTGTGTGTGTGTGTGTGTGTGTGTGTGTGTGTGTGTGTGTGTGTGTGTGTGTGTGTGTGTGTGTGTGTGTGTGTGTGTGTGTGTGTGTGTGTGTGTGTGTGTGTGTGTGTGTGTGTGTGTGTGTGTGTGATTTTACTCCTTAAATGCAGCCAACTAGCAATCCTTTAAGCATGCTGAGTCACAATCTTTCAAGTGCCCTTTATGTATTACTTATAAACATGCAAATGTTCGCCAAACGTCTAATTAGATCCAGTTTGAGGCTGCATGCCAGGAAGTGGTGACACGGGGTGAAAATAAACCAAAAGTTAAAAATGTGCATGTTTTTGTATGGTTTTGTATATTTGTGTGAGAAAATCTGAAAACACACATATGGCCTTCAAAGAAAATATGTGAGAAAATAAGAATGAGCAAGGGTGTTAATTCGCTTCCTGTTTTTGGTGAAGGTCCTTTAGTTTGTGAAGAATCCAGCTCTGTGAAGATGCATCTTTAACATTGTACTGCTGTTGATTGAAGATTGGGTTGTTTTTACAGTGATGGTTGAAATTATGATGCAGAAGCGATAAATCCAGCTCCATTGTGGTCACTGTGATGGTCCTCTGAGAAAGGCATTCTCAACACTTGAGTCCTTCTTTCTCTAAAACTCTCTTTAAACCCTCTCTGGCACGCAAGAAAATCCCCAGCCGTCCCCAGCATGCCAGCCTCTCCCTTGTCAAGTTCGGGATTACACTATAATACATCCAACACGAGAAGCAGGAGAGGAAACATGGGCTGGTGAGGCGACCTCCAAAAACACTGTACAGGCACTGTCTTTCCTTTTATGCCTCTTTTGGGACAGAGAAAGTTCCGGATAGGAAGATTTGTTCACGTCTCCGCGCACACTCAGGGTCAGGGGGAGGATGTCAGGTCTGTGGTTTGTTGTTGTATATGGCTGCAACTGCTATTTTTCTTTTCTTTGCTGTAAAAGCTGTAGATGTTGGCTTTTGGAGATGGTGGAAGCCATTAGTTGATGGGAGACTGATGTTTGGCCCTCCTTGTGCCATTGAGAGATTAATGGAGTGCTGTTAAGAAAAAGAAAAATTGTACTTAATCCTTTGTTTTTTACAGAACTATTCATCTTCTTAAGAGAAATGATTGGTGCCTATTTTCCAAATTATCTCCCAAAAGTTTGCCAGAACTTACAAGGTAATTTGGAACCAATTATGGGGAAACTAGAGACAGTGTTCGATTGGTAACCTTCCAATTCAAATGCATGTCCAGGAAAACTTAGAGAGTCTTTAATGCACAACAGATCAGCTAAACATGGAAACATGAGCAATTTCCTAATATACTTAAATCAACATATATTAAGAATGAACTCTGAAAATAAAACTCCTAGTGTTTCCTATTAAGCGCTAAAGTTCTCCAGGAGAAACTGCAGAGGAATAAGGACAATGTTTAAAAATGATGATTTCTCTCTATGTCTACTGGTGCAGTTCACTTGGAATTGCCTTGTCAGGATGGATGCTAAATGTTAAATGCAGAAAAGCTGGGCTTCCCACTGGGGCGCTCTACTTATTAAACCATTGCACTGCTGCTCCCATGATACATGTGCTACGCCTGGTGCTGTAAAATGTGACACTGAAGTGTTGAGTCAGCTTAATACTGTAATTTGAATCTAAACTCCCTTTCAAGATGTGACGTTATGCAGCAGGGGTAATTAACAACAGTCTTCTTCAGTTAATGAGTTTCACAAGTCTTTCATATCATGTTCAAGCACTTTGAGTGATTGGAAAACTAGAAAGGCGTATATAAATGCATGTCCATTTACCATTTTTGCTTTTTATTAATCATCGTTTTTAGTCCTATTTCAGTTACTGTTTGTAGTGTTCTTTTGTGTGTCTATATTATTGGTAGTTCCTATGCTTACGCTGTTGTGTTATGTGTTTTTATTTTTCAAAAGCCTAACCAGGGATAAGGCCTGCAAATAGTTCTGGCTAGAAGATAAATATAAAATGCATTGGTTGAACTATACCAGTAAGGTCTTTGTCAATTAATGAATAAATAAAAACCAAAGGCCATGCCCTCTCCTACCTGTATGCTTGCTGTCGACCCAGCTGGTTTAATAATGCTCAGAGGGACGCTGGCTCCACGGTCTGCTCCTCCCTTCGGCTCTGGCTCCTGACCCTTGACCCAGACTGGACCACAGGTCCCCCCTGGAGGAGGCCCCTGCTGTCTTTGACGCGCGGTCGTAAGAGCTCCCCGGGTGGGGAGAGTCGCTGCTGGGCATCTGCCGCCTCCAGGACGCTGGGCTGTTGCCCGGGATGGGACTGGGCTCTGTGCTATCAGCAGCCTGGAAAGGTTAGAAAATGTGATAAATAAAATTAGTTTTCATTCTAAATTGACAGCTTCAAGTTTAATATGTGGATTGGTACTTGGTCAGAAACACTACAAAAGTTACTGTTAATTCCATCCCGTATTCTGGAGTTGTGTATGGGAGATCTGGGCGTTTTGTTTAGACTGTTTGGGGCCATGTTTGGACTTGTGCATTATGTGGGCATTAAATACATGTTGCTTACGTTAACTGGTGTGTGACAAAGAAAGACCGCCATGTGGACTTCTGCCAGGGGAAAAATCCCCAACCAAAAACCCCAAACATACCCCAAGCTGAGAGATTTATAATTTGGTGGGCTGACTAGAAAACAAACCCTGCGTTACTAGTCTGGGGTTACAGCGGCACATCCCCTCTTATAACCTCAGTAACCCTGCTGTAGGAAAGCGAGAGTTAGATGACGGTGCAGTTCCTAAAACACCCAGAAACAGCACCCCGCTCCTGTAATTTCAGCTTTAAAAAAGCACCATAATTAGTGACATTTGGTGGGTTGGAGTTGGCTTGGGAAGCCGTTTTAGAACGCATTTTCGCTAATTGGCTTTAATGGAGCCCTGCTGGACTGCCTTTCTCTGTCTCCAGGGGTAACAGACAGGAAATCAGTCATCAGAAAACCCTGCCAAGTAGGCGTGTTCAGTGTGGTCACTTCCTGCTCCAGTCACCGAGGGGAGGAAACGGCCGTGTGGCATATTCTCCTTCTATGGTAAGCCACTGCTGCAAGACCGGAGGCTTTCACAAGGTTGCCATATAACACTTCCACTGTCCCTCCTACACTCAACATGAGGCTTTTGCATTGTTCAACACATGTAAAAAAGCTTAAAATAGCAAAGGTTATCTAAAATACACATGATAATAACCACATAATATGTTGTTGCTCTATAGAACTAAGCTATTTTTAAGGGATATGTATGGTTCAGTCAAAGGAAAATTAGTAACTTCAGTGTGTGTGCCAATGGAGAGATCTTTCCCATGTGGCTAAAAGTTAATTTGGGAAAAAATGTGGGCATGAGGAACATGAGCCAGTAAAAAAAAAAAAAAATGCTGTTTAGCAAGTTGATGTGCCACAGCAGAGGAAATCTACCCCAAGAGCAAGTGCTGCTGTCATCATCACTGACCTGCTCCAGCTCACAGCAGAATGCCTTGAGCTGGAAAACCCACTTTTATAGGCTGTTATAATCAGAAACACTAAATCACGTCTGGCAGCACAGCACGAAGATTTGACACGATAAAAACCCAGAAAAGGTTGGACTAAGAAAAGCAGTGCTGGTACATCTCTTACCAACTTTTATGGTAAATTAACAGGATAGTCATGTTCTGTGATGAGTTGATATTTTGTATAAGCTTTTTTGCTTTCTCTCCAAGAATCGTCAATACCACTCGCCTATCTTTAAAGTTAATATGAAGTAAGAGCCAGTTAAATTGCCCAAGTATAAAAACTGGAAATAGGGACAAATCTAGCCTGGCTCTGGCCGAAGGAAACAAAGTCTGTCTATAGCAGCTATTTTAGCTCACTATTAAACTTGTTGTATCAACTTGTTTATTTTTTACAACACGCTATGGGCTGGTCTATTTCCTGGCCAGTCTTTTTTTAAATCTAATTTAACTGAGTGCCGGCAGCAGGTCCAAAATTACACTACAAAAATGTGATGTTTATCAATTGGTGGATACTCGTTTCACATTTTGAAAAAATTTGAAACATTTCCTTTAGGGTCTTATAGGCTTTATGTGAAGACGTAGTTTTATTGGGAAAGAAAGCTCAATGTTTAATAAAGGTCGAAGTCTTCGCTTAGAAAACAAAACAGACACTTTCTGAAACAGAATGAAGGCCAGCACATTTTTTGAAATAACACAAGTAGCGTGTCGGAGCATCTGCGGATGAAATTATATCCCCGCTTTAAATCTGTCTGCCCTTGGTCTCTTGCCAAATTTTAAAGGAATCATGCTGTCCTGCCAACCCAAACTCTTAAATCACCTCTCCAGCAAGACAACACTCTTGACACTTCAGATGAAATGTTTCTGAATTGGTGATATTTGTGTTTGATCGTCCCGGGTGATGATCTGTTTATTGGTAATGATTTATAAAAGCTGTTCTTTTATTACTTTTCATGGGGAGTTTGTCTGTTGTCTGATGCTCCACTACTGAATACATTGCACAGTCCAACTTGAGCAGCTGCACAGACCTCTGTTATTCCAAAAGGGCTGTTTCTGTGCGGGTCACATCAGGCGAATGCTGAATAGTTGAACAGCTCGGATCCCACACTTTACCTTGCTACCACTGATTTTTGAGTCAACAAAGGATGTTTTGGAATCTCACTCACCAGCCATATCGGCCCCGCTGTGCTCAGCCAAAAATAAGTTCACGGTTCATTCATGTACAGGCTGCGGGGAGGAATTACTACAATAGTTTTTTGTCCAGTACGGTGAGGTGTGGAGTGAGTGTTACAGAGAGCATGCACTCCTTATTTTAACACTGACCTATGAAGGTTATTCTGAATTCATATCAGAAATGTCGTTTCCCTGCTACCAGTTCACCTTTATTGTGTCTATAACTAAACAAGTCCACAGCTATGAGGCACTCAAGTCCAAAGTTGCTTTGAGCCAGATACTGTCGTCGGCTGATGCTAACATGATCACAATGCTAACATGCTGATGTTTAGCAAGTATAATATCGACCCAGTTCCCATCTTAGCTCAGCATGAACATATAGTTAGAACTAGTACTAAATACTAAAAGGGCAGCAGAGGCTGATAGAACTATATTGATGACCAAAGAGATTCCTGTCACTTAAGTGGGAAAAAACATTGCGTCGTAAGCAACATTTGAGCTTAACAGCAGCTATGGATTTTTACCATGATGATAACGACCGTGACCTGTCACTAGATCTCATTCTCTGTCCGTAAGAGGGTTTGAATAGAGAACATCCCAATAATTTATACATGAGGTTTAAAACGAAAGCTAATCAATAAGCTATCGAATTGTCTAGGACGTTCCAGGGGGGCTTAAAAGGTATTGGGAGTGTTGTCTCCTCCTTAATGACTATTTATCGATCGTTGATTGTCAGTCGGCTCTCCTCTCGTGAATGGGAATCCTTTGACTTGAGTGGTCATACAGAGGAATGTAATTCATGTAGACAGGAGACACATTTGAATACAAAAAATGCACATCTTTCAACCAATCTGCACATGATGATTGCAAATGTAATGAAGAAAGTACTGAAATAAAGATCAATGGGAAGTCTGGTTAAGATGTCAAATTCCTCTTCCATCAACTGATGTGCCTCCATCTACAAACTTGAAATAAGACAAACTTCTTATGTCAACCTTTGACACAGCGTTCACAAACTGAACCCAGCCTCCCACTGTCCTTACTACAGCTGTATTTATCCAAACCTCTTGGAAATGGACGCTGTTCAGACCACTGAAATGTTTTCAGAATTCAAACCAAAGATGATCGGCTATGCTCCAAGACATGCTTCAAAGCCCATTTATGAATCAAAGGCTTTTTGCACTGAAGCAGTTTTCGCTCATAATTGCTATCCAAATTTAAAGTGACCAGTTTGTGCATTAAATATCAAATACGTTTTACCATACCGCAGAATCAACTAAGTGGGTTTGAGGAATTCCCATAACCCAGTACATAACTGACAAAAAAACTGAAGGGGTGACAACAAGGAAGGCCGATTTACCACATCAAAGACCAGGGCTATTGGTGATTGATGTGGGATAGGGTCAGAAAGAGGAGAGCAGGAGTAGTCCCGATCCTGAAAATGTGAAATGGGGACAAGGCCATGCAGTGGAAGTGATGTGGGCACTGACCCAGACAGAGCTCCTCAAATAAACAACTTGAAGCCACTCTGTTCATGTCAAGACTAGGGTGACAAATTAGGATGGAAAAGAGAGGAAGGATGGGGAGGAGTCAGACACAAAACAAAGATGGCTTTCCCCTAATGCTTTTTCTAGCTGTCTTTATCAGAGCTAAAAAGGGGCGTTAAGGGTCGAGTCCCAGTGTTAACAGATTACATTAAGCCCATTGAGGCTAATTAGAGGGAGGGGCCCTCAAGTCAAATGCACCTCTAAGGTCAGGCTCATTACCGCTTTCACACCAAGTACTTTGCCATACTTAGTGCCGGCACTTATTACCCCAGGGCACCAAGTGCCAATCGTGTTCACACCGGACTACTTTTCCCAGAGGGAAGATTACGCAAATGAGCCGCTGACGTCACTTCGTCTTCTTCTGCTTTGGGTTTACTGGCAGGCCGCAAACAACTTCACGACCGGAAGTCTCCGGAGTTGGCGGACGAGTAAATCGTCAGAACGCCGACACCTCCTCATCACTCCACCGCTCCGATGTTTTTTTTTGTGTTGCCATAACTTATTCTCTCTCCGTTAGTGCACGGGGCTAATGCTAATGATGCCAGCAAATACAATGGCGGAGTTTTACGGGGCGTGGTTTGCAATTCGCCCAGCCAATAGAAATTGGTACTCTTTTGGTACCACCTCTCTAGCAGGCACTAAAAATGGGGGTAAAGGTTCCCGGCACTAAGTACTTTTTGGTGTGAACGCGACATAAGGGGTACTACTAATAACGGAACTAAACGGGAAAAGTACGGGGGGAAAGTACTCCGGTGTGAACGCGCCTAGCGGTATGTTTCTATGCATGATTATCGTGGCACATTGCACTGATTAGAACACACTGGTTGGTGTGTGTGTGTGTGTGTGTGTGTGTGTGTGTGTGTGTGTGTGTGTGTGTGTGTGTGTGTGTGTGTGTGTGTGTGTGTGTGTGTGTGATAAAGGCAACTAATGGTTACATGTATCACCGATTACCTCCTGGTTATCTTTAAGATGTGTTTGGCCAATAAAATATAAAAAAAAAAGTTTAAAAAAGGCCCATTTTCTCATAGTCTTGGTGATGTATGTGTAGGTGATTGTCAGTCCTAAACCCATAGATATTCAGTTGATTATGAAATAAAACAAAGGATAGCAGGATATTTTAGACTCTGAATAAAGCATTCAAGCCATTTTTTTGCATAAACAATAGCTGAAGTATATTGTGATTTAAAAAAATAATTATCCCTCCAAGATGATCTTCTGAAGCAGACCACTGTGTGCTGTATTAATGCAATACAAATAGTCAAGACAACCCTGGTTCGCAAATGTTAGCTTAGATGATAGATGAGATAGCACACACTCTAGCATGTGTGTGTTTGTCTCCTTGGCAACTTCCAGTTTATTTGTAGGAGAAAACAGAGACTTTACCAAAAGGCCTTTAGTCCAGCATACTTTGTCAAACTGACAGACTGACATGTTATTGTAGCCACAGAGCCCACTCTGTAAGCAGTACTACAGCCATTTGACAATATATTATATACCATTAGACACACAAGTTAATACTGTAGCCCATTAGTAGTTATCACCTAATCTTTCTGAAGACTTTTATAAACGTTCACACTCCATTAATTGAATTGTAGCTCTGCACACAATCCTACATGTTAATGCATGGCATGCATACATTAAGTCAGTGGGCTCACTTTGGCTCTTTGCACAGGAATTTGTTATTTATAAAGTAGCTCCAAAGCCTGCTTAAGTGTTGCAGGAGATATTTGGCAGGTTGTGCTGACAGCGGTGAACGTTCTGCTCGACCATTAAGATAACCAAAATATCTCATAATAACTAATTGCAGATAATAACTCAAATTAAAAGCCATAAGCTTTTGAACAGTGTGAAATAGATGAAGCATGGATCAATGCACAAACCCGCATTAATCTTATACACTGACTTTGTGGGAATGAGTATTTAAACTGTTGTTTTCAGGAATGTTTGCGTAGAATAGCAATGCTGCCTTGCAGGGACACAGACTGTGGTGGCTCATTTAAATACAAGAAAGCTATTTTCTTCTCCTTGAGGTTTTCCTAACCTTCTTTTCCCCCTGTTGAGGTCTTATTCATTTCCATCCTCCCTCTTTTTGTTGTCCCACCCTTCTCGCTTTGTGCTTACTGGGGCAGCGGGAGTGGGGCCTACAGAACTGCTGTGCTAAGCTTGAAGTCTCAGAGCCTGGCGTCAGGGAAAAATACAAGCTGAGCTCTCATGCAAAGTGGACTCACCAGGAGCTCAGCCCTGCGGTTGTACTTTCTGGACTTTTATCTGCAAGACAAAACTATTTGTGGTACGGATAATGCTTTCACCTGCATAGCAATGAAGGGTATTTTAAAAGCCACGTTCTGCAGTGATAGCCCAGCCACATGTTTGTTTGATGCCAAAAAGCAGAAACAAAGACTAATTTTAGAAGGAATGAATTTGGAAGTGATTTAGTTTCTTTAAGTGGAATGTCCTTCTATATTTTTGACCTTCTAGCTACCTGCATCATCTGAAGAGAATACATCTTGTGTGAGCAGAAAGGTGTGAAAACCCACAGTTGATTGTCCTACCTGTGGTTGTTGTGTGTAGGATCGGCCCCAGGACTGAGCGATAACAGGTGTGTGGGGGACGGTCCTTCCCAGGCCTCGTGCTTCCATGGTGGGACTCTCTGAACATTTTCCTCGACGAAGCACCGATTCATCAACTTCCCTGGGGTTAGCAGTCCCACTGTTGATCCTACGCATGTACACCTGGGACAGGGAGCAACAGAACAGGGCAACAAATTAACCTTTTCATTACTTTTAAAGAATGTAATCATCCGTCTTAAACATTTATTTTGTAGCTCACCTCTGCAGGGGTCGGCTTAAATCCCTTCTGGGCCTCAGCATTCCCACCAGCGCCTGCTCCACTGTTAATCGATTCTTCTATATCAAAGGTGGTTGCCCGGTAAGCCCTCCATGTTGTTGCAGTTTCTGTTTCCTCCTCCAACCCGCCGTCAGCCATCGTCCTTGCACCCCCTCTTCCCTGGCCTGTCTCCTCCACAGACGCTGGGCTCCGGTTCTTCCAGGTGCTTCTCACAGTCACATTCTTTGACTCTGGTTCTTCTTGGGAGTGCTGGTTTTGTCTTTGGTGTCTCCAGTTGCTGCTGCTTTCGAAGCCGGACTCTGTGTCGTTAAAATCTGCAGAGGTGATGTCCGGAGACTGAAGGCTTAAGTTGCTGTGTTGTCTGCTCAGGTGGCTGGTGGTGGTCTCCACTCTGTTGTGGTGTTTGGACCTGAACGAGGAATCCCTCATGTCATCCATCCCATAGTCCTGGTCCTCCTGGCACGTCTGCAAGGTGATATCACTTTTGGGAATGGAGATCTCATACGGGACAGAGATGCTGCCATGGTGCTCAATGCTGGGGCCTGGCAATGAATTAAAATAAGTAAAACATTTTATAAAAGCAACAAGCTGACAGTAGTAATAAATACTGAATCATATATCATAACAATGTTCATTTAAACACGACAGCCTCATGTGGCACTTACCAATGACAATGTTACTGGTGGAGGTGTGGCGTTCTTTGATCGGCATGTGTTCACTGGACACACTGCTGCTGCGGCGGCTGCTGGTTCTGGAAGAGCTTGGGTCATTGGGGTAGATGGTTATACTACTGGTCATTTTACTGGTGGTGGTCACCATAGGTTTGGTGGAGATTTTGGGCTTGCCATTTGTAGACAAAGGTTCTGACATCATCACTTCCTTCCTGTCAATCTCGACAATCGCAGGCTTGATGACAGCTTTTGACCTCAGTGCCTCGCGTGGGCTGCACACTTGCTGGATCTCAATCCCTGATGCAGTATGTGCTGGCCCCAGTTGGCCAACCTCAGGGAACAGAGATCTGTGGAGCTCCTCATCGAACGAGCCCCTGGAAGAAGAACCCTCCGAATGAGAGTCATGGGCATGGTAGGGTCGGGGATATCTGGAGGTTGAGGTCCTACTGCTTACAGTTGTTGTAGTCACCTCAGTTATAGGCTCGGGTTCAGATGGCCTTGAACCAGTAGATTCTGTTTCGGAGGCAGATGAATGACCCTCTGATCCCTGGTCGTTGGACAGCAGTGGAGTGACGTTGGATCGGAGGGCCGAGTAGGATCCATTGGCTTTGGACAGGGTGCCGGCGACTGATACAGAGACAGATTCCTGAACCTGGTCTGTTGATTCCTGATCTGAGGCGGACGCTGTGTCCTTCTCTAAAGCAGAGATACTGTTGATGTTAGTGGAATTGTCAGGCACTACGTCTGAGTTGTTTGATTCGCTATCGCTACCTACGTACAATTTCGAAACCTTTTCTACTCTGCTCTTTTTATTCTCCCCATCCGTCTGTTTTTGAGCAGTCCTCAGGGGCTTCGGGTCATGAGCTGCTGGAGGATAGCGACTAAGAACGGATGCTTTCTTGCTTTCGCTGGAGGATGTGTTGGCAGAGGGTGTGGCTCCTCTTATCTTTCCCTCAGTCCCTCGTCCTACTCCATTACCAGATGAAATCGCAGTAGTTGGGGTTCTGGGTGTCCTTCGACTCTTGTGAGCAGGACTGAGGGCTCTCCTCCCAGATTTAGGTGAGCTCTCCTCCGAGTGGCTCAGATCTTTCCTCAACTTGGTCTCTCTCTTACTCTGAGGGGAGAGATCCCTGATCCTGTGTTTAGGGGAACTTGGCTCTGAGACAGTAGCGGCACTCCTATATTTCGGCTTCTCTTGCCTGAAACCTCCCTTCGCAATAATCTCTTCATTCTCAGCTTTGCCATTCTCCAGCACCTTAGCAGGGCAAATGTTAGCGCTTCCATTCCCGTGTTTATCCACATTGCTGGTTCCATTTCTTCCAGTTCCGCCCAGCTGCGCCATGAGCTGTTCCACCTGCTCGCTCAGTTGGCGAGCCCGGTTTCTTTCCGTCTGAAACTTCTCATTAAGCTCGCCATTTTTGGACTCCGAGTCCTTTAGATCTCCCTCCACTATCTGCAGCTGTTTAAGACGGTTCTTCAGCCTCTCTACTTCTTGCGTTAGCTCCTTTACTTTGTTGTCCTCATCCTGTTCGAGACCGCTGTTCTTCTCATTCTCAGATTTGAGCCCAATGTTGTCATCAGCTAGCTTCAAGTACTCCAGGCTCTTCTTGCGTCCAGCCAGTTTACTCGTGAGGAGCCCTGTGGATGAAAGCTCATCTTCAATTCGTGATCTCATGAAATCTGCACGGCCAGGGTCTGCCGACATACCGAGGCGATTTTTCTGGTGCTCCAATTTTTCTGTCAGCTTTAGAATGATCTTCTCGTCTTCCCTTTGCTTCTCTACTAGCCTCTTACGCTCACTCAAGAAGTTCTGGGTGAATCCTTTGAGTTTCTCAAGCTCCACGGCCAAAGCCTGCTCTGCTTTGTCCAGCTTTGTCTCAGACCCTTCCACCTCCTTCAAACGTGCTTTGAGGGCCTCCAACTCAGACGAGAGCTTCTTGGTCAAGTTCTTTTCCTCATTGAGGCTTAGGCAGAGCTGGCCGCAGTCAGACTTGCATTTGCCAAAAGCTTCTTCCAGTTTCTCCAGGTCAGCCATCCTCCGTTGAAGACGTTCAATCTCTTCCTTTAGCTCCTGTGTCAGGCTCTCCTCCTCTTCCAGTTTCTCTCTGACTGTGCGGCAGAGATCCTCGGCTTTGCGTACCTCCTCGTCCTTACCCTGGATCCTTAGGAGACGTTTCCGCAGGTCTTCCACATCTCCAAGCAGGGATGAGTTGCTGCCTTCACCCTGGATGACTTTGTC
The DNA here is from genome assembly GCF_949606895.1 of Notothenia rossii. Classification (NCBI taxonomy): domain Eukaryota; kingdom Metazoa; phylum Chordata; class Actinopteri; order Perciformes; family Nototheniidae; genus Notothenia; species Notothenia rossii. The sequence goes on along the minus strand of NC_136905.1, from coordinate 73,048,927 downwards.
CTGTAGAGGAGAGATACAGTTCAGACTATTCATTCATCTATTCATGTAGTGTAGTTTTATTTCCAACGTTTTTCACTCATTGCTTCCGATATCTAAACAATAACAAAACCACTATCTGAAGTAAACCAGTACCGACCTGCAGGTCGAGGAGCTCCTCTTCAGCCTTCTGCAGTTTGTTGGTGGCTTCTTCCAGTTCATCCAATCTTCGCCCGAGACTCTGCAGCTTGTGCCGCAGGTGGCGATGTGTCATGTCTTTATGGTCAGACATGGCTATAAAATGTTGTGTTTTATCTGTTGTGTTTTTTTCTTTTTCAGATTATTTGACTAGATTTGTTTTTGGAGGTCCACATTTGTGTGGTAGTGTTTATCTAGCACTCGAGTTCTTGGGGAAATCCTCTTCTCTCTCGTTGGTGTGTATGTCACTGTCCCTTTAAGACTTTGAAGTTCCCTCAGAGTCGTGTTAAGCAGACAAATCTGTCATCTGTAGGAGGGAGAGAGGAAATACCATTTAGTCATCTCTAATTTGTCAATGACAGTCATTTACATTCTCAAAAGGTAGCCCAGTCAGAGTAAGTGGGGGGAAGGATTGCACACCATCTAATTGCTGTGACACAAACCATATGACTAACACAAGTTGCCAAAAACAAAGACATGGATTCATTTAAAACAATTGTAAGTAACAAGGAATTTGTTCTTTTAAATCCTAATGATATGAAAGTAAAAAAATAAGCATAACATGGGGGCACTGGTAACATGTGTGAGGAGTATTGGGGTTTTAACATGCCTGCACACACATAGACAGACACACACTTTGTCGTCTCCCTTCTGTTGTATCCAACATTGATTAATGCTGGCCTGCCTGCTTCTGCTGACAGCAGCACATCTCAAAGACACACACTTCCTTCACATAACCCATTAACAACATCATACGTCCATACATGGTCCCACGGGACAGATATAATAAAATAAAAAAAATGGCTTACTCTGTACAGAGACCAATCAGGCAGAAATAAATTACACAAGATCAGACAATGAAGCCACATTATAAAGGTAATCAAGAATATTGAAGCTTTATTGTCCCTTTGCGTTGTTAATCATTACAATAATACCAGTGATTGGATTATATACTTTTTAGAGCTATTCTAATTTAATACTAACTTTGTGAGCATGGCGATGTGAGAACAGGAGTAATTGGCACAATTTAGCATTATAATCGTTTGTCTCATGCATGATTCAGGTAGTGTGCTCTCTTAAATGCGTTGACTCCCCTTCCCCCTCAATTCTGCTGAGCTCCCCCCACTGACCACGAGGGAAAATCGACCAGAGGGTAGGACATAACATCTGCACACATCATCACTTATCGACCGGCTCCATACATCTTCTCTCCCCTCGTCTACAGTACCATGTTCAAAGATTGCCTCTGATGCTAGAAACCACTACAAATATAGACTACTGGCATTTTCCTTTACGTTAAATAACTGCAGTAAAACATCAACCAGTGCAGTAAATGAACACAGTCTTTTAATCTATGAGCTTACATGGTATACAACAAGGTGTAAATTGACATTATGGTTTACTCCAGCTTAGTTTCATATATATTCTATGGTGTCATTTGGCGTAAAAAGTCCAAACCACACTTGCCACAATTCATTTAATGTCTTGTTAAACATAAAGCAAGGCAATAGGCTTTGAAAGTCAACATGGCAACGATTACTTTTCGAAAAAGCACAATGTGAACTCAAAGCATTTAGTTGTAGCATTTTAATTCTTCTTTACTTTCATGAGGTCTAGTGGTTTGGTAATCTTGTGAGTAGAGTGCAAGGCTTTGAGGAAATACTGCAAAGTACATGGACTGCAGAGGGAAAAAGACAGATGGGGAAAATTGTTAGAGAGAAAACTGCTAGCCTAGCTGTCCACTTGAATGCCAAGACACCTTAGTCAATAAAGTCATTTTGGGTTGCATTTTTCATTTTGCCCAGCTGTGGCTTGTTAAGGGAAATGTAAACCAATTTTTCACCATTGTCTTGAGGTGGTCGCTGTGATCCAAACCTGTACGGATTGATCCTGTTCCAGCAACGTAAAAGATACTATGAAAATCCCCATGTATCCATTAAAAGCATCGATCGCTTACTGGCACAAAGACATTTAGAAAGCTACAGCCTTCATGACAACTCTTCACACAACACTAACACTAAGCGGTTCTGGAAAAATGCAACCACTCAAAAGGTTAAGAGAATAACTTTTAGATAATGTGCCTCATGAGATAAAGTTGAATCCTTGGACATCAAAGCTCCTAATGTTCTGACCCACTGAAAAGTGAAACATCTCTCATGTTCAGTCTTCATTATTTTACCTTTGAGAGATTTATGGTTATTTTAGTTTTGGGTGTTTTGCTCATTCTGAACTGCTTTGGTTGGGTCTCATCGTTGGTAATAATGGTGTTTCGTTAGGTCCAGCTACTCCTGTCTTGGCGCTTTGCCTTCCTCTTCTTTCATTTTCCCTTTATTTCTTTGCCAGCTCTCTACCTCCCTCCCTCATCTCTCCCCTCCATCTCTCTCAGACACGCACACCAACACGGCCAAGTGGGCGCTTTAAAAAGGGGTGGCGGTGCGTGCAAAGCGACTCTGGCAACAGCCCGCCTTTGCCAAAACCAATCAACATACCTGATTCACTTATCGCTTAGCCGTGGCCTCATTAGCTACATTCGGGACAAGAGGAGGGAATAAGAAAGGATGGCTGCTGAAAAGGAAAAGAGGAGAGAAGAAACAAGAAGATGCAACAAGGCGGTAGAGGGAAAAGGACGGGAGGTAGACTCGAGTGGAAGAAATGATGGAGGACTCGAGTATTTAGTCTTTGACCACAAACTTCTTAACATAGATAAGTGTTAATGAATTATAATATTCCTGTATTCCTTTGATGTGTTATTAATCTTCAGGACTGTGGTACGACAAAAAAAAAAACGTGTGAAGTGTGTTGGAAAAGAACAGATTAGAGAGCGTCCAGAAGGGAGGGGATGGAGGGAAGGATACGCAGTAAAAGAGGAGTGTAACTGAGGTATTCTGAACTCAAAGTGAACAGTTTCATTGCCCTGTTTGGTGCGTTGTTTTATAATTATGGAAAACCTGGAGGGGGTTGTAGCAGCGAGAAATAGGGGGACCGACCCCTTTTCAAGCAGAAACATTCCTAATGACGGACTAACCAGGGCACTGCCAGACCCTCGCTCAGCCTCGTCTTCTCTTAACAGGCCACTGACGGCTCTCGCAACATTTCTCTCTCTGCAGAAGCTCGTTCCTAACCAGGGCATTGGCAGGGCTTCATGGCAAAGAGACCAGGGACCAGGGAGTATATAAAAATGTTTAAATGTGTTGCTTTAGTCTGCGTTCAGACTCAAATGAATCAGGACATTACTGGGTCTAGATTTGACTTCAGTCAGATATTTAACAGAGTGCATTCCTGCCATTGTCTTTACTACTTAACGTGATAAACATCTGTAACTAAGCTCACAATGCCATATACATTTAAGAGAACACTGAAAACAGCTTAAAACGGACTTCTCAGTTCAACACTGTTTGACTCTGGCACCTTACACTTCCTGAAATCTGGAGAGGAAGTTCCCCTTCTTGACCTTTCACACTCCCACTGTTGTGTTACGAGAAGCAGGACACTGAGAGCGCTTATCGGCAGCAATAGTGTAGACGTGTGAGGAATGTAACAGCTTCTGCGATGTGCTGCCTTCAGGGAGTGTTACAATTGGAGTTTAAGGTTTCATATTTTACACTTTAAATGTATAGGTTTTGTTAACTGAAACTTTCTGGAAAAAGTACAAGGCAAACGTAAAAAAACACTGTATCTGTAAGTTAACACCTCCCTGCAGGTGCGAGTGTAAAAGCTGCTGCAGCCATTACTTTTTTTTCCTCCTTTGGGCAACAGCAGAATGCCTACATCTGCAGGTCTAAACTGGCTCTGCTTTGGAATCCCTTTGATATAAGTGGCGTTGGTTGGCAATGTGTACAGTGGTTAGGGTGCATACCACATGGGCAAAAATGCCGATGGCAGCAAGAAGTCCCAGTATGATTCCCGGCGGTTCAGAGCGTTCACTGTATGTCATTCCTCTCATCCAACACATTTCCTGACTCTCTTCCCCATCACTAATAATAAAAGGGTATAAAATGCCCCAAAAAATATAAACTTGAGAAAATGAAGACTAGACAGATACAACTGTGATGCATGCAAGAGGAGGGGAAGGACAAAGAAGTTGAACTAGAAGAGCAGAGGGGCTTTAGCTTATCTTAAACTACCAATAGCAAACTGAGCTTGAAGTCCACACACACACACACACACACACACACACACACACACACACACACACACACACACACACACACACACACACACACACACACACACACACACACACACACACACACACACACACACACACACACACACACACACACACACACACACACACACACACACACACACACACACACACACACACACACACACACACACACACACACACACTATCATTAGGGCTTTAGCCACTCTTCCTGCCTGCCTTTAGTACATTTTGTTCTCTCCATGAAAGAGAGAAGAGGAAAAAAAAAAATCCCCTCTCTCTTGCACTTGACGTTAGAGCTTATGGGTTTAAAGCTCTTCTGCCTCATAAATGGTAGTTAATAAAGGGCCCCAGTCCAATCAAAATCCCTCAACCACATCTTCATGTAGGGGGTTATCGTCAGTTTGCATATGGGACAAGAACTCTGTGTGTGTTGTATGTGCCTGAGTGTGAGCAGGGACGACTGCAGAGGATGGATGCTGGCACGGCGCTGGAAGCCACAAGATGGTGGAGACCTGATGCTTTGGCTTGCATTTTCAGCTTTCCCAAGAAACAAAAAATCCCATCCCATAATGTTCGGTTTGTCGTTTCCTGTGCTGTCATGTTCCTTTTTTCTAGATGTTTCTTTTTTGGTCCACCCTTTCAGTTTTGCCCCGCTTCTGGGAAAAAGGTAGTGAAATAAAAGGCAGTGTTGCATTTCAGTAGAAAGGGAACAAAGTCATGTAGAGTATTCGTTAGACAAGCTGAAATGGGATCAGAATATCTTCTCTCCTTGGATTTTTCTTTAAGTTACTGAATTAATTGACTGCTTAGAATATAAGTATTGAAATGTGGTGAAACAGTGGGTAAACAAAATGTCACCTCTGGTAGAAATATATATTTGTTTATGGGAAAGGACAAAGAAGTTAACCGCAAAACAACTGTACACACAAAGCAGACAGTTTCTGTTTGTCAAAGCAACATCACTTAATGCTGAGATAATCCTTTGTGACATTATTTACTTTTTCTTTTCTTCTACCATTTATTTTTCTTTTGGAATCAAATAGATTGAAAGAAAATAAAAAACTGAGTTTATACATCCTAGTTTTGCTCCATTACTCTTGAGGGTCTTTCTTCCTGGGCCTGGATGCCAATGGCTGTAAATGCTCAGCATGGACACTTAGCTTCATTTCAGTTTGGATTTCCTTTCATGTGTCTAAACTCATTTCACAATTGAAGAGAAACAGTGGCACTTTATGGTTTTGAACACCAGGACTCACAAAGCTAAAAGAAAATGAAAAAGAAAATAATTGTGAAGGACTTCTTTCAGCGTTTTGTTATATGTTAAGGACATCTAAAATTCAATTAAACAAGAAGAAAACCCAGGTTATTGATAATAAATATAATTGTTAGCAGCAGAAAATGGGAAGTACATACGTTTACCTACATACAGTACATTTACCTGTAAGTTGCAAAGTGGAAAATGCTGTAATGCATTTTTTCTTATGCAATTCAATTACACATATAGACACACAGGGTCCTAAAATGATACAATAAATATAGATGTATTTATAAATAAGCTTGAGGGGGCCAAATGTAACCCTTTTATTTCATTTATATATTTTTGATGCAGAAAAAGGAGTGCATTGTGATTTACACTGTGGTCAAAATAAAGCTTTGAATAAAGGTTGTCCCTATGACACACATTTATGTGAGCATTATCGCCATTTTATGTTCGAAAGCTTGGCAAGAAGGGAACAATCTTCTGTCCAGAGTCTTTTCTAGGGCTCTCCAGTCTGTCCCTGCCCTAACTTTCTACACCAAGAGTCTTGTTGCTGGGGTTTGAAACCAGCACACTGCCTATATGCGAGAAGGAGAAGGCATGATACAAATATGAGAGGGAAGCATGGGAAGGGAATAAGAAATGGCAGAGAAAGTTAGACAGACAGGACAGGGCGGGATAGTGAAGGGAAGAGCCAGAGGACGCACAGTGTCTGACCTGTGAATCGTGGTTCTACAAATGCACTACATTTCTGGCTGCTCTGCTTATGACCTAATTGCAGATGTGACTTTGAAGAGGTTGAATCAAAATCAAATCCCACAGAGCTTCTCAGTCTAGCTCCTGATCCTAATGCCTTAACAGTAAAATAGAGCATGTTCTTGGTAAAACATCAGCACTACACACAGGATTACATGCCCCATTCAGCAAGAAACAGGGCAGGGGAAGGATATTAGATTTATATTTAAGAAGAGAAAAAAAGCAGCACTCTAGTTGCTAGCTGGGCCTCAGGCAGATCTGTAGCCAAGAGGATCTGGAGCAACATAATGTAATCAGTTCTGAGAGAAACACAGAAAATAATACGCCAGATGGAAGATCACCAAAACAAGTCAAAGGCTCTTGCAAGGTCAAAGTAATAAACATTCACAATTGTGAAGCTAAAGAGATGGGATTTATTGGGGGGGAATTCCTCCTGGAAGTTTGACTTGAGCGATTAAAAAGAAAATAGTTGCAGATTAATATTTTCCTGCATTGACTCAGTGAATAACTGATCATTGAAGCGCCAGTGTCAATACATTTAAAACCACAATCAGTTCTTACCATGAGTAAAATGTGGTTGAAAATAGTTCATTCTCAGATACTAACAAGTCCTAGGGCTGCTCGATTATGGCAAAAAATCATAATCTTGATTATTTGGGTTAATAATTGTAATTGCGATTATTAAATGTGATTATTCATTGACTTTGAAAACATCCATTTATTGGAGGAAAAAAATGTGAACAGTATGTTTTTAACAGTTGACTACCCTGAACTTTAAGTATAATTCAACTGAAAAACCCAACAAAATATATACTTTACAAAAAAAAGAAAAAAAAAGTAATAATTGTAAAAAAAATAATCGTTTTATTTTGATTACGTTGTTTTCGTAATTGTTGCAAGCCATAATCGTAATCGCGATTAAAATACGATTAATTGAGAAGCCCTAACAAGTCCTCTAACTGACTGATTTATTATTAATAATAAATACATAAAATACTTTCTGAATAAATGCGAGACTCACTTGAAAGAAAAACACCCTTGCAATGCTCTTGTTATTCATGAAAACACAGATGTCCGATTTGACTTTCCGCCATGTTTCCTTGAAATATTTCCAAACGCATGCCCTTAGCCCTCTGTGTTTGGGGTCAGAGGTCACTGACACTGTAAACATGAAAAACACTCGACCCAAGACACTGGGGCAAACAGGAGTGAGGCCCTGATTAGGAGAGCAGATTCTGCTGGTCAGCCAACCCACATGGAGCTGAACCAGATCAGTCCGACCACAATGTGGGAAATAAAAATTATGTATTGTGCTTATTAGTGTGGTTTGAAATGCATAACAAAAAAGTAATGGATACCTCAAATATGGAGACAATAAAACGTTTGCTTGCTTTAAAAAAACGAACTCCAATTCAAATGAGATAATAACAATTGCACATATATGGTATGATCAGACTGTAACATGAGTGAAATAATCAGTCATGCTCTGTGAGTAATGAATCAAAGTCATGTGTCCATAAAGGTTATGTGCACAAAAAAAACAAGAATATTACATTTAGATTTGAATACTTTCAAACTAAGGCTCAGTAAGCCTTATTAACTTGTGATGCTATCTTGTCGACTGAAACCACGGGAAGTCCCGGTGGTGAAGTGATAGACAGGAAGACTCTAGTCGGATACATAACTGCACAACCATGCTGAGACATTCTCATGTGCTGGGATTAGATAAGACAATCAGAGAAAAGAGAAAGAGGGAAAAAGAAAAAGAGCGCCTGCTAGGATAAACCAGTGTCTGATTCTGATCTCAGGTTCACTTTTCATACCTTGTTGAAACCCTTGATTTCAAAAAGGGTGTAGACGTGAAGAGATTCTGAGATGCAATCAAAAGCTGACGGTTAGGTTCACAAAAAAAAAATGGCATCTCTTAAAAGAATTCAACTGAAGACAAACTCTTTGACCTGTCATTAATACAGCGTTTTCGTTAATCAACAACACCAGCTACCAATTTAAAGCAATGCCTAACAGCTGCTCAAGCACTCTCAGGTGTCACAGACGTCAGCAAGAACTTTATGAGACTGAATAAGTGCACCCACACACACACGTGCAACGGTGAACTGCTCGGGAAGGAATGTGTGGCACCGCTTCACACCGATAAGAGAACATGAAAACATCACAACATGATGCCACTTGTCAGACTCGACACTGGGTAACCAACTGTCTGTGTGTGTGTGTGTGTGTGTGTGTGTGTGTGTGTGTGTGTGTACGAACAGGTATGAGTCAGGCACAGAAAGAATGAGGCGAGGCAGACAGACAAAAGTTAAGAGTGAGCTAAAGAGTGATAAGAACAGACAATGACAGACTAATGCACATCACCTACCTACACCCTGCCATACCATTTGTTTGAAATAGCGTGGTGCATTAAAAACACACAAATCTGAAAAACAAGTGAATTGTTTTCTGGTCAGCTTTGGTCCAGGATTTCCTGCTAGATGTAATCAAAGATGTTTTTCAACACTTTTTGAGGATTGTGCAGCCTTGGCAATAACACCCACTGACTGCTTTCTAGCTTAACTTGAAATGGTAAAAGCTGAAGGTCAGACTTTTACAAAACTTTTTGTTTCATTTAGAGTCAGAAGATCGCCACGTGCTACTAAAAATGAGAAATGTGACTACACTGCAGGTTCCACCGGGCGTACAAATGCATTAACATGCTTATCAGAGTAGTGAGGGGAGATTTATGGTGAAAACGATGCCTCACATCCACTCTGTACATGCGTATCCCAGATGGACCGGGGTAATGATTGTAAATCAAGCAAAAGTCTGTGGCACATAACACAACTTAGAAATCAAGTGGTATACTTCATGTGATCAATGTATTTTTAATGTAATGTGTTTGCCACGACATACTAATACATGTAATATTGTTTTATGATGAAATATTATTGCTACTTCTTATTTTATTTCCTCATGTTCTATATAACTCTTATTTACAATCAGTCCACGTCATCCTTAAATCATCCTCCTTTCATGTGACCTCTACCTCCAAACATCCCCCAACCCTTTCTGCTGCATTCACTCAGTTTCCTTCCCTTGCCCTTCATTCCCATTCCTCTGCCTTCCTGCCGCAAATACACGGCCTTGTGCCTACAAGAGAGGAGGAGGTGACAGTTGATCATGAAACTCTTTGGTGAAGATTGTTTCTCCATTTTACAGGGCAGGTGAACTCTGATGGGCTGGGGATAGTTGCCTTTCGAATAGCTCTACACACACACACACACACACACACACACACACACACACACACACACACACACACACACACACACACACACACACACACACACACACACACACACACACACACACACACACACACACACACACACACACACACACACACACACACACACACACACACACACACACACACACACACACACACACACACACACACACACACACACACACACACACACACACACACACACACACACACACACACACACCAGCCTGAGCCTTGGCATTAGCTGCCTGCTGCGGCTGAATGGAGACTCAGCGGCTCTCTGATGAGGAAGAAACAGAGCAGAGAGAGAGGTGGGGGGGGGGGGGTTAGCAGCGGCGGAGCTGAAGCGAATGTGCAGAGCCAAATGCATGTTGTAAGGTAAGCAAAGGAAGATAGAGGGAGTAATAGCACCAAAGGAGGGGAGAACGAGAGAGTGGGATGAGGAGTGACTCAGCCTCAGAGTGGATTACTGCAGCAGGTATGCAGCAGGATGGAGGGAGGAGGAGCAATAAGAAAGTAGGGGGTAAAATGATGATGTTGTACGTCAGAGGAGAGACACTGAATCATACAGCTCTTCTGGAATGTCCTATAATGTAGGTAAACAAAGGAGTAGTGACAGTGAATGTATGTCGAGGCAAGAATAAAAAGGACTGAAAGGCTGAGCTGGATGTTTTGAACACGTCACAGGATAGCTTCAATTTCTAAAAAGGAGAACACATTCCTTGAAATGACCTCTAGTGCACAGACGGTGGGACAGTTCTTGTTTTCAGCAAGTATTGTGCATTATATCTAAAACAATGAGTCGACAAAAAAACAAGCGAGAACTATTACGATAATTGATTATTCATCTTAAATTTTTTTGGTACAAAAGAGGGCAGATATTCAGTTTTCAGGCCTTTACATATTTAATATTCTTTGTTTTATTTTCTATTAAACTAGATATCTGACATGTTATACCATGGCTTTCCTGAGTGATTCCCCGTTATGCATGCTTGATATGAAGCTACAATCACAAGACAGTAGGATAAGAAGAGGGAAAAAGCTATCCTAGCTCTGCCTTAATGCAAGAAAAAAACAAAACAGTTTAAGCTCACTTATTTAAACTTTGTATCTTGTTTGTTTGATCAATACAAAACTGAAGTGTAAAATAGACCTTGGCCGTGCGCCAGGAATGCTGTTTCCCCATGCTGCCAGTCTAAAGGCTAAGCTAACCGTCTCCTGGTCCAGGCACAAGTGCTATCCATTGTTTTCAACTTATAGCAAGAAAGCAAATAAGCATGTTTTCAAAAATGTCAAAGTAATTTAAATGTAAGTACCTTTCTTAAATGCATTATATGCAGTTATCCCTCCTGACTATAAAAAACTCAAGTAGAGTAGGATGTGTTCTTAGTTGCAGGACACTGAAATGAGAAGCCCCTTTTCCTGTTTTTGCTGTCAGTTTTAATAGTTTTTGTTAGTTCCAGACTATTTAGGATGAATTCAGCTGAAGCAGGATGTGAACTAGCATCCGGAATAATAAACGCATGTAAATGCAGCTCAGTGAAGACGCACGGAACACGCCTTGGACACATATTGACCTTAAACTGTTGTGGGAGCCGACAGCCGAGCAGACAGGGTAAGACAGTGACACATATACTGTCTCTGCTGACTAACCTGGTCTGATAACACACACACACATCCCAGCTGCTTTCTCTGAGAGCTGTGTGAATGTTTATGCATAAGCGCAGTGACCCATATGTACAGAATATATACAGTTTGGTGTGTTTGCCATTCCTGTGCAACTCCGGGCTACATGGAAGGAAATGTGGCGCCGGCGTTTGTGCCCAACAGGAAACAGACTCACAAAGAGCAGAGGAGGGGCGGAAGAGGTGAGAAGGAGGAGGGGGAGGAGAGGAAAGGAGGAAAAGGTGAGTAAAGGAAGAGGATGAGGAGGAGAGGAACAAGGAGAGGTGGAGGAGTGAAGGACGAGAAGAAGGGTGGGCCAGAGGAGACATTTGAAATTCAGGATATTGAATCATTGAATTTGTCTGATTGCTAAACACACAATATAGTACGGTAGCTAGGTTTTAAAACGCTGCTTAGAGCTTTAGTTCTCCTTCCTTTCTTTCTACTCGCCTACTCCAATATCTGTGTTTGTAGAGCAAGGAGCGCGTTATCGTAGCTTTGCATTATGCTACCGTTTCATTGAATTGCTGCTGGAAGAATGGGAAACAGCTGGCCTGGCTATCTTTAAAAAGTCAAACAACAACAGTTTGAGGTTGGGGGGGGGGGAGTAACATGCTGTAACTATTCATTGGCGAACAACACAAATACTTCCCGGAGTCTTGTCCTCATATCAGTGTTTCCAGACAAGCAGCGCTATGACTGGAAATGCTCAGGGAGATAAATAAACTGCAAACCGATGTTTTCATATCCACTTTTTCTGTACATTAACAATAAATGACATGTGAGCTTTCAAAGTTCTGGTAGTTGCTTAAATAGTGCCGTTTCATCCTGTTTCAAGGTCTTTATGTTAAGCTAAGCTAATCACCTGCTGGCTCCCTCTCAATACTGGGCCTTACACACAGCTAAGTGCGGTCACATTCTTGTGAAGTTATCTCAAGATGGAGAGAAGTTCATAACAAAAAACATTTCCGTAAATGTTTAATACATTTTTATAGAGATCTGATTATTTTCAAGGTCTTATAGGGTGTGTTACTTTTACTTGACTAAATTGAGCGTCTTGGCATAATGCTACATAAAACCGACATATACCAGCATTGGGAGCATTGCTGCATTTCATACCCCTCTTGTTCTCTTCCCCATGTCTACATTGTCGGGGGGGAAAAGGCCCAAACAAAACAACAACATTAAAGCGCAGCATTGTCAGGCGTGAAAGGCATAACTTACATTTAAGTGCATCCTTTTGTCTGTCACACGTTAAGCGCCTCTTTGCAAAGTCTCCATCCTGTGGTCAAAAACACAAAAGCAGGGCATAAGGTTAGAAAACATCATTGGTCATCATAATATCAAGACACACAGACTCATGCCATCTTTCACCATTGTTCTAATTGGCAAGCGACCCCGGGCCTGCGCCGGGCTGACAATGCAGCCACTGTGGGGGAGATGGTCCACAGTCAAGCTATCGGGCTAAAGAATGAGCCCACTGCTTAGATATGGGACGCATTCGGAAGGCTTTGCAATAGACTCATGCATGAGCAGACAGGCAGTGTTTGGCCACGACAACAGAAGGCCCTATTCAGTTCTGTGGGGAGGCACACAAACACACACACACACACACACACACACACACACACACACACACACACACACACACACACACACCATTATCATAATCATCCTAGAAGCCCTCATCTGCTTCAAAACATGAGCATGGTTAAACACACTCACACACACACACTCAGAGAACACAGCCCAGACTTGGAGCATTCCACTACAGTAGCATTCCATATGTTTGGTTAAGCGCAGAGAATCCAGATTTAAGGCTGAAGTCTGGACTGAATTTAAAGGATGAGAGAGGGAAGAGGAGGGAGGGGAAGAAATGAGGGAGCGGAGGGGGGCGGCCGAAGGAGGAAGGGAACATTCCTGTGAACTGTAAGCAGCAACAGGACACTGGTAGAGAAACATTACATACACTGAAGGACAACCTATCAAGTCCACCAAGTGCTCAATATGATATCAAATGGGAACATCTACAGTTTCATCGCATCCAAGCAGGCTCAATCTGCTAAAGAAGTCGGTGTGAGACGTTGGAAAGCTCCAGAAAAAGCAAATAAGTGAGCCTAGTGTTAAAATAGCTTTGATACCTTGACATTTGCACTAACTAATGAAAGGAGGAAAAGGAAAAAAGTGGCATTAAAGCATGTAGGGCTGCAGCTTACAATACTTGCGTGCTCAATTATTTATGCACTTAAAACACGACCCGTTTAGTCTATAAAGTGTCAGAGAAAGTGGAAAATGTAGTTTCCACATGTTTTCTACATTCATTTTGATCAGCTTCACATGTTTTCGGCCTCCCAATAGGTTGACTTTAAATTGATTGTTTTTTCAAATGAACAAAACCCAAGTATATTGAAACTACCACAAAAGACTAAGAACAGACTCTCACATTTGTGCAGCTGGAACATGACTTTTAAGATGAATAGCCTATCAAAGATAGTTGCAGTTTAATTTTGTGTTTATTACTTAGTTGTTTTTGCTCTAAAATAATGAAAATGTCCAGAAAGAGGCTTCCGTCTTGACTTTAGTTGAACTGAGTAAGCAGAGACAAGTGATGTGCTCAAAGACACCCTATCATGTGCAGTAAGTAGCTTCTGATGGACAGAAACCACGGGTCTGTAGGAGCTCCCGCCACTCTCATCTCCTCTCTGTGTCATCCTTTCTGTTTGTTCCCACATCTTCTCTTCTCAGGGAGGAGACAGTCCTGCTGCAGTCATGTTAGATTCATGAGAGCAGAGCCTCACACGGACACACAGGTTTTGCTGAATCATTTGACGTTCTCACGCTACAAAACCACCCTTCTTCGCTGGACTTAACCAAGCGTATAATTCTGCTTGGGGCAGAGCCGGCTTTTTTGTGTACCGTGTAATCAATAACCACGTTGTTAATGAAAATATGTGATTTCACAAATGAGATTTGACGCATTCTTAGCAATCCAGATGACACCAAATACCCTGGTGACCAGAGACCACATGTTTGTCTGTGTTTGTATGTGTTGTTGGGTTGTGTGTGTGTGTGTGCGTGTCTTTGTGTGCAGGGGGGGGGGTCTGGGCTATTCATTCAGACAGTTAGCCAACACGTAACCAAGCAAAACTGTAAACAGCTGTCTCCTTCTCATCCTTTGCTTCCACTCGTCCATCCCCCCCCCCCCGCACACGTCAGGTTGGGATGGTTCATTATGTTACTCAGCAGAATAAACTGAAACAGTGTGAGGGGACACTTCCTCCAGGGTCTGTATCTGTCTCATAGAAATCACAGAGTTGATTAAAGCATTTTTTATTCTAGTATATTATAAGTTGCATTGTTGGTGAAGGCTGTATTTCTGGTATTTATACAGTTGTCTCAGAAGAAACCACTTTAAAAACAACACACGACTAGTCCTGGCCCAGAATTGTCCAGTGAGTGTGTCAATCTTTCTCACCTGAAACGGCAAACTTTGATGCGAAATGGAGCAGAAATGAACTTCTCTTCCTTTTCATTCTACATAAAGATTGAATCGTGTTATCTTTGAGTACGGCTTTATCCCACATATAATGTAAGGCAGTTGATAAGCTATCAGTTTATGGTTTTCAAGCACTAAGGCTTACACTTTCCAAATAAACTTTCCAAACACATACACACGGCTGCACACACCCATGCACAGTCTGGAAGCAAGAAGTGCTTCAACCTGACCTTACTGATCTGTCTCGTACCCTAAAATATCAAGTCAAGTCAACTTCCAACATATTGCGTCATAAGTCCTATAGAACTTGGTATATTCACCAATATGTGTCCATCAGTTTGTTTCAATGGCTATCGATGTTTCACGGCAACATGGCTCCATTTAAAGAGTAAAACAAGAGGGGGAGTGAAGAAGAATGAAAGTATGGGGAAGAGAGAGATCATGTTCAATTTCCTCGACTGGAGAACCTTTCATGGCCTGAAACTCCATCCTGGGTTCCACTGGCCAGGCGGGCCTCGTTTGCATGTGAGCCCATTTCCTGTGTGTGATTAGCAGAAGGGAGAGTGTGTATATGTGGTGTGTGTATGTGTGTCTGTATGTGAGTGTGTGCGTGCACTGGGGGTTGCAGTTCAGAGAGGTCTGGGGTTGTTTTGTCTGCTCGGGGAGGAAAGGAATGCCCAAATCAAACACAGTGAACAGGATGCCTAGAGAGAGAAAAAGAAAGAGAGAGGGACAAGGGGAGAAAGACACAGAGGGATGAAGAGCGAGAGAGGGGAAAGATGGGGAGAGACAGGAAGCGGACATCCAGAAAGTAGCAGACAGAAGGAGCAAACTAAAGAAAGGAGGAGGGAACACCAGAGAAGAATACAGCTTGGGATTGATTCTTCATTCGCTGCCAGTGAAGACTGCGAGCAGCATTCCTCCTGCTATTTGCATTCCAGCTGAGTGGCAAGGTGGAGTGAGAATTTGTCTTCAAGCTGATGAGCTGTCAAATGGAAAACCATCCACCTCTTTAACTTCACTGTAAACCGGCAGAACCAGTCTTAATATCTAATGACTTTCAGCCCTGCCCGTTCAACGAATAAGTGCCAAGGCTCTCACACACTAGTGCCGACATCACAGACAGATAATCGACTATCTTTCATTCATACAACAACAACCTGTTCTACGACAACAAGCAATGAACCGCCTCTCACACAAACAAGGTAAAAAGCCAGGTCAAATCCATTATTTTAAATAAATAAGATATAGAAAAGACAGTATGTCTCATCAATCTAACAAACGGGAATTCAAAGCAATTTTAAAAGATTCATTTAGTCTTCTTCTTCCAAGCTTAAGGACACCAAAGTAAAGTCAGCATTCCTTGGCAAGAGGGTTTTTATCTGAGGATGCCAACTAAATCCTTTCTGGCTATAAAGACGTTCTTAATCCTTAGCGATTTATCTGAATTATTTATTAAGAACTTCACACACACACACTCACACACACACTCACACAGACACACACAGACACATCTGAGCTGTAATTCTCAGGCATTTGTAAAAAAGAAATACACAGACACCATGACATGGACGGATAAAGGTCAGACAAATGTAACTTCCTTAAAGCAACATTGTCACTGACTAATGGGCAAAATCTATTTGATCAGACTTGTTAAAAAACACATACACATCAAGGACACTAAGGTCATGTATCTTTTGAATGAAAATATGTACACTTAACTACCTTGAGGCTAACACATTAACAAATACAGATTTTTGGAGTGTGGATTTTGAAGCCGCATTTACGCCTATAACAAAACTTAATAGACTCATGATCCTGGCATTTCCAAAAATCTTGGCTACTGCCCTGTACAGACAGTATACACCTTTAAAAATAACAAGAAACACGAAACTGGCTCACTGTTATTTCCCAGGCAGTTTCAGAGTTCAGTTTCCAAACACTTCCTTGTGTTGTGTGTGCGTAAGCTGGACCCGGCCCATGAGGAGTGCGCCATTCCTTGACTGGCAGAGCAGAATTGATAGGCTGCTATTGTTTCCTTTTAAGGTAAATTGTGCCTCAGAAGCTTGGCATGGCTGGGAGGGTGAGATGCATCTGGCATGCAGGAGAGGAGAAACACTCATTTAACTGCATTCTTCAGTGCAGTCCACACCTAGAGAGACAGAGGAAGGGAGGCAGAGACAGAGATGGAATGACAGAGAGTATTTAAGACAAGTGGGGATGAGAGAGGCTACTGGAGGTGGAATTGCAAATAGATTTAGAGAGGTTTAGAGAGAAGAAAAACATTTATGACTAGAGGGTGAAAACAAGGAGGTAAAAACTACAGCGAGTTTGTCCAAGTGGGTGGGCGAGAGCCACTCTTTGCCACGGGCATGGAGCTCTGCTGTACACTTGTTTGCTCAAGCGGTGAAAACACGCCACCACATGTGGTAGGCCTGTTTGTCAAGAGGAGGATATACACACATACAGTATACACTGTACATACATGTCAAGCCAAGTGGAAACTTCTCACAGGGTGATGAACCATGTTGTTTAAATAATGCCATGGCCTCAAGTTTACATTTCATTCCTCAAACAGTATACTGGGGCCACTCAGTGCATGTTACTCTGAGAAAAAACATCAACTAACGCTCTGAAATGTGATGTTTAAATATTTTGCTGAGATACTAAGCAATAATATGTAATGCAGTGGAAAGACAGGTTAAGAGAATATATATATACACATACATAAAGAAATGGCATATTTTGGACATAGTTCGAATGGTGATTAATCATGATTAATTATTTTTAAGCTGTGATTAATCTGATTAAACATTTTAATCGTTTGAAAGCCCTAATATATATATATATATATATATATATATATATATATATATATATATATATATATATATTTGTTGGAAAAAAATCACAGTCAGATTAGAATTAAAAAACAGACATTTGCTGAAAGATGGTCACCATTAATAAAAGGCGATACCAACTAGTCACACCTCTTTATTATTTCTCATTTTTTCCTTATTTATTTCACTGTATTTCTGTTTTGTTTGTGATATAATTACACTGGTTACTGTAAGGCTAATATGTCAGTTATTGTATGGTAAATGTATTGATATTAAGAGAAGGGCAGTGTTTGAAACGTTTTCTGAAGGCATTCTGCTGAAGAAGGAGACCACAGCTTAGCATGACAAATAAACCCGAGCTGGAAGAAAGAGAGCTTGAATCAGACAATATTCCCGGTATTCCCCAATGTTCCACTGTGAACCAATAAACCACTCAGGGACCCGGGAGTGTTATGAGTTCCTGAGTCTGAAAGTGTCCACATAACACAAACAACTTGAATGCGTGTGAGCCGTACATTCGCTGCTCTACCGTCTCAATTCTGTCTGTATAAGAAAGTTAGGGTAGAGGTGAAATCCAATCAATAAAGGTCCATTGAAAACAAACCATTAAGAACTGCATCTTTACACAGCAAACACAAACAAATTAAATGGTGGCTTTTGTTATGCAGTTATCCAAATGTTAGCGGACTTGTAGCCATAAAGTGACGCACAGGGAGGAAAAGAAGAGCGGGGCAGCTGAAGGGACCACCAGAGGAGAGACCATGACTCGCTCATAGTGTGAGTCGCAGTGTGTTTGTCTGCTTCACTAAGCAAATGGTAGAGTATAGGATGTGTGTGTTATCACTGTGAGTGGCCAATGTGTTTAGGTTCATACCGATATGTTCCAGTAACCCTTTAAAACCTCACTAGACAAAGTGCTGAAATGATTAGTCACTAAATCAAGCTTAACTGTTATGTTTACAGGTTCACAAATGCAAGACATTACTGCTTCTTTTTGTCTTACATTATAAAGCCTCTATAGCTTTGGGGTTTCCCACTCTTGGTTCTACAAAACAAGACATTTCAGTCAATCACCTGTTCATTTCGGAAACTGTGATTATCATTTTTACTGTGTGTACGATTAATTGAGAAAATAGGCGAAAGATCATTTGTTGAGGCATTAAATGCAAACTTCATCATGGGCTCTGGGAAATGTATTCCATTGTTATCTTTGGACATTTATTAAAATTACAAATCATCAATTGGACCTTTGTGGATACTCCTTTCTCTCTCCACTTACTTCCCTTCTGTCTGAGGCTATAAGTTATCCAACAAAAAGGTGAAAATAGAAAAATAACATTTGAAAAAATAATTGTTAGGTGCCGCTCTGGACATGAAAGGGTTTGAAACATGTCTCTCAGAGTAAAAGCTGCACTTTAGCCCGTCTATTTTTATGGCTTGGCGGTGGCTCGTATTGTGCTGCTTCACTTCCCCTGGTTGGGACAGCTAGCATGAGAGGGAGCTCCAAAGAGCGATGTTGGCATGGAGGAGAAAAGCAGCCAACCCAGGCTTCAGCTGCCCTTTACAAAAGCAGCAGTGCACAGTGTTCCTCCAGAATAAAAACCAAAGCAGGGAAGAAGAGGGGGAAAAGGGTAAAGAGGAGGGGAAAGGAGAGGCTGAAAATAGCCTAGCAGTCGGGGTCTGCATGCATCAGCACCGCAATGATGAAAGCTCCTAAAACCAGACTGGCTAATGCATGGATGGAAGGAGGAACAGAGGGAGGGAAATAAAAGAACATCTTACTGGTTTTACATAAGGGTGAGAAAAAGGGACAAAATGAGGGAACTTAGAAAAGCAGATGAAAGTCAAAGTTGAAAAAAGTTGTCTGAAGTTGCTGAAGATTCATAAGTTTTACCAACCAAAGTCAATATGTAAGGGAACATAACAAATACAGACGTGTAGGAAGAGAAAACAAAAACAGCCGAGGACGAGAGAAACAGTAGAGGGGGAAGTGAGCAATCGTCAGGTTGCCATGGCGTCTGAACATTCCTCTCCCGGAGAACATGTATATTTTCTGATCACAAGAAAAATAATCTGCGGGAGGAATTTTATTTTGAGAGCCGCCCTGGAGATCCAAGGATTAGAGTAGGTCAGACAGGAGTGTGAGTGGATGAGAGAGTGTGTGTATCCCTCTAACAGGAAGAGAGGAACCAAGGACCTGAGCATAACCAGAGACAACATTTGGAAGAGCACGTGAGGACTCTTCAAGTCACATCTGATCAAATTAACAATCATCCACACACACACATTCACAAAGTTTCCACCTATGATGCTCACTAATATCACGTGAAACCTTGTTTTTATATCAGTACAAACATCAGAGTACGACAATGGCCAGTTGCTTTGAAGAAAGGGTCATGATATGTTTTACTCAGTAACTTCCAGGAGTCTCTGCTTTTAGGGAGAAAATGTAACTCTCTTCTCTTACAAGACTTCCAACGTATAACTTTTTGCTACTCAAATATTTCCAATTGTACGTTATCTTTATTCAGGCAGTCAACATCTATTTGTGCCACTCACTAAGAGTACAAAAAGTGACAAACTAAAAAGGACAAAATTGAGGGATGCGCCCCACTCTTCTAAAAGGAGTTTGATTTTGGTGGTGGAGAGTTACATTTAAAACATTGATCTCCTTCTTCATTAGGGTTGAGATCTAAATGACCCGCATCCTTTTCTTACTGAAACACTTCTGTAAGCATCGGAAGTTCCGCACTAATTCATTCAGGTTTTTTCTCTTTAAAATGTGTCAGAGTTGCGGCGGTGCCCTAATCCACATTTCTCTACTAACATCCAACGCATCAAATCACAGGACAGACTGCAGGCACATTTGACGTAGCCTCTCTGGGCCTCACCCAGAAACAGCAGCACCAGTGAGGACAATAAAAGGAATCAAATACAAGGAGGAGTATTCGATGTTCTTATAATTCTGTTTTCCTCGTTGGTCAGTTTGCTTTAGTGTCATTTTGATTGGAGGCAGTCATTTGGAAAACAAAAAAGGAAGTATTTTTGATTCGCGTTTCCGAAATAAAACACTCCGACCTGGCATTCAACACAGACCTCACGATGAACTCGACCTCTGCTGAGCACTGGCCTGGTGCAGTGAACTCCTGCCAACCACTGTCACGTCAGTCAGTAGCCATCCGCCTGCAAATAACAGGCTCAAACATCATAAACTTTAGAGCAGAGAGGCAGGAACTATAATGCCACGGAAGAGAGGTTGAAAGGGACATATTACAGCTCTCGGCATATAAACACTCATTACTTTGTAGCGATGGTGCCCAAGACAAACAAACCCTGCTGCCGGGTGAAGGACTTTGGTTCAACATTTAGCCATTTATGGATATTATTGACGTGGTGCCGTGGTGGGTTAGACATCTGTGTCCGTGTGGAGGTGGAATTTCTGTTATACAGCTTTTTTTAGCTATGTGTATTCTGCTGCATCTTCCCCAACCAGCATGATGGGAAGAAGAGCGTTTTGTTCACCTTTCTTTCCCTCCCTTGATCATTGTCTGTCTGGCTGCTCAGCCCGATCTCTAGGAAGAAGAATGCATCCTGAACCAGACTGGAATGGCTCCTGAAATATGCCAAATATGCCCTTGACCCCCCTCCCTTCCTGAAGACGTAGGCCTGCTTGCTAGCCCACCCTCCTTCCCTTTCAGCCCCCCCCAACCCACAGCATTCCTGCGCTGTACACGGCACCAAATGTACGCATACTTACAATCACATATGACCCACTCACATAGAAAATGTTAGGGACATTAATAACAAGTTTCCACCCAGCTGACCCAGACGTGCCTTTTAAGGGTAGGCGGTTCACATTTCTCTTTTCATTAACTTCCAAAAATACTCCAGGTCCAGCCGGGTGAAGGGGAAGTGACAGGGTCTCCTCTTTAGTGAGGCGAAAAGAAAAGGAGAGAGTGAGCAAGAAAAGATAACAATCGAAGGGAAAGAAAGGAAATATTGGCCCGCAGAGGAGAACACCTAAAAAAAATGAGGAATTTACAAGAAATGTCTTAACTTGAGCTCTCTGTAGTTAAAACGTCTCAGTCTCTCCCCTCCCTCCCTTTCTCTGTGCCTCCTACATGCTTTTGAAGTCTGTTTCCTTTGCACTTCTTTCCTTCCAGGAAAAGACGAGGTGGCCATTTTTAGGAGCCTGTACGGTGTAGGAACAAAACAGGCACGCAGGGGAGCTTCTGTAAAACAACTTATTGGAGGCTGAAATATCCAACAGCAAAGAAGTCCCTCACAGCAACCGGTTGGAACAAATACAAATCTTAGAAACATAGGAAAACTGTGTTTAAGGTCAAACTAAAAGCATGTAAAAGACGAACACAGAAACAGAGTAACCTACATTACAAATCAATGCGGTCCAAACTACAGCCATGTGGGGACGCTTGCATGGCCAGGCTGCCGATTGAACAATAGTGGACTCATAACCTGCCGTTATCAGGGTGTATGTCACAGCCACGAAAACAGACCAACAATTCACATGCAAGAGCATAGAGAATACATAGTTCTATAGTGATAACAGGTTATCAACAATGTTTACACTTGTGATAAGCTGCAATAAATGGCATCCACACTAGATAATATCCATGTTTGTTGGACAAGACAAAGAGACACTTCAAACTATGACTCACATTAGAAACCTTTAGAGTAAAGTCCGTAGACTAAAGTCTTCTTTACAACTAGCTCTAAATCTAATGTAAGCAATAACAAAAATGTAAAAGAAGGAACATTTTAATGATTGAATGAATGCTATGTCAAAAGCAGGACGAATAATAAATCCCATTATGGTCCAGCATCTATGGACTTCAATGGAGTATGCCTCTCTCTCTACCTTTGTGTGTTAAGGAAATGGTGAACGGTTGGGAAGCCAAAATGAGGACCAGATGATGATTGATGATTTGTTTCTGTTCAGTTACCAAAGCTTTAAAAGCATCACATCGTCGTCAACAGCAGGGGCCGCTTCCCGGTTTTAAAGGCTATGGGTAGCGATGGGTTTTCATAAATGAGCAATACTGAAATATTGCACTTTGAGGCAGCTTGGAAGATGGTACAGGTCTGAATTACAACCAACTGTTAAGTGTTGGGAAATAGTGATAGAGAAGCATTAAAGACAGCTGTTCTAAGAGAGTCTGGTATTTGAGCCATTTTACATAAAAAGATGATTTGCATTTGTTTTTCAAGATTGTACTTACACACAGCCACATGTTTGAGCCTAGCCTAAGCCAAGGTTTAAGGTTCTTCTCTTTATCCACAAACCATAATTTACTGAATCCAAGGTAAATTTAGCAACCCTAAATTCGTACAAATGATGTCATGCTTTCACCCTGACTTGATGGACTTGGCTTTCTGCTATACAGAGCAAAATGATTTACTAACTTAAATGAGAAGCTGCAATTATAACCCTACACTCCGCTGTAAGGATTTCTTTGTAATGACAAGTAACGGCAAGTCTATAGGATGGCCGTCTTGAGCCTGTCACAGATAAACCAACAAAATGTAAATGTGTCATTCAGAAAAACTCAGTAGTACTAAGGGAGGAAAGGTCTGGGTTTTAGTCATCTAAATGTTTCAAAGATGCATTTCTTTTGATAAAACAACAATTCATACTACTGCCCCATACTTTGGCTTAAACCAAAAGTTTGTACCAAGTGAACAAAGTGGATCATTCAACAACAGCCGTATTTTCCAAAGCAATTCCGATTTCATAACCAGTCCACTCCCTGATGTAAGAGGTTCAATAACAACACAGCCTCTCCATAACAGGTCAGTCGATGCCAGAGATAAGAGTTTGGCTGACTGGAGAAATAAGTCTTGGTTTCAGATATAAAAGATATTTTTAAAAAAAACTAGATATTTTTAATATATTTTTTGTATGAAATATTCTTTAACAAGTCATCTGAGTTTTGATCAAAAACCATTTTAAGAAAGAAAAAGCAGTTTTACAATAAGGTCTAACAAATGTAAAATATTGTATTTGTTGTTTGAACAAACGAGAAAAAGAGAGGTGTTTTTGATCACTTATTAAATGTCACTCTATTTACTTTCTTATTATATATAAATTGCATACATGGGTTTTTATACACATTGCCCACCTGTAATTTCATGTTGAGTAATGTGTTTTAAACCCTACGGCATAATACAGCTTGTAAATTCACTTAATTTAAATAACCAGTTTATAATTACAGGTAAGGTGGTTTCACCCAACCAGTATAATTTTCCACCAGTTCCAATGTGGAAAAAAGACTTATTGATTAAATCTGTGTTATAATGGCTATATGCTGCTGTGTGCCGGAGACAATGCAGTCAGTGGGCCTGCAGCCTTCGCTGTAGCAGATCTCTGTGATGAACGTGTCGGTTCAAAGACACCTGAGTGTTGGTGAGGCCTCAGAGTGACCACGCCACCCGAGGACAGAAAGCCCACCAGAGCAGCTGGTAATGAGAAAGGCTGTTTGGCATGCTTTGTCGGACTAACGAGGGAGATTCATTCACACACGCAGAAGAAATTGTATGAACAGAAACCATTCTTGTTTTGGATTCTTTAAGAGTGAGAGCACATAATGTGTTGATCTGTGTGTCAGTGTACGTGTTAATGAGAGCCTGAAGGAGGCGTGTCAACACTCGCTGCTGTGATGTACTTCTGGCTACTACTTGCTGAGTGATTGACACTCTCAGCCTCTAGTATCCGATGACAGCTCGACATGGCGGGGAACAGCGCGGAGCAAACGTGCTTTGGCACACAAACACACAACAAACCCACACAAAGTTCAAGTAGTTTGAACCCCAGCTGAAATCTCAGAGCCCTGCCCTGTCACAGGACGTCACTGATAAAGAACGCTGGCAGGGAGGGCAGGCAGGAAGAAAGGAGGCAAAGGAACAGGAGAAAAGAGGAAGAGGGGGAAATGTATGTGTGTGTGTGTGTGTGTGTATGTGTGCACATGTGTGCACGTGTGTGTGTGTGTGTGTGTGTGTGTGTGTGTGTGTGTGTGTGTGTGTGTGTGTGTGTGTGTGTGTGTGTGTGTGTGTACAGCAGAACGGAGACAAAGCAGGAGGGAAGGTCTGGAGAAGAACCAACCTCAGTCTGATGGCTGTGCACATTAGACACATAAGAAACTAATGACTACTTTATATATAAAGTTTGGTGGAAAAAATGAAGATGTAAAAAAAAAAAGATGAATACAAGTTCCAAGAACCCAAGATTAGTTTCTCCACAGTTAATTAAATTGATTCAGCTGAAGGCAGAGAATAGTATTTTTGCTTGACGACATTGATTGTTGATTCATTGTCATTTTCTCGTGATTTCAGCGACAACAACCAAGAGGTCATACACAGCACAAAAGTAGTTTATATAAATGCTTTATATTTCATACGAGTAGAAAACTACAGCCCTCTTTCTAAATTTGATTGAATCACTTTGCCCAAATGTCTCGAAATGACTTAAAACTAGAATTCTTATTATTCTGACAACTTTACTATTTGCTTTATATACTAATTTCCGCTCTTCCTAACACTCAGGAGATACAGCAGACATGCATAGTCTCATCTAGCTGTCTATAATGGCATTAAGCCATCCTGCTGCAAGTCTTCTAATAGACAGACAGAAACTCCAGCTGGCCTGCGTATTGTCAACAGCAGCCTTCGTCCCGGATACTGAGCCCATTATTGCATTATCATCACAAAACACACACACACTCACAAACGGATATACACTTTACACAAAGGCTGTGTGTGGGCTTTAATACTGTATAAGCCTGTATTAAAAAAGAAATCATGATTCATCTGGGCTATTACAAGAGGCTCTCGAGTTGTAACGCCTACAATATCATCCTCCGCTATTCTATTCCTGGGTGAGAGGGTTACGTAGGCTGAAAGTGTGAGTCTACCACTAATAATAGCTAATACCATCCGGTCTATATCCTACCCAAGCTATCCATTGCAGCATGTCGGGATGTATAGTATTGCTGGAAAGGACACTGGTCGGTTCCTATGGTTACTGACTTTTCTTTACAAATAATGCTATGAGAGCAGACAAGCCACACTGACAATTTGAATTGTCTTTATTATGCAAAAAACTGAGCGATTATTACATTTACACTAAACTAATCTGCAACTATTTTGATATACGATAAATCGTTTCAAGTCATTATTCAAGCAAAAATGCCAAACACCTAAAATGTGAATAATTAGTGTTATTTTGTCATATGTTATAAATATGATCAATTATCTTTGGATTTTGAATAGTTAGTCATTTAAAAAAAAGCTTTTTGAAGATCACCTCTGGAAAATAGTAATGCTAATGTTTCAGAATGTATTAAAACATTAACTGATTAATAAAGTCTTTTTTTTTGTGTTATCATTTATTGATTTTATAAGGATAGATTAATTAATTATTCATCATATAACGTTATACCAGGAAGAAACATTGAAAAAAATGTACAGTCAGTGATGTTTTGATAATGACTCACTGTTCAATGAGTTTAATTTGTGAATTTATCATTTATACTGGTTCATGATTGATAGAATACAAGATTATGTATGTGTTTTTATCCCACTACGCAATGACTATATGCACATTGTATTCGCGATCACTTGCAACCAATGACGTCAATGTCCATGTCCTGTAATTCCACACTGGTGTGATGGTGCTAAACTAACAGCAGGGGCTCTGTGAATAAACCTTGATGTGCATAGTGGCAGTAATATTACCACCGACAGGCTGGCTTTGACATTCCCAGCGGTTTGATACTCCCAGGCAGAAAACCTCAATATTTTAATTTAATCCCCAGAGCAGTCATTTAGCCACTCCGTAATCCCCAGGTCCAGCGCTTAGTCTGATAATTACACTTATTGGACACCCATAATGATTAGTTTTTGGTTTCACCCAAAGCAGTGCAGGCAGTTTCATAGGGCGGTCGCGGCGTTCTGCGGAGTGGAAAACCAATCATGCATGGTATAGCCCAGGTCATAAAAGAGGAGGGAGGGGTATCATTATTATTACTTTGCATGGAAGGCGACAACTCTCGGACAGGACATGGTGCATAATGTGTCTTTGTGTAACGTCCAGAATAGTGTAAGGATCACAAAACAGGTGGTGGTGGTGGCACTCTTACTGTGTCAGAATTAATAACTACAATGGCACTGAGGAATCATATTCATATAAAATGGGAATAATGGCCTCTAAGAGTAGATGCAACCAAACCTAACTTGGCGGGCATGATTTCCCAAGCCTTTAAATACATGCATGAAGAAGTGATCAGGGAACATTTTGACATCTCACTCTTCACTTTGCTGGTACTCTTAATTTATTTTCCTCCTTACATTTCCAAACTGACAGGATAACCTTCAGACTTTTCTTCCACATGCGGTGTCACAGTCCACTCCAAAATACCAAAGTAAATCTTCAGGCTGCAATGCAAGTGCCTGTGGAGGAAAGTGGGTTCCCAGCAGCTCAAGCTGGTAGCTCAGCTGGTATATTCTACAGCTGGCTGTGAGGGCGAAGCCTTACTGGAAAGTCATCAGTTGTTTTCTTCTCCTTCATGTCTGAAACAGGTCAAGGCAGGTCCCCTTCCATCGCCTTCCCTCCCTGTGCTGCTCTTTACGAGCCCCACCTGGGAGATTAGTATTCTACCACTACAACTACCATTTTCTGCTGTTGACATACGCACACACACAGACACTCCTCTATTGCTGTTCTGTTGAGGTAGCACAGGGCACATACTGTTCAGACTTAGGACTCTGCCACCTTGGTTTCATGCATGCATGGGTAGCCTATGCATGTGCAGCACAACACATTCCATCTCAGGTGAAGGAAAACAAACACACGCTCAAACTGAACCAACATGTCTTGCAACTTCAGGTTATTTCTGTTATGGAATGATGTGTTCACATCAATCAATCAATGTGGTCTACAAATTGCCCAAACAAAGCAAAACTGGCCAAACAGGCTGTGTGGGACATTTGCTTGTTTTGTCCAATTATCTGTCTAAAACATTTACAAGACAGTCCTGAAGGTAGAAAACAAGCAGCAAATTATAACATTGGAGAAGCTTGAACCAGAGAATATGTGTTATTGTTTCTTGTTACATTACTGTTAATTCTTGTCTTTCAATTAATAATTTTCATTACAAAAGTTAAGCTCGAAGGCTTAAACAGGTATTTTGCAGTTACACTGAGGTCACCCACTATCCAAAAGCAGACCCCTGCAGACAAAGCATGTGCACAACTCATGTATCATAACCGTTTTCCAGCTGCTGTCAATATGGCTAATTAGGAGCAAACTAATTAACCAAATAAAAGACCTAAATACAAGTGGTGTTCAAATGTCCTTCAATGTAAAACCAATTTACTTTCAGTGGGTTGTGTCCTTCACTAGTCCTGGGGAGTTTAATATCCTTATGGTGCTTTTGTGCTCAGATTTTAAAGTGTGATTAAGCCAATCCAAAAATACATTTAGGCCAGGGAGTGTACTGTATGTCACCTTACAACAGCAGTAGCTAATGTAATGAGTCATATATCTACCCAGTAGGCCTTTCTTCTTTTAATAAACACACTCTTCATTATAGAGTCTAAAGTGTAAGAAATACATGTCTGTAAATGCGTTACACTGTTTTCATGCCTGTACATGTGTTGCCTGTAAAATGTGTTACTGTTTTCATGCCGCTTCCAGAAGGAAATAAGGCCCAAACAGTAGCCATGGCAGTCAGGTACAAAGTCTAGATATGCTAGCTTATTTTGCTGTTCATATTGGATGTCAACAAAAGAAACTGAAACATGTTGACTTCATTCATAAAAATACCCGAAAATCCCGAACGATTTTGGGGAACAGGGGAGGGACTACAGAATCATTTAGTTACATTTGGAAAAAAATTGCCTCACCAAACACAATATGCTACAACAATGTCAAAAGCATGTACGAGTACACAAAACAAGATTTTTTTACGTTTTAATTTACGCCACGAGCTGAACTTTAGCTTTTTGGTCAGTAATTTTGCCTATATGGAAAGGCTTGGCGTTATTAAGTGCGTAGACAAGCCAGTCTCAAAACATGAAACAACTATGCCGCCAAACAGGCTACGTGAAGTATTGTAAAACCTGCAACGTGTTAACAAAATAAGACGTAAATGGTGTGTTCACCGCTACATTCTAACCACCGGAGTTTTTCGCCGCAGTCCTGGATGCTTCCTTTTGGCTACAAAACGAGCAGAGGAGGAGGAGAAGGACAAGGAGGAGGAGGGTAGAAAAACTTGCCGCAGTTCAGACTTCTGCAGTCCCGACTCACTGGATCCAACTCAGGAAGCCGCTGTCTGAACCCCCAAAAAACATGTTCCCATGTTCTCTATCAACCCAAAACAAACACACAAATAAAGACTACAAACTTTACCTTAGCTTGTCCACCGCCGGGTCAGAAAAACGCACCGGTAAATCCACAACTAAAACTCAATCCACTCGGTTTGAGCTCATGCGGACGGTATGACTCGCTGCTGCGGACACGGCTGGGGCAAGTTCATCAACATTTTCTCTGATACAACCGGAGAGTTGGAGGCGACAGGGAGACTGCGTTTCTGCTTTCCCCCTTTCCCTGAATTACTTTCGTCGGTCCTTTCCTCTCGGATATTCCCCTCCCTGGCCCGTTTGAGATCAAACCATCACATTCCACCGCGTCCTTAACAATGAAAAAAGGTGGGTTTTCCTTAACTGCTGCCGGAGGACCCACCCCTCGGGATGACTCTGCCCGGTCTGACCGCAAAGAGAACGCCCTTCCCGGCTGCGAGGTCCCGCCTCTCTCCCCATGAATCCAAGCTGATGTTGTGTGGATAGTTCGGGTATTTTAACATACTCTGTGTTCATTTCACTTTCTCTCTTTACACACATTGCATATTTGAAATTGACTGAACAGAATGATATCAGTATGTAAACAGTGGTGTTATGTAGCTAAGTGCATTCACTCAAGTAATGCAATAAATTAAGTACAATTTTGAAGTAGGCCACTTGTAATTTACTTGAGTATTTCAATGTTATGTTAATTTGTAGACTACTCCACTACAATTCAGAGGTAAATATTATACTTTTACTAGACTACATTTATGTAGTACCAAAGTAGCCTACTATACTTGTCAGCTATAGAGTAATGATAAACAATATGATCAACACCTAATAAGACTTTAGTTACACTTAGATTAAATTCACATGCTGCCAGCAGTACGTTAAGTTATTAAAACGAGTTCCACCTTTACCAGCTTGAACACATCAATAATTATAATCACAACATATCATTTGTGAAATGAGTCATCTGCATAATGAATACTTGTACTTTTTGTACTTTAAGTATATTAAGATGCTAATACTTTTGTACTTTTATTTGAGTAACATTTTGAATACAGGACTTTAAGTTGTAACATAGTATTCCTATACTTTGTTTTTCTATTTTTACTTAAGTACAAGATCTGAGTAAGCTTCCACCTCTGCTTCCAAACCATGATCCTCCAGCATTATTATAAGACTATTTTTGCAATACCGGTGGGCATATAAACTATCATTAAGTAAACACATTTACTTTTAGCTTCCCATTGTATACCACAGTTAAGGTCCCTATTGCAATATTAAGAAGTAGGCCTAGTGATACCGGAATTTAGCCCCAAAAGTCTCATAAAGTCGCTATAAACTCAATGAATAACACCTGTAGCACTTTTACAAGAGTATTTAAGTAAACAAAGGGGTGAAAAACACTTATAAGATGACTCAAATCTATTTTCCAGTAGCATTGACATATTATAAATTCCCATTAGATTTTTTGTTGGTTTTTGTGTGCACTGTAATGGTCATCAATAATCGAAGAACTGCAGGCTGACCACCAAAATAAATGCTGACTATTCTGCAAAGGTGCGAATGCCACAATTAAAGTTATGCTACTTTTATGTTGGTGAGGAATGCAAGTGGCATTGCTGTGATTATTGTTCTGTCTGGAATTTAAGGCAAGAGTTCTCAGGGTTTGTTGTGAAGCAGCTTAAAAATTGTTTGCAACTGAGATAATGTGCCCATGTAAAACAACAATGCATCACAAAGAACTAAGTAAATTTGACTTGATATGGACCAAACATTATCCTTAAGATAATAAGGTCTCTGTTGCACAAAGTTATTCTACCTAGTTAATGATGATGAGTTTGTTCAGCTGTACACCTAATGTATTTTTTAAAACACATTATATATTACTTTTACGAGACATATTACCATGTTCTTCTGTTTCAGAATCAGAATGCCAGAATACCTTTACTCGTCCCACAGAGGGCAAATTTAAGTCATAACCTATGGTTATTTCCCACACTGGTTTTAACTGGTGCCACTGATAGTGTTAAATCCAAAGGCACTG
The DNA here is from genome assembly GCF_949606895.1 of Notothenia rossii. Lineage (NCBI taxonomy): Eukaryota > Metazoa > Chordata > Actinopteri > Perciformes > Nototheniidae > Notothenia > Notothenia rossii. The sequence continues at coordinate 73,017,873 of NC_136905.1, read as the reverse complement.
TAGTCATAAAGCGTGATAACTGTAACAGAAGTCTATTGTTTGATCTATGCATTGCAAAGTGATTATGGTGCGGCTGTAAACTCTTTATTGTCTTTCAGTTGCGCAACTATGGAAATAACTTGATTAAGATCACAAATGCCACCTAACTACCCACGCAGACTCTCTCTCTCTCTCTCTCTCTCTCTCTCTCTCTCTCTCTCTCTCTCTCTCTCTCTCTCTCTCTCTCGCGTAACACTGTTTTTTTAAGCAGCAGATGAGGACATAAAAACTATTATTGTTATTCAAAAGCAACATGAGCAGGAGGTTGGTTCTCACTGTGTAAAGTAAGTTATCAGTGAACAGGACCGTGTCTTGTGTGACTTAAACCGTCATGTAATTAAAATAGGTCTTTGTGGAGATTCCCACAGTCAAGCCTTTGTTTTCCCCCTCATTAACCGCCCCTCCCTCGTAAAAGGCCATATCACTCTCATCTTATTTCACATAATAAGCTGGAAGAGGTACAAATCATGTTACAGTGTTGCCATCACCAGGTGGGGAGAAGGCTAAAGATACCAAGTAATCAAAGATAATTATTAAACCCATGCAGAAGCAAACTAAAGGCATAACCAGGCATGCTCAGACACCTGAACGCCACAGCAGGAAAGCCAGGCACAGGTGTATGTTCATTTGTGTGCATACATATTTCTGTCTGTATGTCTTATAATGTGATTTAAAAGCAGCTTGAGAGAGAAACATGTTTTTGGTAACCTTAGAAAAAATGGTCTTATCTATCAGTTTCCAGGGCTAAGGTCTGCTGTAAACATCAAACAACTATTGATCTATGAAGTAGCAAACCACAAAAAATCCATTAGGTTTAGAAAAAGTGGGATGACAGTAAGTAAAGACAGACATGGAAAATAACTATTTTTTATGAGGACATCTATCAGCTATGTTTCATCTTTCTTGAGAAGGTTGGCTCGTGCACAGACAAGTTTCTGTCATTCTAGGAATTTGCCTTAATACATAAAATATTATAAATGCAAATGCATAATACAGATTGTAATCTATTGCATGAGGAAAGTGGTGCGAGGAATGTCCTCTCCTGTAGCACATTCTGTGGTGCACACAGGATTCAGGAAGAGCAGCGTTCAAGCCAACATCCTTCCTAATCACTAACATCCTTCACCACCCAGCAACATTAAGTTGTTTATTCCAATAAACAGGCCTGGATGCACCAGCGCAAATCATAATCAAATGAATACACGCATTGTCTTTCAAAAGGAAGCTCTGTTGTTTTGCATTTTTATTTCACATCTGAGGAATTTTATCTTATCCAGAGTGGCTTGCAGTTGCAACAGCAGACTAATCTCTAATAATCCGGCGTATATCACCAACACTACAAGCAGTCAATAGTACAGAGTGCAAGGATCAGGTCAATAGTCACCTGACAATACTCTTTTGACTAGAATAATAAGCATGTAAGAAAAACATTAGACCACAGTAGAAGGATTTAATGCTTCAATATGACTAAAGCTTTCCCTACTTTGTGTACTACTTTGTCTACTCTGCTTTACAGCGGAGATAAGGATTAATGTGCTTAATTCACTGTCCTCGCAGAGTGGGTTTTGGCAAGTATTCAAACAGATGTAACCCTGATGGATCAAAATGAGGGGCAGCTTGTCATGGAGGGAAACATGCGCTTATCTAATGTAATAACGCACTGACAACATTCTGCAACATTGTGTTAACTGACATCAATAACTTGGTGTGCAGACGGTATGTTCGAAGGGACAGCCTCACTAAAATGCTGCTCACTAAATGTACATCTAAATAATTTGAATCTTGACAGTCTTTTTAACTTCAATCAGTACTGGCTAACAGTTCTTCCTGATCTTGATGTTTGATCCTTTTATGTCTTCATTTGGAAATACATAGCATTTCCAATAAAAGAGAGAGCTCCAAATCCTTTGATATGCATACAAAAATCTTGTTTTAATGTCAGGTTCTATATCATGTTAAAGTACAGATGCCTCAGTCTGTCTAGCTCACCCTCCCATGGCCCTCTGTTTCTCACTGCAGGGGGACATTCCTCAAACCTCAGCCTCTGGCATGCAATAAATCTGCCTGAGAGAGACCTACACTGACTGTACTGCCAAGAACCCTCTGCCAAACAAGACGAGCATCTGAACACTACCTATTTATCAGTTCTCAGCTTCTCTCTTTTCTACACAAGTGGCCTGAGTGTGCAGACACGGCCTACCAATCTGTAAAACATCCCACAAGGGTGTTTCATGTCTGCCAGAGGCAAAATGCCATGGATCAAGGTGAGGTGAGGGAGCAACTGTGAAAAGGTGTTAATGGGACAAGAGGAGCTCCACACAGGCAGCTCCCTCCCTTCCTGCCTCCCAGAGGAATGCATGACTCTGACTTTGACTATATTGCCATTAAAATAAGGAAAGAAATTATGAGGTCCTGGCAACTTTCCCTCTCTTTGTCTCTGCACCTGGAGTGAAAGTACAGCCACTCCTCAGGAAGAAGGATTCCTTGGAATGACCTGTGCAGCAGTGCAGAACATCAGGGATCACCTGCATGGATCTGTATCTGATTATTTTACATTTTTCTCTGGGACATTTAGAGGCCATATAGAGGATTATAAATGAGAAAAATAATCAGTTGGCATGCAGGCCAAAGCCAGACGCAGGTGTTCAGTTTATGGAAGATCTGTGAAGCGTTTCAGTACGGCCAGTGCAACAACATGGTATGCCTATATTTGATTTCAAGAGTTATTTAACATATACACTCTAAAATAATGCAAGCCTGTCTAAAAAAAGTAGGCTTCCCTTAAAACAAATTGCCTTCAAATGTGAGTTAATCAACAACTGTTAAGTCACACGAGCAAACATTAAAGTTACGTTTTCCCACCAGTTATATTTTCTCAATTCTTTGTCATAATTCTCATCTCCTGGGGAAGCCAATTATGTATCGGAAACTCTGTTAATGATAAAGTGAAGAGAGTTTAGAAACTGAAGTTGATACTAATCCTTATCCTGCATTGCATTGTTTTAATTTCTATCTGATGAAACAACCGCGACTCTATGTCTGAGAGTGGTGTCTAAATGAAAAATATGGACATGCATGCAGTAAAGGTCCTAAGGCCAGAATCAAACCCTGGACGCTGCGGTTTTAACCACTCGGCTACCAAGGCACTCAACACTTAGCTGTACATCCAATTCTATGTGACTTTCCGTGAGACTCAATGTTTGAAAATAAATAACCTGGATAAAGTAAGAGTTTTATAGTGTTGTTGATATATTTAAAAAACAATGACACATATTCAACACTGTTTGAACCAAACCACAACTCACATAAGCTGCTTTCAATGACCAAGACAAATCTCTCTTGCTTGCTGTGGAATCTTTTGTATCCACACCCAAACCACGAGCAGCAAGACGTATCGTGAAAAAAAATGTATGTATTTTTCCAGTGTAGTCTGAGCCAGTATATACCCAGCAATGGCACAATACGTCTGGCAGTCATGCAGGGCACAACCACCAAAAGGCTCTGCTCTCTTGTTCCTCCGCCAAGCCATAATAACAGCAATAAGGTTTGGGAGGCTCGTTAACCTTAATCTAGGAATTACACTGTGGCACCAGGGAGAGGAGGACGTGTTGTGTTGTGTGCTTCTACATAGGGGCCTGAATTAAACATTTACCAAAGGGGGACTCGGGGGTGGGGCTGCTGCTTTGAAGAGTGGGACTGGTAGTTCATGCAGCAGTGCCTCACCTGGGTTAAAGTCAATCAGTTTATTTTCCTCTTGTATTAGCCTCTTCCTCCCCCATGTGGTCAAAATGAATTACTGCACAATAGCCTCGACTTGTGATGAGCCAGAAATACACATAACACTATTTTATACAGATTCAGAAAAACCACACAATACATAGGCTATTTAGGTTTAAACCTAAACCAGCTAGGTATATTTATAGACCTATAAACCCTTTGTCATACTACAATACGTACCCTGAAAAAATGTATGCCAACATCAGGAGGCATGGTGACACAACTAGAAATAAAAAAAATGCCCCTCCAATATACCTGATGGGCTACATATAACGAATGTAAACTCAGATTAAACATAATTTGGATCCACACTATTTGATTAATTGTTATAGTTCAAGACTATTGGCCACAATCATGTTTCACTGTGGAGATGAAAAGTTCTGATCAATTACAGACTTTATTTAGTCAATGTTTAATGTTGGATCCTAAAAGAAAGTAAAACTTACAGTTGACCTCTTTGGTGGCAACTTGGGGCAACCAAAGTTAGTATTTTGATAAGTAACAATGTTGTGGTAATAGTTACTAATGGTTTTATTAAATCTTTCTTGATATTTTGTGATATTTTATTAAACTTTGGAACGAAATGGACTTAATCACCCGAATATTATTATTGTTTCTCTCCGCTAGTAACCCCTTAGCTAACAAGATATCAGGCTGAATTGTTATAATAACGTCAGTGATTTAATGTTTCTTAATAAATAATAATGCACTGATGTTTGCCTCTGGTCTCGGGCAAGTTTCGCTTAATTTAAATCCGTCAGATTATTGGCAGTGTCTCCACTTTCCCAGGGAAAATAAAACAGATTTTTAAGGACGAGGAAATAAAGACTGACTATAAAACTCCAAGATTGCTCCAAGTGGGCGTCTTGCTTCGTTTTAGAAGTCGGTAACACGAGGTTAACGCCTGTTGCACCATGAGGGGCTTTTCCAAAAAAGACAGAAAGACGGTGACACTTCCTTCGTAGTGAACTTTGAAGCACAACTTCATCACGCCCATATACAGGCATTCAACTGTAAACGAGTATATAGCTGCCGAGGCATTCGCAGTGACCAATTCCTGGGAGAAATAAGAGGAGAAGAAGCATTCTGGTAAGTAGACTATCTTTTTAAGTATTTTTCCTAGAAACAAACAAACAGTAGGATATGAGACATTAGGGGAGGTAGATCAAACCTTTTTAAACTGTAAAACTAATTTGGACTAGAACTGAGCTGCGTCTGAAGATTGAAGTGAAATCTCACAAAATCTACCACTAAAACAAAAGCGTACTTTTATTGTTTTGACACACCTTACATGTTTTTTTTGTTGTTGCTGAAAACATGTGACAAAACGGCTTAGTATTGTGCAATACAATTTAACACAAGACTGCAGCCTACAAAATTACCTATACTGAGGGCCCCCGGGCTGCCATTTGCCCATCCCTGGTTTAGATAGTTCACTTTAGTCTAAGTTGTCTTGTGGGTCTTTTGACACACTTGACATGGTAAGGTTATATTGTCCTTTTTTTGTTGTTGCTGAAAACAATATTGACAAAACGGCTTAGTATTATTATGCAATACAATTTAACACAAGAAGGCAGCCTACAAAATGACCTATACTCAGGGCCCCCGGGCCGCCATTTACCCATCCCTGGTTTGGATAGTTCACTTTATTCTAAGTTGTCTCAGTGGGTCTCAAACGTTTTGATCACAATTTATATAAACAAATATTTCCAAGGCACACCTTTATAATTATTAGGATAAATAAAAACAGGTTTGAAATCATTCCTATGTATAGCCTACTATAGGACAGTAAATCAAAAATGTCGTTTAGAACTGGAGATATAAAATATGCATTAATAAATAAATGTTATCTGGTAAAATAAGATATAAATGAACCACAAAAATAAAATAAGTTAGCCTACATTTATTTGTTATTGGCTATGGTAGGTTATTGAATATGTTCACATACTTATTTGGTTATTAAAATGCAAACCGATCTTTTTCATATGGGTGTTTAGAGTTGTACCCCCTAGTCTCTAGTAATTGGGCGCTCAAAGTGCACCAGATTGAAGCATTTTACTTTAAAATGTTAAAATCTACCAGGAGCAGACCCCCCTAGAGGATGTGACGTCCACCCCCCAATTGAAACATGTTCATACAATACTAAATACATTTGAAGCCTTTTTATATAAGCTGTCCACCATGTCAATACGTTGCTCTTTTTGTAGTGTATTGGTCTTTTGTAGAGGTTTTTCATTATCAGCTAAAATCTTGCCTAGGGCAGCAAATTAGTAAGAACTGGCCCTGGTGTCATCCCCACAGCACCAACCATTTGAAACATGTTCCAAGGCTATGCCTATACTTGTTTCAACACTTCTCCAAAACTAGTTTTAACCAATACAGTTGGTCTTTATTTTGTATAAGACTTAGTTTTAGCTAGGTGTACCAAATAAACTGGCAACTAAGTGTACATTTTCTGACAAAAAAACCCATCAGAATGCTTTATGTTGTGATAGGACATAACTATAGTGTGTTTTGTTTCCCACAGACGCACAGAGAGATGGCCTTCTCATCTGCTGAAAAAGTTGCCGTAACAGGGACCTCTGGTCTGGGCTCTTCGGCGGGTAACAGCTCATTCTTCCTTGACTCTGAGTTTCGTTACATCCTGTTCCCAGTTGCATATGGCATCATCTTCATCCTGGGCCTCATTGCCAACCTCTACGTGCTGTTTGTCCTGCGATGCCTTCGCCAAGCCAAGGCCATGGCTGAAATCCGCATCTACATGACAAACCTGACCATCGCTGATCTCCTTTTCATCTGTGCACTTCCCTTTTGGATTGGATATTACAGTCGGAATGGTCACTGGATTTACACAGACTTCATGTGCCGGCTGACTGGCTCGTTGTTCTTCATCAACACCTACTGCTCCATCCTCTTCCTCGGGGCCATCAGTGTCAACCGATACTGGGCAGTGACCCGGCCTCTAGATGCGGCCTCTTCTGACCACAGACGACGTGGGATCATCGTGTGCGTTGTAATCTGGGCATTGACTATTGCCATGGCTATTCCTTTCCTGGCTTCTCCAGGGACCCAAACGGATGAGAATAACTGCACTCGCTGTTTCGAGGGGTACCAGAATGAAACAGATTTTCAGAAGAGAACAGTTGCAGTCATTCATTTTGCAATAATTGGAATGTTTTTTGTTGTATTTTTTCTGATCGTGGTGTGTAATTTTCTTATTGCTCGAGCGCTACTTTCTCAAGGTGCTCCTCAGTCAGAGTTGCGATCAACGATCATATCGAGAAAATCCACCATGACCATGTCTGCCTCAACTAAAAGGCCCAGAGGGGTGAAACGGAGAGCTCTGCAGATGTTGTTAGCAGTTGTGGGAGTGTTTGTTTTCAGTTTCCTGCCCCATCATGTAGTTCAAGGATTCTGGACACTTGCAGTCTTGCAGATCTCTAAGGGCTGGGGACACGTTGAGTGGAACCAGAAAACTCTTCAGGTGCTCAATGACGCCCATCAGATCACTTTGCTTCTTATGGGCCTCAACTGCATTTTGGATCCTGTAGTCTATTATTTTGCTACAAGAAAGTTTAGAGGGTTCATCATGGCCCATATGAAGAAGATGATAAAGGGAGAGGGCTGCTCTCAGACGACCACCTCACTGATCTCCATGGACAGCAAACATCAGGACCCGAGACTTAATAGCGAGCAGCAACAGCCCGAAATGGATTGATTAAAACGTGTTATGTATTTTTACGAAGATGTAGATATCTCCTACTTGTTTTAAATACTTTCAGGAACCCCAATTATTCATGATTTCAAAACATACAGTGTTTTTTTGCACCTCTGGATCAATAAGCAATTTTAAGTTGTATGTAATTCAGTGTTGGTGGTTTGGTTGCACACCCTTAAGTATTGAATGTTTTCTCACAAACCTTTTCTTGACGTTTTATTCACACAGGCTGTGGTCTGAATTTCACAAGTTCTACCGCTCTTCCTGTGTAGAATAAAAATGTGAAAGCAGAAGTTTTGAAAGCAGAAGTACAGTGGGGCAAAAAAAGAATGAGTCAGCCACCAATTGTGCAAGTTCTCCCACTTAAAAAGATGAGAGAGGCCTGTAATTTTCATCCTAGGTATACTTCAACTATGAGAGACAGTATGGGGGAAAGAATCCAGGAAATCCCATTGTAGGATTTGTAATGAATTAATTGGTAAATTCCTCGGTAAAATAAGTATTTGGTCACCTACAAACAAACAAGATTTCTGGCTCTCACAGACCTGTAACTTCTTCTTTAAGAGCCTCCTCTGTCCTCCACTTGTTAACTGTATTAATGGCCCCTGTTTGAAATCGTTATCAGTATAAAAGACACCTGTCCACAACCTCAAACAGTCACACTCCAAACTCCACTATGGCCAAGACCAAAGAGCTGTCAAAGGACACCAGAAAGAAAATTGTAGACCTGCACCAGGCTGGGAAGACTGAATCTGCAATAGGTAAGCAGCTTGGTGTGAAGAAATCAACTGTGGGAGCAATTATTAGAAAATGGAAGACATACAAGACTACTGATAATCTCCCTCGATCTGGGGCTCCACGCAAGATCTCACCCTGTGGGGTCAAAATGATCACAAGAACGGTGATCAAAAATCCCAGAACCACATGGGGGGACCTAGTCAATGACCTACAGAGAGCTGGGACCAAAGTAACAAAGGCTACCATCAGTAACACACTACGCCGCCAGGGACTCAAATCCTGCAGTGCCAGACGTGTCCCCCTGCTTAAGCCAGTTACATGTCCAGGCCCGTCTGAAGTTTGCTAGAGAGCATTTAGATGATCCAGAAGAGGATTGGGAGAATTTCATATGGTCAGATGAAACCAAAATAGAACTTTTTGGTAAAAACTCAACTAGATGTGTTTGGAGGAGAAAGAATGCTGAGTTGCATCCAAAGAACACCATACCTACTGTGAAACATGGGGGTGGAAACATCATGCTTTGGGGCTGTTTTTCTGCAAAGGGACCAGGACGACTGATCCGTGTAAAGGAAAGAATGAATGGGGCCATGTATCGTGAGATTTTGAGTGACAACCTCCTTCCATCAGCAAGGGCATTGAAGATGAAACGTGGCTGGGTCTTTCAGCATGACAATGATCCCAAACACACCGCCCGGGCAACGAAGGAGTGGCTTCGTAAGAAGCATTTTAAGGTCCTGGAGAAGCCTAGCCAGTCTCCAGATCTCAACCCCATAGCACATCTTTGGAGGGAGTTGAAAGTCTGTGTTGCCCAGCGACAGCCCCAAAACATCACTGCTCTAGAGGAGATCTGCATGGAGGAATGGGCCAAAATACCAGCAACAGTGTGTGAAAACCTCGTGAAGACTTACAGAAAACGTTTGACCTCTGTCATTGCCAACAAAGGGTATATAACGAAGTATTGAGATGAACTTTTGTTATTGACCAAATACTTGTTTTCCACCATCATTTGCAAATCAATTCTTTAAAAATCAGACAATGTGATTTTCTGGATTTCTTTTTCTCATTTTGTCTCTCATAGTTGAGGTATACCTAGGATGAAAATTACAGGCCTCTCTCATCTTTTTAAGTGGGAGAACTTGCACAATTGGTGGCTGACTAAATACTTTTTTGCCCCACTTTACATTCCAATCAATAATGACCCTGAGAATCTGCAGGAGCGCACTTTATCTCTTTAGTCTGTGAAATTAACTGATGTAGCACCAGACATGTTTTTAAATCCTCCAACAACAAGTTGTTGATCTGTTCTAAAACCAGTAAAGAAGCCAAGAATGAATCCCACTGTGGCTTAGGAGATAAAGGTTGATTCCTTTCACCTACAGTCAACATGTTGAAGTGCAATTGACCATCTTGACACCAGTGTGTATATGATTAGCATAATGTCAGTAAAATGTCATGTTGTTGTCGCAGATAAACACACAGTTTACAGTTTTCTTTTCTTTTTCTTAAACTGTTCATAGACAAGTGAAATCCTTGATTGCGAAATAAGGGAACATAAGTAAAACTTGAGCTACATTTCCCATCTGGAATTCAATATTGTGACATAATATGTAAAAACCTTTGATTCACTGTGACAAAGAAACCCAATGGCTATTATTTTTCACTGATCTTTTGTTCTATTGTGTATTTTATTTTGTATGTAGTGTATGCTAACCTGCTGTTGCTAACCAGATTTGTAAAGCATATTTTTCAGAGGAACAGCTTTGATTATCTAGTGTGGTACTATAAAGTGTTTTCAATGCTGTTTTGAGCTTCCTAAAAGGAAAATATGCTGTTTTTTACTCAATAAAGAAAATATTATTTGTGTAACATATTTTTCACAAGGGATTAAAAAAAAATAGAAACTCAGTGTCTGTCATATCAATATCTATCAGTTTTGATACACAACACATTAAAAAAACAACAGTACATGCAGTTTGAGACACATACAAATTAAAGGTTTTATTGAAATCTGCTAAATACAGAGCAAATAAGAGCTTTCTTGTTGATTTGGGAATATTTTAACCAAGCCCGAATTCAGATTGGGGCAAATTATTTTTGTCTAAAAACATTAAATCAAACATTTATGGCAAACTTCATAATTCAGGTTGAAGGTTTTGCTGAGTTTTATTTGCAAATATCCTGTTCCATTGCGTATATCTCCACCTTCCAATGAATGATCATGAAAGACTGGAGTAATCATTCCCAGTCACATTGGTGAGGTCCAGATTACTGTAGTCATTGCCGGTGTAATTCATGTACACATCTCCGCCGCTTTCAGCTGGTGGAAAACCTCCCCTGGGGGGTAGAAACGTGATCAGACTTTAATAAATACAGTCTTCTGAGTCAGCTGTACATGTGAACAAATTGCAAACTGTGGTAACTTACTTTGGAGACTTATCCGTTCCAGGGAAAGCTTTAAGGAAACCAAGAACATAAAATCATCCACAGACCATCAGCTTAAAATATGACCCAGCAGGAAATGCTTTACGTTTTTTTACCTTTAGCTGCAGTGTTTGAGGTGGTCTTTGTGGCAACAAGTCTTTGAAATCCGAGCCAAAAAAGTATACCAAAGAGGACGATCAAGGCCAGGAGAAAGAAGACAAAGGCAGCAATTCCTAACTTCTCAGCAACTGTTGTAGGTTGGGGAAACAGAAATGTGGGAGAAAGGCTTTGATTAAAGAAAACAGCAAATTATGATTATCAGTTAAAAAGACAACAAAACTTTCTTTCTCTTTGCATGAAAACTTTTCTTGTTTCTGATTCAAATATGCATGGTCGCATAGGAACAAGAAATGTAAATGTAAAACTGAAATTTGATATTTTTGAGATCCTTTTACAAACCAGTCACCTATACACATCCAGGAAATACAAAACAGCATAGCCTTTATTTGGAGTCCTGCTCCTGTACAACTATGTCTCAATGTTAACACTTATCTTTGTATGTAGTTTTTTAGCTTCTAAATGCTCATCCATATTCACCAACTAGTTGCTAAATGTTAGCGGATAACAACGTCTTGTTGCTGGCACAGATGCCCACTGTGGCCAGAAACAGCTATGAGTATGTGAGCGTAAACCAAATCAGCCAATGAGCTGAATGATGCATTTAGGCTTTTAGAGCTGAAAGGTAGAGTCAAAACAGATCACCAACCTGTTGTATGAGTGGAGGTTATAGAGACGGTGTGCAATGAGCTCATTCTGCCAGATACTGTGTTGTTGGCAAAGCATTGGTAAGTCCCACTCTGCTCTGGTCTGGTAAGTGTCAGATCCCTTGACTTTCCCACTTCTGTTTTCCGATGTTTCCAGGACCAATTGACAGAGTCTGGTATGGTGGAAGGGCCACAGTACAGGAGAACTGTACAACCTTCTGTGACTGGGTAGTCTGGTGTGGCCACCAGCTGCAGAGGAGGAAGCTGTCCTGGAGAGGAATACAAGTGAGTTTAACACAGAATGATGGATGATGAAAGGATGGAGGAGCGAGTAAATCAAACTGTTTCAGACAGAATATATTGACATTACAATGTCTTTTTGTTGGTCGGTCCATTAACCACTGAGGTAAAAAAAGAAAATACCTAAAGAAATATTGGATGAATTGCTATGAAATTCTGTAAAGACATTCATGTTCCCCAGAGGATGAACCCTGATGACTTTTGGCAATCCTATAACCTTTTATATACTGTAGTGCCATCATCAGGTCAACGTATCGATGCCCAATAATTTCCTTTATGACCGACTAGATGCAGGATTAATGAGATCCTTCTCACACTCATATGTACTTTGTGTTTAGTATTAATGAACAAATGTGAGATATCCCCCTTTATTCTGGAAGTACATTTCTCATTACTTTTTCCAATAGAGGATTTTGAGTGACTTACAGTGGGAGCTTTTCTACAGATTTGATCACAATTGTCCTGTTAATTAGTAAGTACAAAAGATAAGAAAATGTCTGTTTAAAATATCTGGTTCTTTGATTGAAAGTACAAGCCTGTGTTTAAAAAAATTAGGTTAACATGAACTAAGACTCCCAAATAGCTTAAAATGGAGTTACATGTTAATGGGAAGTGGAAGCTAAAGATTATGCTTTTGACAAAAACTGCAGATTTGATTAATTTCATTTTCTGGCACTGTGTTATATTCTCAACTGTAATAACAAAGCTTTTTGGATCCGCAATCATTTTGAGCCACACTTCTGATTGGTCTTTTCATGATAGGCAGTGGCTATAATTAAGTAGGAAACATAATATCTTAGTGACAAAATAATACATTTTGGTGGCCACAACATTAACCTATATCATTGTTGCACAATTCCGGGCACTACTTTGTTTCAGTGTTCAGTAGGCTACCATTGAACTTAAAATAAAAAATACATGAGAATACAGAATGGATAAAAAACATTTCCAGAAGTAGAAGACGTTTTCAGTTATTAATAATGTGCATGTTAGCATGTAGCTCAAAACACTCCTCTATACTGTAGAGCAGTGTAAATCCTAGCGTGGCTGTTCAACTTTCTTTAAACATTTGTGTTGGATTGGAATATCTATACAAGGCCTACCTTCTGTGGTCATTCTAGGTGTAGACGTTTCCAAGGAAGTCGTTATAGCAGTTGTTGTTACGGGCCATTCTGTAGTCGTGGGTTGTGCTGTAAAGACAAAAAGAAGCACAAAAAACTGCTGACATTATATTTGAAACCTATACCCTGTATTCTATTATTACATTCCTTAATAGGAATGGGCTTACCTTCACACAAAAAGAACAGGAGAAAAAAGGTACGCAGCATGCTGTTTTGAGATAAACTCAAAGCAAATGCTACAATCAGTTCAGGCAAACATGTACAAGAATGAATCAAATGTTATAATTGAAGAACAGGTGAGAATGGAGGAAGTATAAGACCAGGAAACTGAAATAAAGGGAAGTTAGAAGTTCCTTTTACATATATTCAACAAAACAACTGTGCAAAAACAATGAATATCTCTCCCCGATCTGATACACAGGCTATCAGTGTGCACTTCTCCTATCCGTAGTTATTTAAAATCTTGGTACTACATTTAAACAATAGACACATGTTGCAAAGGAAGCAGAAAGGAAAACTTAAAAAAGGACACGCAAAACTATCGATACATAAAAAACCTTTCATGTATCGCCACAATCAGGGTAAAATAACCGCCCAAATGTTTGCTTTATGACCAAGAACCTGCAAAATCAAAGACATTCCAATGAGACTCATCTGTACTTGGTGTTTCGTGCTAACTGATGCTCCGGAAACACATTATTTTTCCAGTTATTGTCAAGTTACTTACAAGTTGCTCTTCTACTGCTTCGTAAAGCATGACACAGGTCATATTAAATCTTCAGTTTAAGATAATAAATGATTTTATGGCTATTTTGTTTTTGGTATTTTGGTTATTCGACAAAAAGTAGAGGCCTGTTTTCAGCAAAGATTGTGGCGGCGGTAGACATAAACTAAGACTAAATTGATGTTACATGTTCAACTTGAGGGTGAGAAGATTATAAAGATGATGCTGTTGAGAAAAAACAAAGCTTTAATTTCATCACAATTAAATTCTGGGTTTGTTGATGTTACATTCAGAATAAAAATCCTTTCTATCCACACTTTTGACTCTTTTTTTCCCCCCTATGGCAATGGCTGGCGAGGTACATGCCACACATGACTACAAAACATAATTTGAATGGGTGCCCTTGACACTATCCTATATAATTGTTACATAATTAAGGGAACTACTTTTTTTTTACCTCATCAGTAGGCTACCATTGAGCATATTGTTTAAAGATAAGGTTAAAATGGGAACACAAAAACGTTTCCAGAACCAAGAGGCCCTTCCCCCTAATAAATATTTGTAGGTAAGAATGCTCAAAACACTGATGTGTACTGTAAATGACATTAGGGTTACGGAGCTATAAGCGCGGCTGTTCAACTTGCTTTCCATAATTGTATTTGGTTGGAATAACTGTACAAGGCCTACCCTCTGTGGTCATTCTAGTAGAAGTTTCCAAGGAAGTCATTGTAGGCAGTGGTATCTGGGATTTTACTGTACCTTCTGTGGTCATTCTAGGTGTAGACGTTTCCAAGGAGGTCGTTAAAGCAGCTGTTGTTGTGGGCCATTCTGTAGTTGTGGTCCTTAATTCATTCAAAGAAATGAGCTTACCTGTGCTCTCACAAAAAAAGATCAGGAGAAAAAAAGTACGCAGCATGTTGTTTTGAGATGAGCTAAAGTAATATGTGACACACTCACTTCAGGCAAACAGGTACAAGAATGAATCAGATGTTTAAATTAAAGCACTCGTGAGAATGGATTGAATGGAGGGAACCGGGAAGATTAAATAAAAGGAAGTCAGTGTGTCCACCTCCTATACCAATGGCATTAAGCGATAGACCACAAAGGAAGCAGTGAAAACAAACTCAAAATAGGACAGGAAAACTATTATAACATAAGAAACACAGGACAATAGCTTAATCAAACCAAAGGGTAGGAGTAATACAAATACAAATGAGCATAAACAGAATCATAATTAAACCTTATCCCACATCCCGCCCATGAAAGCATTTAGTATGTAACATTTTAAATCTGTCAATCAACTTAAGACCTGCAGGTAAAACAGTTAACCAAACTCCACAGAACTTTTAATGGTTTTTGGAAAATTCTGAGCTGGAGGACAAGTCTATCAGACTCTCAACACACTTGGTTCTTAACATTTCATATCTGCGACAGTGGTCACCTTCAGGCTCAGGCTGTGATGACAGCTAAGATTGTCGCTGTTCGACAGTTTGACACCAGACCTCTCGCCTGAGGCCAACACTCAATGGCTGCCAGAGCCGGTTAGGAGAAATATTTCTATGATTCTGCAAAAAGCACAGGAATAGTCATGGTTTAGTTTTATTACACTCATTACATTCTTTGATGGTTCTTTTTACACTCATACTGACATATTGGCCAATTCACATATTTTCTTGTCAAAGACTTGTATTTACATAACATAGAGTGGGAAGCTTCCCCATTATGTAGGAATTATATAAATAATTCAAATAAATGCGGCAAAGGCTCAAATTTGTTGAACAACACATTTGTAACAGGTTTTTTAATTGACCAAAAAACATGAACAGTTGGAAGATTGAAAACGGGATTATTATTAGGATTATTTGTGTGTCATTGAAAAGTAGAATCATTTAGAAAGATGTAAACATTAAAGTTTCTATTTTAGAAAAGCTGACACTGTAGTGCATCGCTGGTTTTAAAAGTGATTTATAAGAGTCATGTTTAAAGATGTGCAATACTTAAAACGTTTATAAAGATCCTCTGAGTGTGTGTCATTAGTTAGCTGATAAAATGTTAGGGATAAATACCTTGACATATTGACTACAAGAGCTTGAATCAAACAAGCAACCTTGTATTTGAAAGACTAACTCACATAGCAACAGTCGCACCTGGTATATAAGTGGTGTGGATGAGTACTTTAAAGGTTTCATGAATAGAGGGGACTTGAATGTGAAATAAGAACAAGAAAATAATAGTCTAAATGCATGAAAAAGCAGCAGAATATTTGAACTGAAAACTTTTGAACTAAAAGCATACGTCACCATTAATGTCTAAAATATGTGGAACATGTTGAAGTCAGTATGAAGTCTCCATCAGATGGAAAATAATAGGCTGAGACAGTCTGTTAAACTCCAGTGAACACGTCATTAGTCTGCTGCTCTAATTATGTCAATTGGAGTTATGACATCATCGTGTTCCATGACACATGTGTTTATATTTGAGCTAACGAAGTGTCCAGAGATCAAAGGTTTCCATGGTGATTAGTGAGAGGAAGGCATTTTCATTGTTCTGAATGGGAGATAAACCTGTTACATGTGAACGTTTTGTTGAAGAACCGTAACAGATATCAGTGAAATGTCAAAGCTTGAAGCATGTCAAGGAACTTTTTGTGTACTTTCGGGTTAATAATGTGGCATTTTTGGCAGATGAACTAAAGGTGTGCGCGGCTGCTGTGGTGGGGAAAGGTGAGGCTGAATTTACAATGGGTTTTAATGGAGACATGTTGAAAGTTTTTGTCACTTCATGCCCTCAAGAGGCATTTTGTTTATATTATTTTTGCTTAATTTTTTTTTATCTTTCAAGCTACGAGATGTTTTCTTACGTTTATCATGACAAATGATGTCTCAGGAATGTAGGGTTTGGGAATTATGGCAGGTTCAAAAGAAAATATTAAGGCATAATTAAATCTGTCCTCCACTCTAGCTGTGACATCACGCACTCTAAAATCTGAAGAAGGCCTCTTTACCAATAGTCTAGCAGGAAGGGCCCTCAGATTTTGAGATACCCCTACCCGAGGTAGAACAAATGACAACAATGATTTTTCTTATCTTTAGGGTCTCCCATTAATGAAATTGATTGTTGTCAAATTTTATTTTGAGGGAAATTTTTTTTTTTTGGGTTGTTCTTTAGAACTACCCCAATCCCTGAAAAAGAGCCAAATTAGACCAGGTCGAATGTGGGAAAGGTGACTAAGAAGCCCATAACTTGAGAATGACCTCTCTTATCCTCTTTAGATTTGCTGAGGTATGAACTAAGTGGCTGTCCTACATCACCAAATAGTCAGACAATTATTTAACTAAAAACATACTGAATTATAGTCCTGTAAATTTAGCTTTAGTTTAGATGGAAATTGTACTTTTTGGTGATAGGAACATAGGACTCGATCACTTTTCTCTCATTTATCAGAAAAAAAGAAATCCCCCAAAAATATACCATTACTGAATTGTCTAGGGTGCTATTGAACACTAACCAGTAGTTGTATGGAAATATCTGGTACAGTTCTATTGCAAATGAGATTTATTTAGACATAGGCCTACCTCTTCTCTGATACAGTCAAATTCCGAATGGGGGATAAGTGGCATAATAGCTTATAAGTTAAGAATGCTTACTCTGATGGTCATTATATTTGCAGAGGGAAATACCAGGTGGCTGACCTACATCACGAAATAGTCAGAATTTAGTTTTGATCCTGAAATGCAGGAAGTGATCTCTCTCTCAACATAAAACTGCTTCTGTAGAAGTAAGTTTAGCAATATCACCATGTGATAGACTAAATTACAACTAATCACTGGGTATCTATCCTCAGAAAGAGTAAAACATTTGAAAAAGCATTAAATTGAAACACATCGGATAGACATTTTTAAATACTCAAACAAACTTCCTCTTAATTTAACAATACACTCAATGTACTGTTTACCTTCGAATAGATAACACAGCTCATGCATTAACCCAATCAGTACTTTATGTTTCACACATTCATTAGCATTATCTTTTTTGAATAAATGCAACCAGAACCACACGGATGTAAACAACTCATTAATAGGTGCTTTTAGAAGCCACGTTGAATTATTACTGTTTACAGCTCAGTGGGTGATTGGCCAATCATTTGGCAGGTGTGTGAGCTCTGGTTCTCGCCCTGATCTAAGTAGGTTTATTATACTATTGTTTTATGGTATAAGAGTTTAATAGTAAAACTATAAACAAATTAAATCAGAATCCAGCAATAAGAGAACTATGTCTTTAGTTGCCATGCATCTTAAGAAACAGAAAAAACCACACCAGCTTGTTTCATTTCCTCATGTAACAAGCAATAGACCCGATGAAGAAATGTTCTTTACAAAAGTCACATACGTCAGATTGCTAAAGAGAGAGAAGGCGTATGATATAGAGTTTCTGCACACAACCCGTACCCATCTGTGACTTCCTCTTAATGAAATAATGTACACCAAAGGGAACAGAGGAACTTCTCCCTCACTGTGAAAAGATAGATGAAGATACTGTATAATTATACATGTCTGCCCTCATGTGTGTGCAAGTGTGTTAGTATGAGCGTGTGTCTTTCCTCAAGTCATTATTCTTCCTGATTCTTCTTCTATTATTCATTACTAATTCATTATTCTCCCTTTACCGCTGGCGACAGTCATGCCTGTTGGTTCACCCCACTACCACTGTGGCTCTCCTGACGGTAGATGACAGTATAATAATGGGATGAAGTGTGTGTGATATTGTCACAAAATGTTTGTTTTGATTGACTTGGACATGTGCAAATAGTACAACTCATGTTATACCTAATGACTACCTCTATAAATATTGACTGAATGATCTCCAGAGCAGCATCTGCCCAGTGACTATAGAAGCTGTTTGTGATCAGATAATGAATAGTGTGAATTTATGTATAGGGTTGGGAAATGTTGTGAGCAAAAGAGAAGGAGGCATTTCTTCCTAAGCATCTCTAACTGTTATGTAATTGACAGTTAGAGATGCTAAATGTATTTGCTCAATTAATAATGTAAAACAAAATCACAAAATTCAAAATTTCCTCAATAAGTGTTACAATAAATTCAGACTGCTGTGCACTTTTGGGTGTGTACAGTGAAAAAATATATATATTGAGAGGAAGATTATAATTAAGCAATCCGGCAGTACAGAAAAAAACCTAAACTTTAAAACATTAACAACAACATTAACAACTAAAGAGAAACATCTGTGAGTGGATCAGTTTGGTCCCAACAAAGAGCACATTTTGTGAGTTTATACTATCTACCTTTTGTATAAATTGTTTAGTTTTTTATAGAATTTATGTAATCAACAAGAATTAGATTTTCTGGTTGAATTTGGTTGAATAAAATAAAAAGGTTGAATCAGCAAAAGGACTAAAGTCAGATACACAGCAATAACTCAGCAAAAGCTCTAGCAGCAAAATCTTGATCTTGAATATGTGCATTTAATTAAACGTGTATTAAACTTCTTACCTTGGGTGAGGAAGAGATTTAGTCTTCTTTCAAAAGTTACACGGTGTGACTTTAAACCATGAGCTGCAATAACATGCCACTTGGGGGCAGTGGAAACAAGCTGTGAACACTACACTGAGCTGTCATCACCTTTTGACCTTTAACATCTCCACCTGGCCAAAATGTTAGCACAAGGTGGATTGTTATGCATCCTCAGGTGACGAAGAAAGATTAGCATTCAATTGGAGTAGTGTTTCTGGCCACCTGACGCATGTAACTTAAGTCAAGACTCACTCTCTTTTAGCTCAGCTCAACTCCTGAGGGAAATATTGTCACCCCTGCTGAGAAAACCAGCATAGACCAGCTTGGTGGTTTTAGCTGGTGTTAGGCTGGTTTAGTTGGTTTACCAGGCTGGACAAGCTGGCCAGGCTGGTCTTGCTGGTTCAAGACCAGCCTGGTCAGCATCTCAGGGGGTGACGAGACCGCGTACATGGAAGAAGTGGAGCTAGGGGTGCTAGTGGATCGCCGGAGCTGTTAGATTAACATTAACATGCTTATTGTAGTTGTAAGTGCACTGCCTTGCGGTCTGAAGCACCGTCCTTGATGGAGCATAATGTGTGGGCTGGACCTGAAAGGAGTGAGCAGAGAGTAGAGTAGTTGTCGATTCTTGTTCTGTTTTCTGTGAATATCTGCCTCACCCTCTCAGACTTTGAGTTGCGTGCGCTACTAAAGAGACGTGTTACCATGGAAACCAAACAATGGTGTAGCTGTATTAAAGTCCGAGTGGAAACTGTCCTGAGTAAATCTGATTTTTTCAGAAATCGGGAGAAATGCGGGAGAAATATGACCCCGGGAGGAAACCGGGAGAGGGCAATGAAATCGGGAGTCTCCCGCGAAAATCGGGAGGGTTGACAAGTATGCCTGGAGGACCAACACCACGGCAACTGTCAAGAAGGCACAGCAGAGACTCTACTTCCTGAGAATACTCAGGAATTACCACCTCAGACAGGACCTGCTTGTGTCCTTCTATCGCTGCGCCGTGGAAAGCATCCTCACCTACTGCAATCTGCGTGTGGTTCCTCAGCTGCAGAGCCGCAGAGAGGGGTGTGCTCCAAAGGGTCATCAACTCGGCCCAGAATATCATCGGTTGACCCCCCTCCCTACTGCGGTCAAGCCAGCCGTCTTTCACTTTTGCGTGGTCAAACCAGCCGCCCCTGTATTTCGAGTGCGCGATTAGTTACAGGTTTACGGTAATGCAATAAAACAACTCTGGGAAGCTGGATTTCAAAGTAAAGGATGGCATGTGGTTCATTTCTATTATTTGCAATTGAGGAACAGGGTAATTTATGAGAATAATTTTAGGACTTATTGCTTCATAAACTTGTTGCACAAATACTATGAACTACTTTTACTGTGTACTTTTTGAGAATGGCAAAATTCCCTCCAGAGAACAAGAAGGAGCATTTTTGTCAACTTTAATGTGGTCTAAAAAACATTTCTTCCATAAGTAGTTTATGAAACTGCCATGTCTGTACTTAATACTTCTTAGACTACTTGCAAACATAATATGAACTACTTTTACTGTGTACTTTTTCAGTAATTTGAGTTTCAAAGTCCCCTCCAGAGAACAAGAAGGAGCGTTTTCGTCTAACTTTGACGTGGGATAAAAAACATTTCTTCCCTAAGTAGTTTATGAGTCTGCCATGTTTGTGCTTAGTACTTCTTAGACTACTTGCGCAAATAATATGAACTACTTTTACTGTGTACTTTTTCAGTAATTTGAGTTTCAAAGTCCTCTCCAGACAACAAGAATGAGCATTTTTGTCAACTTTAATGTGGTCTAAAAAACATTTCTTCCATAAGTAGTTTATGAAACTGCCATGTCTGTACTTAATACTTCTTAGACTACTTGCAAACATAATATGAACTACTTTTACTGTGTACTTTTTCAGTAATTTGAGTTTCAAAGTCCCCTCCAGACAACAAGAAGGAGCATTTTCGTCTAACTTTGACGTTGGATAAAAAACATTTCTTCCATAAGTAGTTTATGAAACTGCCATGTTTGTACTTAATACTTCTTAGACTACTTGCACAAATAATATGAACTGCTTTTACTGTGTACTTTTTCAGTAATTTGAGTTTCAAAGTCCTCTCCAGAGAACAAGAATGAGCATTTTTGTCAACTTTAATGTGGTCTAAAAAACATTTCTTCCATAAGTAGTTTATGAAACTGCCATGTCTGTACTTAATACTTCTTAGACTACTTGCAAACATAATATGAACTACTTTTACTGTGTACCTTTTCAGTAATTTGAGTTTCAAAGTCCTCTCCAGAGAACAAGAATGAACATTTTTGTCAACTTTAATGTGGTCTAAAAAACATTTCTTCCATAAGTAGTTTATGAAACTGCCATGTTTGTACTTAGTACTTCTTAGACTACTTGCAAACATAATATGAACTACTTTTACTGTGTACTTTTTGAGTAATTTGAGTTTCAAAGTCCTCTCTAGACAACAAGAATGAGCATTTTTGTCAACTTTAATGTGGTCATTCTTGTTGTCTGGAGGGGACTTTGAAACTCAAATTACTCAAAAAGTACACAGTAAAAGTAATTAATATTATGTTTGCAAGTAGTCTAAGAAGTACTAAGTACAAACATGGCAGTTTCATAAACTACTTATGGAAGAAATGTCTTTTAGACCACATCAAATTTAGACGAAAATGCTCATTCTTGTTCTCTGGAGGGGACTTTGAAACTCAAATTACTGAAAAAGTACACAGTAAAAGTAGTTCATATTATTTGTGCAAGTAGTCTAAGAAGTATTAAGTACAAACATGGCAGACTCATAAACTACTTATGGAAGAAATGTTTTTTAGACCACATTAAAGTTGACAAAAATGCTCATTCTTGTTCTCTGGAGAGGACTTTGAAACTCAAATTACTGAAAAAGTACACATTAAAAGTAGTTCATATTATGTTTGCAAGTAGTCTAAGAAGTACTAACTACAAACATGGCAGTTTCATAAATTACTTATGGAAGAAATGTTTTTTAGACCACATTAAAGTTGACAAAAATGCTCATTTTTGTTCTCTGGAGAGGACTTTGAAACTCAAATTACTGAAAAAGTACACAGTAAAAGTAGTTCATATTAGGTTTGCAAGTAGTCCTAGAAGTATTAAGTACAAACATGGCCGTTTCATAAACTACTTATGGAAGAAATGTTTTTTATCCCACGTGAAAGCTAGACAAAAATGCTCCTTCTTGTTCTCTGGAGGGAATTTTGCCATTCTCAAAAAGTACACAGTAAAAGTAGTTCATAGTATTTGTGCAACAAGTTTATGAAGCAATAAGTCCAACAATTATTCTCATAAATTACCCTGTTCCTCAATCGCAAATAATAGAAACTAACCACCTGCCATCCTTTACTTTGAAATCCAGCTTCCCAGAGTTGTTTTATTGCATTACCGTAAACCTGTAACTAATCGCGCACTCAAAATACAGGGGCGGCTGGTTTGACCACGCAAAAGTGAAAGACGGCTGGCTTGACCGCAGTCCCTCCCTGGAGGTACTGTACAGCTCTCGTTGCCTTAAGAAGGCAGTCAAAATCCTCAAGGATCCTCACCACCCGCGTAACAAGCACTTTGTACGGCTGCGCTCAGGCAGGCGCTTCCGTACCATGTCTTCCTGGACAAACAGACTCAAATTCAGTTTTTTTCCCAGGGCCATATGTGCAATAAACGCTGCTAATATTTAAATTATATAAGCCTTCCGTTGAATACGAGGGGAATCGTGCAATTTAATTTGTTATTTATTTATGTACATATTCCCTATCATGTCTATTTAAGTCCCATTTATTGTTTTTATAGTGTCTTGTTGTTTTTATATTGTCTTGTTGTTGCGTTTTGGCACCTTGAGTTCATTGCAATTTCGTTGTACCTGTACAATGACAAAATTAAAGATCTATCTATCTATCTAAACCAGCATAGCATAGCCCAACATGGATGTCATGCTCAGGGCCGCCTTAATGCACGGACTGACCTGGGCTGAAGCCCAGGGGCCTACGGAGATCGGGGGCCTATCATGAGCCAATTAAAAAATAAAAAAATAAAAAAAAAATTCTTTTTTTTTTATTTCGGGTGTTTTTTTTTTTTTTTAAATAAACAAATTCTTGGCTTTCAGAATATGAAACTTTCATTTCCAAAATCACACGATAAATACATTTTTGAATCTTGTAAAGGGAAGACGACAGCTCTCCCTCGCCACTCTGCTGTTCCACAGCGCCGCCCCCCTCCCTCCACTGAAATTATTATTGTAAGACGTAGAGTAATGATAGATAACACAGCAAGGTCCGTTACAGTTTGTTTTCATCTGATTTAAAAAAAACAAAGTCTTGGCTTTCAGAATATTAAACTTGTTTCGGCAAATTCAGATGATAAATACAACTTTGAAGCTTGTAACGGCATAATTACAAGCGGAGAACGGAGTAACTTGACGTCACAGCAGGCATAACAACAGCCGATGTTTCTCGTGAGTGTTTTCCCCGGGAAACAAACACAATACACACAAACGCAAATATACACAAACACCCACACGTCAGAATGAGAATATGTTTCACATGTGACTTATTCAAATTGCGAGTGATTGAGTGAAGAAAAAGTTTGAGAGTGGCGCTCGGAAAAGGAAATTGTTGAGGGAAAAGGAGTTTCGAGACAAGCAGCTGTTACAAAAAAATGCCGAAGCTTACAGGTTATTTTAAAGCTGTAGGCCAGGATGAGGAGGAAGGACAGATGAGTTCTGTACCGAGCGGTAGCGGTGCCGGCCGCGGGGCCTCGGAGACAAGTAGGCCGTCTGGTTCTGATTCGATGGAGTAGCGGGAGAGGAAAAACAGACAGGAGGGACATTATCTGTTGGAGGAGATGGAGAGGACGACGAGGACTTGCTACGTGGAGGGGAGCCAACGGCAACCGGACAAATACATGAGGGAGGCCCGATACGTCACTCATATGGAGGAGAGGACCAGGCGCGTGTAGAGCAGAGTGGAGAAGTGCGATCACAGAGCCTGCCGAGGCTATAAATGACTTTGATTTGTTGTTTAAATAGGGGGCCTACAAAAACTATCAGCCCCAGGGCCTGATGGCAGGTTAAGGCGGGCTTGGTCATGCTGGGTTTAGCTGGTAGTTAAGCTGGTCTATGCTGGTGAAGCTGGTATTTATGCTGGTCTACCAGCAGTCTTGCTGGCGAAACTGAAACAGACACAGACAGACAGAGAGGGCGGGACACAGGGGAACGGCGAGACGGCAGTGGTTGAAACAAATCAGATCACGTTTTATTTATATAGCACATTTAAAAGCGATTTTTGGTCGAGCCAAAGTGCTGTACATCAACATACAATCACAATAAAAGACAATAATTTACAATAGAAATATAAAAAACAAAAACACAGGGAATAGTCAGCTGTCATGCTCCGCTCTGACTAGAAGGCCAGGGAGAAGAAGTGAATCTTTAGTGAGGATTTAAAAACCCCGAGTGTCTGGGCCGACCTCACATGGAGGGGCAGACTATTCCAGAGCTTGGGGCCAGCTGCTGCAAAGGCTCGGTGCCCTCTGGTTTTGAGCCTGGTCTTGGGCACTATCAGCAACAGCTGGTCAGCAGATCTTAAAGCTCTGGCTGGGGTGTAGCGATGGAGGAGTCTGGCTATATAGGCAGGAGCCAGCCCATTTAGGGCTTTGAAAACAAATAAAAGGATCTTAAAATCAATTCGGAACCGAATTGGAAGCCAGTGTAGTGAGGCCAGAATTGGGGTAATGTGGTCACACTTTTTGTGGCCAGTCAGAAGACGTGCAGCTGCGTTTTGGACTAGCTGCAGGCGTTTAATTGAGGCCTGGTCCATACCCACATACAGGGCGTTGCAATAGTCCAGTCTTGAGGTAACAAAGGCATTAATAACCCTTTCTAGGTCTTTAAAATATAAATACGACTTGGTCTTGGCCAATAGTCTTATTTTAAAAAAGGAGGATTTGACTACGGTGCTGACCTGCTTGTAAAATTTAAAAGTTTCACTAGAACTTTTAAATTTTGGAGTCACTCCAAGGTTCATGACAGAGGGGAGGATGTTTTCATTGAGAGAGCCCAGAATATCAACCGGAGAGGCTGGAGGTTGGGTTCCAAAAAAGATGACCTCAGTCTTGCTCTCGTTGAGGTTAAGGAAGTTTTTGCTCAGCCAGGATGTTATCTCTATCAAGCAGTCCATCAACTGCTGTAGTGAGTGTTTGACATTTGCTTTGAGAGGCAGATAGATCTGTACATCGTCGGCGTAGCAGTGGAAGGGAATATTGTGTTTAGTGAGAATTGAACCTAGGGGCAGTATGTACAGTAAACAGAGGATGGGGGGCCCAGGATAGAGCCTTGGGGAACCCCACAGGTAAGAGGGGCTTTAGCAGAGGAGAAGGCACCTAGCTGCACTGAGAAGCTACGGTCTGTCAGGTAGGACCTGAACCATGCAAGGGCAGTGGCTGTGATGCCTGCGGACTGTTCAAGCAATGACAACAGGATGCTATGGTCCACAGCGTCGAAGGCAGCTGGGACACATCCTGAGCTAAGAGATGTGTTTATTATTAATAAAATACTTGCTCCAACTGATTTGAAAACATCTCTGAGAAGGCGAGAGGGAATGCTTTCTGAGGTGCAGTTTGTCGAAATGTGCTCTGTTTTGGCTGCTGGAGTTGTCAACTGATCACCATCTGGTGGTGAGTTGGGTGGAGTGGCGGGGGAAGCCTCTGGACAGACCTGGTAAGCCCAAACGTGTAGTTCGGGTGAACTGGGAACGTCTGGAGGAGGCCCAAGTTCAGGAGGCCTTCAACTCACACCTCCGGCGGAGCTTTTCAGGCATTCCTGTGGAGGTTGGGGACATTGAACCAGAGTGGGCGGTGTTCAAAGCCTCTATTGCCGAAGCTGCAGCGGGGAGCTGTGGTCTCAAGGTCTTAGGTGCCTCAAGTGGCGGTAACCCTCAAACCTCCTGGTGGACACCGGTGGTCAGGGAAGCCGTCCGACTGAATAAGGAGGCCTTCAGGGATTTGTCAGACCTGCCCTGACAATGATTGTAACAAAGAGTTTTGGGAGTCTACTGTGTGTGTGTGTGTGTGTGTGTGTGTGTGTGTGTGTATGTGTGTGTGTGTGTGTGTGTGCGTGCGTGCGTGCGTGCGTGCGTGCGTGCGTGCGTGCGTGCGTGCGTGCGTGTGTGTGTGTGTGTGTGTGTGTGTGTGTGTGTGTGTAGAACTGCAACCAAGGTTGCAGTCCTACACTATTATTAAACATAAACTGGTGATAGATGGATGCTGGTGACCAGCCCAGCATACCAGCATACTATACTGGGCTATGCTGTTTTTTTTAGCTGCAGCCAGGGTGGCTGGTTTAGCTGGTGCTAAAGTGTCCGAAACCCCTCTAAACGTGCTAGGCTGGTCAACTTAGCTGGTCAGGCTGGTTGACCAACTAAATTGGTCTAAGCTGTTTTTTTCAGCAAGGACTTCAGCTGCTAAATGCTCCTCTAGTTTGTTCTCCAGCTAGCTGCTAACTCCGTCTGTCTGTCGTTTGGTGCTGAGCAGGTAGTTTACAGCGAGATTTACGAGCATTTGTTTTGCTGAAAAATGATACTATGAGAGAGATAAAGTTGAACCAAAGCAGTAAAATGGTGTGCCGAACAGCTACTAATGAAACGAACCTCGCTATCATTTACAATGTCCTAATGAAACTAGCTATAAGCATCTATAAAGTCACATCTTTATGACATTGTCGTTTGATTCATTATACACAAATATTGGTTAAGTTATAAGCACTATAAATGCAAATAAAGACGGTGAACTTATTGGGTCCCTTTCCCATAACATATTCGTCTATCTCATCATATATACGGAAAATACAAGCTTCAGGCATTTTAATGTCTTTTCCCTTTTCTTGTGCAGCCACAGTTCTTAATTGTTTGTGTTTGTTCTTAATAAGAGCTTTCAATTCAAAACAACCACTGGGTGGTGCTCAGTGCTCATAGTTGTATTCCCTTTCTGTTTGTTCATGCAAAAAAGCCTCAGAGAGTAGTCTATACAATTGCCATCCTTTTTTTCCTCAGTCAGTAAGTCTGCAAATGGAGCTGCTAGCTAGATGAACCTGCTCGATATGTATGGCAATATGTCATGTTAGATTAACTGTATAACTAAGCAGAAATCCACCAGACATGTGGATTTACACGTGTGGACACAACACGCATTTAGTGTAATATTATTCAAATCTTGATCACAGTCTTTCTCTTTGTTTTTAGATTATGCAATAAAAAATCTATATTTATGAACAAACTATTTGCTAGATTAAAGCATGGGAAATCATCTAATATTATAATGATCTTTCAATGGAATCGTACCTTAGTCATTATACCGTGCCTAAGATGATGTGTCCTGGTGGCTTCAAGCTATTTTCATCAACTTATGTTTATATAAATAGTTATTTTATTTTAATATGGTGTAACTGGCACCAAACACAATTTTCCCCTGGGTTTAATAAAGTATTTAGATTGATATGTTAATTGAAATACATCATGATAAACAATAACATTGTCTAAATTGTGACCCAGAAAAAAAAGGTTTCAAATTTCCTTTTTCTTTTTGATCACACCAGTCTTTAGGGTGGTATAAACATAATGACTAACAAAAACATTTGTATTTTTGTTTTATTGTGTATCCTTTGTAGAGGACATCGGGTGTTGGTTATGCGAAGCATAGTATAGGCTACAACATTAACATACAAGTACATTTAGACAACATTAGAGCACAACAACTCAATGCAACACATACTGAGCACTCATTTGTAGTACTCCATCCTTTTTTGAAATGCAGACATCTGACACTTGAGGCACTTGATGTATGTTTTCCCAGTGCATCCGTCTGCCATGAACCCTACAGAAACCGAAGTGTTAGTTTTGGCCCATAGTTGACTCCATTTGTGTTGTTTAAAATAGGGGAAATAAAAAGTTAGCAAATCCCCATGTCCGACTCAGATGACATTCATAAATTTTTTTATTTTCAGGTCAAATAAGTATTACACTGCTCTGAAAACTCACTACACTAACTCCTAAGATGTTCCCTTACTATAATTAATAAAAAATATTGAACTCACAACACTGGTAATTACAAAATTACAAACTTACCATTTCTCTTTCTATAAATAGTGCTTGTGTTGATGGACGCCAATTTGAAATACAATGAATTTATCTTTTCGAAAGCCACACCACATATGTCATATGTTTGAAAAGCCAGGATGTCCTCTGTGGAGTACAATTGGACTTAATGCTGTGTCATGTATAACCTCAAAGTAATGGACCAAAACCCAATGTGCTCCACAGACGACAACAATGAATGGATGGGTCTCTGGAGGAATACTAAAATACTAAATAAAATGTATCAGAAAATCTGATAAATTCACTGTAAATCAAACTATTGTCTGACTTGATCATTTTGCACCTAATTACTTAAAATACAATGTTCTTTTGTATGTAGACTACCTATTTTTGAATGACTGGAAAAACATGCTATATTGTGATTTGAATCTTTATGGAGATATGAAATGACCAATGTGGGGAAATATAGATTTTGTAATTACCCTATAAATGAATTATTGCTTTTGTCTAGAGCACGAACGCATATTGCCTTCAGTGTCACAGTTTCAGGCTCTGGGGTGTTTTTTAGTACACACTTGTGTCGCTGTTTATCTCCTCTTGTGCTTCCAGTTTTGTCTGTGTTCGGAACATTATCCCTGCGGGGGGTTACAGTCACTTTGTTAAAGACGAAAATACATTATCACAGTCAGAGATTTCCTCTTGCAGACACTTGTTCCTGATGACCCAAATGAAATATGATGGCATGTGTGTCAGTGTCTTTGTGTGTGTGTGTGTGTGTGTGTGTGTGTGTGTGTGTGTTTGTGTGTGTGTGTGTGTGTGTGTGTGTGTGTGTGTGTGTTTGTGTGTGTGCGTGCGTGTGTGTGTGTGAGTGAGCAGACAGACGAGGGGGTGCACTCATCCCTGCATCATTTTTTGATTGATAACCCTCCTCCCCCCTCTCGCCACGCGTTAGTTGTCACGGTGATGACGAGTGGTTTCCTTCTGCTTTTCTGGCGGGCGGTGGGATGTGACAGTCGTACGGGCAGCTGCCAGCATGCCTCTTCCTACTTCAGACCCCTTCAATGCCTCTATTACTGCCCCCCCCCCCCCAGTTCAAATAATAAACTGCTCACTTATGTCTGTTTTACTAGTACTATCTTCATCGATCCACAACAGAACATCTTAAACCATGAATATGATTTATTTCTCTCCCTTCTACGTCAGCTGACCTACAGAAATAACAACGAAATGGAGAGCAGGAGCAGAAGTGACAAGAGCTATTATAACGCCACGCAACGCAACAACGCAGGACAGACAGCACTCAGCTCCAGATGGGAGCTTCCTGTGCCAGGCAGGAAATGGCACTGAGCTCCCTCGCCATCATATTTCATTTTAGCAGAGTACAGAGACGATCATCACTTCATCTTTACCACATCCGTCCCCCAACGGGTGAGCTGTAAATTCATTTCAGTCTTTTTGTTCTGCTTCTCTGCGTGGACCCCACTTGAGTTGTTGCCATCATTGGCAAGGAATACTGGGCATTGAAACTCTGATATTTAGCCTAAGAGCATTTCCTCTGCCCGCTGTGTTGTCTCTCTGGGCAGACCGAGAGGATTTGGTAATGTCTCAACCCACACAGATGCATACAAGTGCACAACGTACAGTATGTGCTCGAGTGCAGAAAAACACACTATGTGGAATTATTTGGCAAACATTTAGTTAAAGCCTTGTAGCATATTGTAATTCAAGTCTTCTGGAAAAGGCCCGTCCCACAAAACAGTTGCTTTATTCAGTAACCTTTGCAAGTCATTCGTTTTGTACGAGTCGACCACCCTGACTGTTATCCAGATGCTTTTCTTTGCTAAACACGTGGACCTGCCCTTTGAATGAAAGACTGTGATTGGAGGGTCGCTTCAATATCGTTTTTGTATTTCAGAAACTGAGAATTTTTTTTGCTAATAGTGTGGCCTTAGCCGTAACGACGCTAGCTAAAGCTTTGGGCAAAAGGCTAGATTAGCAACATCTTTGAATTTTCCCTATTTCGAAATGTCTTTCTTTTTTGCTTTGTAGTTTTAGAAGTTGTTGCCAACGCAGGAATATAAACTTTGCCTACCACAGCTTTGATCGCAAATGTATTACGAATCACAAATCTGCCTCAAAGGGCTTACATTCGGTACAAACATAAAATAGATGTCAGATGAACGGATTGGTTGAGTTTTGTTTATAGTATGATCCCCATTAGCTGTGTTCTAAAGAGCAGCCAGCCTTCCTGGGGTCCACATTTTATAACACACATTAAACTTTACAGTCAATACAAATCGCAACAATGTATATGTATGCGCTGAAACTAATGCTTCTTTCAACATAGATCCCAGCAAAAAGTAAAATAAACCGAGAACCTTTATTGTTGAGAAGTATATGAAAACAATAGGCATTATAAAACATGGAAAACACACCAATTTACAAGTGTGTGTGTGTGTGTGTGTGTGTGTGTGTGTGTGTGTGTGTGTGTGTGTGTGTGCCATCCCTGTGCTGCGGCCTGCAGATGATGCGCTCAGTTCTGCTGTGTAGGCCCTGTGTTGAACAGATGTCGTGGACGCTGATACTGTCCCTGCGCTGAGCATGAACAAATTACAGGCTGAGACACACATGAGAACACATCGACAGACACACACACACAAAAAT
The DNA here is from genome assembly GCF_949606895.1 of Notothenia rossii. Lineage (NCBI taxonomy): Eukaryota > Metazoa > Chordata > Actinopteri > Perciformes > Nototheniidae > Notothenia > Notothenia rossii. Next base: position 72,986,955 of record NC_136905.1, on the reverse strand, counting down.
ACATACAAATGTTGCAAATATGACCTTCAGATTACAGATGGCCCCTAGCGGAGGTCGCGCCACTGGATTTGCAATATGTAAATACTGAGAGGAGTAATCCAGCATGGGGCAGAGGGGGGGGGGGGGGGGTATAACATCGGGCCGGACGCGCACCAGATGGTGAGTGTGTGTGTGCGTGTCTGTTAAAGTGAATGTTAAGCATGCTGAGGCACTGACATTGGGATTATGTTTTTGATGTGCCACAGATGGACCTGTAGTGTTTTGTCCTCAACACTAAATGCAGGTGGATAAAAGCCCTCAACAAAGAAAACTCCCCCGTTCTTTTTCAAACTCTCTTTGCCCACGTCAGAAGGTTGTGAACTTCAATTATTAGTTAATGGAGGCCCACGCTCACAGTGACCTTGACTAGCATGTGAGCGGTAAGCCGAGAAAGTGAGTGTGCGAGCATGAGCGCTTTGACTTTCAACCTCGATTTCCCCGTGGTGTATGCCGAGTAATATCAGACAGATAACAGCCAAACTGGGAAAAAGGGGAAACGTTGTTGTTGCATGAATGAGGCCTCTTTGAATTCTTTGACTTGCAGAGGTCACAAGCCAATCAAGCTGGCTCGCCATCATGCATCGCCACCATCTTGGTTGAACATTTTCTTCTGCGTATCCTTTTCATTTCACCTCCTCCTCCACTTCCCCTACTCGCGTCTCTTACATTCCTTTTGTCCTTACCATAATTTCATCTCTTTGCACGTCATTAGCAAGCTGGCGCCTAATGAATTTCTTATCTCGCTGAATTCAGGGGCTGTTGTGATAACGTTTATTGTGCTCAGTTTTACTATTCACCACATCGGAGGCACGGGTGGGTGCCTGTGAGAAGGAGAGGGAAAAGAAACAGAAACAGTGGAAAATAATTAGACAGAGTCAAATGCAGAGACAAAGAGAGCTCTCACCAGTGGTAGCATCCAATATTTAAGTTTTAAATGTCAGCATAAATGAAAGTATTGAGTGTGTGTAGAGGGTGGATGGCTGCATACCAGGAAGGATACGGTACACGGACACAACAGAAGAAGAACAGGTGGTGGGAATGACAGATTGGGGAGAGAAGTAAATGGAAGAAAAACCCACAAAGGACCGGCTGAACCTCTTTCGAAAGAGACCTTGAAAGCAGAAAATAAAATAGGAGCCACTTGTTAGAAACTGACGCAGCGAGGTAGTTGAGAAGAAGGAGCATTGAGATGATTAAACGAGGAGAGAAAAAAAGGATGGGAGGTAGATCGAAGGACAGAGCAGTGGCAGATGGGAGTGTTCTGGTCTGTTACTAATGTTCCTCTGAAGAATGAAATTCCACGAAGAGGTAAGCACACACGCACACACGCACGCGCACACGCACACGTCAGCTCAGTATAGGTGTTAGTGAGGGGCCCTGTAAACATCAGCAAACCCCCTACTGGCTTTCCCTCAGCAGTAGTTAGTGACTTAGCGACCCATGTGACCCCTCACACATCGGCATCAGCCCCTGTAGTAGTGCATAGTCGATCCAAAGTGTCACCTCGCTAAATACGAGCAGACACACACACACACACACACACACACACACACACACACACACACACACACACACACACACACACACACACACACACACACACACACACACACACACACACACACACACACACACACACACACACACACACACACACACACACACACACACACACCATTTGGAGTACGTGTTAAGCACATTCCTCTGACACCTTGCCTGATAACCGAATGCATGTGGGGTGTGATGTGAGGAAAAAAGGAAAGGGAGATTGGCTGAATAGCAGATGTGTCACATTGCCAGTATTAGTGTAATGTGGTGTTAAAACAAGGCCTCATTGCACACTTCTGCTGTACAAGGAGTACAGTAGCACTGCTGTGGCTTTGGAACCTGATGTGCAGTACAATAACAATGTGATTTATGTGATAGTTAGCAAGTAACAAAAGTCATTTGTCATCCAAGCATGTAAATGAAGGTAATAACACATTATATTAGCTGTCTAACAACATTTAAAGGGTGGTTTTGAGGTGAAATAATTGCAAATGTTCCCATAAACATATGCCTAGATACAGACCTTTATTTTAATAGGGTAACACAACTTACTCTCATCCAAAAAAAAAACATAAAAGTAAATTAACTGCATTCTTACCAACTCATGGGTCAGTTTTAGTTGACAGCGTGAACATAAATTATTTGGGTGCTTAAATATTTTATTAGGAGGAGTTCCAAAATGTAACGCTATTATTTGGTACATTGTTGTCTATTGCTTGCACATATTTGCGTTTAAATCTTTACCTGGAATATCTATATGGTAGAATTACATTAATGGATGTTTATAACTAGTTTCTATTGTAATCCTGTGTACATACAGAACTGCCACTGTGGTGCAGTTTGCCCAAACAGTGCATAGTGCAGCAACTGCTCTTTGAAAAACACCAGTTCCCTATTACTGCAGTTGATTAGCCTCCAAGATACCTTGAAAGCAGTATGATGCTGCACACTAAAATGTTCTTAAATACTTCACGGGTCAGGGGATACATGTGCTTAAGTCGGAGTGTCAAACAAATTAGGCTTTGTACCCTGACATCTTTGAAGGAAAGAAAGATCGATATGTTGAAGGACAACAGGCAATGAGTCTAAAGAGAAGTGACACACACACGTGCGTAAATCTCTCCCGTAAGGTCAGAAAGAGCTTTGGTGCGCTTAGAAATGATTTTAACCCAAGTTAAAGCTACGAAGATCAGAGAGGACCTCCCTGGAGAGGATAATGCTCGCTGGCGTTTTATGCTTTCATTTGATGCAAAAGTTCCACTTTTACATCTAGCCTCTGAAGGGGGGATTTAAGGATACAGTAGGGGACAAGTAAAGGAAGCTCATAGACCTGTAATGAGGACTTGTTTTCTTCCTTTTTGATTGTACATGCAATCTGTACACTGGAAAAAAAGCTGCTCCAAAAAGAAGTCAAAAAAAAGAAGGAAAACAAGGTGTTCTTCTCTTGTAATAAATAGAACAATATGCCAATAGAACAAGTGAACATTTGCTTGGTAAGATTTCTTGAAATAAGACAGGATATTTAGACGAATCAGATCTTGATATTAGCTGGGAAAACGTATTACATTACATTACATGTCACTTGTTAGACGCTTTTATCCAAAGCAATGTACATACTCAATACTGTGGGCAATCCCCACAGGAGCAATTTGGGGGGAAGTGTCTTGCCCAGGGACACAACAACATGCTGACTGCAGTGGGGTTTGAACCTGCTCAACCCCCTGCACCACATGCCTCCCCACTTATTTTGAACTAACAGGATCAGGAAATGCTCAATAGTTTTCTGCTTTCTGATGTTAGTTGGTGATTTTCCAATAAGATACAACTCAATAAGGTGTTTGTTTGACGAAACAAGACACTTCTGTCTAAAAACAAGACCCCATATCTCACTGCATCATTACTTCTTAAGGTATTAGCTCTTAAATCAAGTGTAAAAACATATTCTGACTAGAAATTAGACAAATATACTTAGCAATATTTTGAGTTTTTGTAGCGTATGTTTAGCGTGCGAACACAAGTCATGCCAGTCCTCTTCTTATATTTCACATACTGAACCATAGCCTTTTGTTCTCTTGCAAGAGGAGCTTTTGCCCCACTCATCCAGTTCTGCACCAGTAGCTCAGACATCCATTGTACACAGGGTAGCGAGTCTACACAAGGACCCAGAAGCTACATTACACTCCCACTCCCAGTCTCATCGCAGTACAAGCAGCCAGAAAGCAGCTACCGTGTTGTTTGGCTCCGCGGTGCCTGCCAACTGTCCCCGTATCCTGGGCAAGGCTGAAATGGGCGCGGTCTGCGGAGAGATGCTTAACTGCCTCAGCAGGAACATCAGGAGCACAGTTCTGCTAGCTGTCCCCGCGCATATGGCCCTGTTTTTCATTTCTGGGTGTTCATGGTGGAAAGGAGAGGAGAGAGAAAGAGCTGAGAAATGGATGAGGAGAAAGCGACAGAGGCAAGATAGAAGGATAGGTTAAAAGAGACAGATGGACAGGAAAAAGAGACTGAGAGAAGAGAGACTGAGATGGAAAACTAGAGTGGCAAGAAATGAGTAATAGAGGGAAACAGAGAGAAAAGGGTTGAGAGGGTGTGAAATGCGAGAAGAGAGTTTAATTTGTTTTTCGGCAGTGTCGTGCCGTCACAGAAATGTGTTTACCAGCCCCTACTTTGCCATTAGTGACACTCGGGCGCTCCTGTAAGAAACCAAATAGGTTCATAACTGCCTCATGTATCCTCCAAATGTCCCGATAGCTCTCCGTCTGTTGGACTGTGTCCGTCCGTATGTCTCCTCTCCGAACTTCATCCATTCCCCTCTCTGTCTGGCTCTGTCTCTCTTCTCTTGTCGTGTTGTGTTCAGACTTTTTCCAAGTTTGAACCACTGCCTGCTGCCGTGAAAGAAGGCTGATCAAGACGTGCTGAGGTGCAATAAGGGGTGGAGAGCATACAAATGTGAGGGCGCAGGACAGATAGAAAGACTGTCCTATTTTAGAGTCAATATCTCATCGTGGTATTATACGTTTTACCCCTTGCCTCTCAGAAACCATAACTAGCCAAGTAGTAAAATAAGAAATGTAATGTTACCACCAGGAAGGACTGTAAAGACTAGAGGAAATAAGACTTCCCTCATCTACATATGAGGGAAGTCGGTCCACATGGTTCGTTTTAACTCGACTGAACTTACCTTTGGTTCTGTATCAATCGTTGAATCCTTTCATCAGCAATGAAACACTAGTTGTGTCCATTTTAAAAAAAAGAAGCGCTGCAATTTTGTCTAAATTTGGAAGAGCCGCATGAATGGGACGGAAATGCTGCCCAGTTTCACATATCCGGTCTTTAAATCTAGACTTCAAATGAAATGGGACGCAGAGAAGAAGTAACAGAAAGAAAGGGTTAGAAAGACACTGTTGACAGTATTGCAGCAAGTGATTAAATAGTCTCTTCTTTTCCCTCTTTACTGAGCATCTTTCTTGCGACCCTACCCTGTCCTCTAACAAATCCAACCACAGAACCTGGTTGTGAAAAATACAGATTTAACCTGTATAAATATACCTTTATTTTATCGCTGGTTGCACAACACCTTGCAGTGCTGCTCTGTGTATCCTCTGATACTGCCAGTCACCTTGATACATTAGTACCTCTGACTTCTTCATAGCACTTTTGTCTTTCACCCTGGCTGCTTTTATCTCCTTTTAGCCTGCGTAATAGCCCGTGTATTCATCTTGCTGCCACCCTCTGCAGGCCCTTTGCTATGCCCTTTGGCAGCCTGCGAGGGGCCACTCTGTGTCTCTGCCAGCCCCTCAGCCCCCCTCTCTCTCATACTACTTCTAAAAGCTTTTCTTTACATCCACAAGGCTGGATCATGACATTTAAGAGCGTACTGTGAATACAAACAAGACAAATTCTACACCAAAAATGATTGACACAAATGGCAAATAAGATACAACCTGATCATCAGACTCGACTGTATATTAGAAATCTTCAATATATTGGTGATAATTGATGTTGAAGGTCAACCTTTATGCTGCATTCACATCAAATCAGGCATTGGGTGGGACATAAATGGCCCATTTAACACCACAAGGCTTAGATCATCGTCTTTCTACTGACGGTTGTACAGCAAGGTTGCATTCTTCTAAAAGTTGATTCTGTTTCATCTCTTCGCTGCATTTATTTCACTGAGACCTTCACCACCTCAGTGAAGCCTCCTGTCAAAAGTAGCCCGGAGGTGAAAGGTGCGTCTACACAGGCTTTCGCTTCGGCTGCTGCTAAACTCTTTAAAGGTGTTAACGTCCTTTCATATTCTAGTGTCAAACCTGTCACAGAGCGCCACTCATAGAGCAAAATGGAAAATACCCTTTTATTAATATTTTAACAGCTCAAACAGCTGGGGATCAGGCGGAGTGATGAGTACATGTAAGGCATATTGAATCCAAGGGTCAATAATACATGGAGGATAGTCTGACCAAAGTCTGTTAGTCTGAGGTCTTCTTTGAGTCAACTCTCAGCGCCGCTGTGTTGAATTGGAGATGTTGACTTACTGGACAGAAAGAGAATAGAAGGAAAAGAGGAAATAGAGTGTGAAATATAGTGGGCAAACTTTATAGGAGAAGGAATCTGTTTTTCTGGGCGTGTGTTGCCATCTGCGCACCTCCATAGAGTTTTTCGTGCAAGTTTGTGGTTGTGTGTCTTGAAAGCAGCTTGTGAATGGGAGGTTTTAGGAGGGAAAGTTGAAGCAGAAAGCTGCGAGAGGTAATCTTGTGGCCTGCAGCAGATAACGGCTTTCCACCTGGAGCCTCTTAACAAACGCCTGGACTGCAATCAATCAACCAAAATGTCCTTCAGAAAGTGTTAGAGAGAGAGGGGGGGGGGGGGGGGGGGTTACATAATGTTTAGACACTTGAACAACTTCAATCATTGAATTATCAACACATACAACCCATAGAAATCTTATTTTAAGATTTGTATACACTTTGGTTAAGCCAATTCATATTATCTTTTTATTTGTATTTCTATTGGGGTTTTATATTTTATATTGTTGCATCGATTCTATCTATCTGTCAGAGAGAAACCATTATTTATTTTATTTGATCATATCATATCATACATTTGACCCAATTTGGGAAATGTTTGCATTGCAGCAGCATAAAAAATACAAGGCAATGTACACAAGAGAAATTAAGACACAGAAATAAACAGTCCAATATATTTCAGAAATAGAAATCAAATAGCATTAAAAAGTTAAAAGATAAAATAGATAAATATATATATACATGCGGAAAATATATGTTGCTGCATGTGCCTGTAAAGTTCTTAACAAATAATCTGAGGGGAATTTCTTATTGTTTGTTTTTAACTTGTGATGTGTCATTTTGTTAAGCACTTTGAGCTGCATGTGTTGTATGAAAAGTGCTAAACTTTATTATTAAAGGGGCACACCAATGATGTATGGTAAATGATTAGTCAGAGGAGGTTAAACACAGGCTTTGAAAATAAATGTATAATGTCCTCTGTAGTCCTTATGGGAGTTTTATGAAGTCTGACAAAATGACTTAAGTAACAACCCTTGGGTATCACAGCTTGGGCTCGAAGTTACACTTTTTGACAGAAGGCCTGTGTCACAAATTGGCTGTGGAGAAAATAATAGGGCTTATCTTGGCCAAGGCTGCTTTGACTTGATCGTTATTTTTACATTCTGCTTCTAATAGCAGACTAGAAGACTGCTTGAAATGAAGTGCTTGATCATTTCACTTTTGTGATGTCAGGATCTGGTGACCGTGTCCTTCAGCCCACCCCATTTTTGCCCTTAGACGTTTTCAGAAGACTCTTTGTACAATACATTTTAAGCATACACTACTAGGCCCTTAGAAACTTCATATCAGCTGAAGATCTTTTGAAGAAGCTTTTGTTAGTTTCAGTGGTTTAACTTCAAAACCTACTGAATAATATACAGGTGTAGTAAAGTACAATGTAATGACACTTTTTGATGTTGTCACAGGTGCAACAAAACACACTCATAGTGGAATTTGTCATAGAGGAACCACTAGGGACTAGAGATGGCAATGACACACGACCTCACAGACTTGTAAGTTTATTTTATTACAGTGCAGTACAACATTTCTGGAGACCTTTTTTAAGTGCTGTGATGTAATACTGGAAAATGCATACAGAACATCTCAAGCCTCAGAATTGATTTGGATGCACGTGGTGGCACATCAAATGGCCTCAGTTGTGTGTGAGTTTGAATGCGTGTGTGCATATCTATCTGTCCGTCCGTCTGGTCCTGGCCTAATGGGCTTCAGCCCTTACATTCCCGACAGAAAATCAATGACCCACTCGGTAGGCTCAATACTGCTACCGCTTTACATCGAGAGAGAAAAAGAGCAGAGGGGGAGAAAGGAATAAAGGATTGTGGACGGTTGACCAACTGTAAACACTTGATGTCTTAGGCTTATGACACAGTTGTCACATATCTACTTTCACTGAATCTTGATTTTCATTGGGAGCTTTAATCTCCTCATGCTCGCACACAACCGTGGAGACTCGCACAGATTAGTACACCACATGCACAATGCCATTTATATTGCTGAAAAGCATTAGGCCAGGAGACTTCCAACATAAAGTCCGACAATGGGGTCAGGTTAACCAGATTACAGATAACTTTAGAGAGTCATTAGAGCAGGATGACTGAGAACAGAAGGGATTGACGGGAATGGAAAATAAAAAGACGAGATCAACAGAATTACATGGTAGAAGTGCAGATTGTGCACAGTCTCAATGCTGGCATCAAACGTGGTTCCTTTTGAATCTGACGTAAGAAATGTGGGAGCTGTGTGAAAATCTGCAGGGAAGGTGTGAGGACTCAAAGTTACATTTTAAGATAAGAAGAAAAATGAAACTTTAATGATCCCTGTGGGGAAATTGGTTTTGTGCAGTAGCAAAAGTAATATGATTCAACACCAAAAATGGCTATATATAACATATTAAATAAGCAATGATATAGCAGGCAAAATGAAAAAGCAGTTAAAAAATAGAAAAAGCTCAGTATAGACCCATCTGAGCTTCTGTTATTGCAATTACTTGGAGTTGTCATACAAACAGAATGCAAACTGTTTTCACATATGAAATATGTGCTTTATGAGATATTTATGTTAAACAAAAAACAATGACTGTGATTCTGAGTTTATTCTTATCCTGGAGCTTTTAATAATATTAGACTGCACTCACATTCATTTCCCCACTGTATGCATACATTTTCTTTCTAGTTTATTTTCTTTTAATTATTTGAGAAAACCTCTGTAACTTGTATACCACATTTAAAGGTAAAGGAAAATCATGAATTTCTTAGTAGATGGAAACATGCAACATGAAATGAATGTTGTTTATCCGGCCTCCATGTTTTTACGACAGATCTAGTTTGTTGCAGATGTCTCAGCAGACAGCTACGAAACAATATATAATAGAACAGAAGGGAACTGAATTGAGCAAATTAAATCGAACAAACTGGAGTGGGCGGAGGCAGGATAACAGTTAAAAAAACTGAAGAACCCAGCAGGGCAGTGCAAAAGCAAATGGAATCAGGCAGCATGCAGGAGGTCAGTGGACTCCCTCGCTCTACTGTGTGGATTTCCCTGTGAAACGCTGGATCACATGGTAATCTCAGTTTAATACACAAATCCCCAATCCCAATCCAATCAAACCTAATACCCCCGCTGGGCCAGCCATCACAGAGCCCACCAGCTCTCCATCCTTCCTCTCATATCATCGAACACTGACACCGCCGCACGGTAGAATATCCCTGTCATCTGGTGTAAATGTAGGAAAGGTTTTAGGCGTTTGGTACAAGATGAAATGGCTGTCAACTCAATGTAGTAATGTAATGGATACATGTAAAGTCTGAATTTAAAGGGTTTACTTTCATTCATGCAAATGTGCACACACGTTTTAGTAAAAATAAATCATGTAACAATTGAGAGAAATCCAGAGAGATAGTCTGTGTGTGTGTGTGTGTGTGTGTGTGTGTGTGTGTGTGTGTGTGTGTGTGTGTGTGTGTGTGTGTGTGTGTGTGTGTGTGTGTGTGTGTGTGTGTGTGTGTGTGTGTGTGTGTGTGTGTGTGTGTGTGTGTGTGTGTGTGTGTATAATGCGCAGCCGGCTGTGTTTAATGCTGTCCCAGAGGGTTTTAATCCAGATTATCAGAGTATAAAGTCACTGAGTCTCACTCTCAGCTCGGCCTAGCCTACCGTTTAGTACACACACACACACACACACACACACACACACACACACACACACACACACACACACACACACACACACACACACACACACACACACACACACACACACACACACACACACACACACACACACACACACACACACATTCTCTGTCTTTCCCTCTTTCAATCCTTTCCACACACACGTGAAGGGAGTCCCTGTTCTGGATTGTCCTCTAGGGGGTGCTGTGTATCCAGACAGGAAGAGGTTGTCCGGTTGTGTTTTCTCTTCTGACACAGTCGCCTCACGGATGCAGCTCGCCCTGCTCTAGCTCATCCTGCTGAGTAAAGACCTCAGATCAACTGCACTCAGCTTGACCTATTTCAACATATTCACAACGTTATTGTTGCCTCATTTGACATTTACATGATGCCTTCACCCTGAGAGATCCTCCGTTGTTTTACACCGTACGAATTTGATCCTATGATATAGCAATCAGTGCAGACATCTATATCTGCACTGACTCCATCGATAGACGTTTTTTCTTTCAGAAACCACATGGCTGGATTTCCATCCACCTTTGAGACAGCTGCTCCATCATTTGTATACGGCGGTGTGATCTGCATATCGCCCAGTTGGTCTGGATTAATTTCAGCGTGTTTAATCTGATGGTGGAGATTGATGCTTGTGGCGGGGAAGGCTGGTGTGTGTACGTTTCCTCATATTCGCTGGCTCACTCACACTTCCCAGTGACAGGCCGTCTGATTGGATCAAAACCAGCCATTTTCCACTCAAATAGACAGCAAATTAAATGTCTCTGCTCTATGGCTGCCCGGTCAGAATTCAGGAGGAGTTGTGGCCTTTCCCTGATTATTCTCTACATCTATATACAACCTTTTTTTATGTATTTCAGTCTCTGTCGCTCATTTCATTTAGCTCTTCTTGCTTTCTCTCTCCTGATTGCACTTTTCTTATTTCCCCTCTTTTGCATTCTCCCTGCATGCATGTTTCCTGGTGCTCTGTAAATTAGGCTGAAAATGGAAGATTAACCTCTGGGGACGAGAAGCTTCCTTAATGTGCTCTGTTCCTCTCGCTCCTGTTCTCCTTCCAGTAAACTACTGTATTACAATGCTATTTAATGGGAGCATCTAATTGGAATCAGCTGGAAAGCAGAGGCACTGGGTGGCCTAGCACAGCGAGATTCAAACATGCAGGATTAATCTCATTAAGAGACTGCATTATCTGTTAATAGTCATTTTAAATTCCTTTGTTGCCTTTTTGGACCATTGAGAAACGTGATTACACCCACCTCAGCAATTTTGTTGACGGATTAAACAAAGCTAACTTCCTGTGTGGTTTACTGGCATACATGCATCATCACGGTTTCCACTGACACCAGGATGAGTCAATTCATTGTGTTTGTGGGTCTTTTAAAACCATTTTTTCAAAGGAAGTGTTTTTAGCAGCTGTGGGCGGCCTTTTCTGCTCCTTTTCAGTGTGAATGTTGAAGGCTTAAATCACAGTGTAAAGCCTCCATGAGGTCTTTTTTTTATTCTTCTACTGTACACTTAGTCAACTGAAAGGCCGGTCAGTGATTCACAACCGTGTAGAGGAAACTACTACTAAACTACTTCTACGCAACTACAGAATTGCTAATCAGTATTCAGTGTTAGGTTAGCCTAAGTACAGCCTCACAGATACTAGCATGGCTTCAAAATGTATGATGCGGTATTTTCATATAGTTTGTCTATTATTAGCTAGCTGAGAGGAAACCAATTCATGATAGTCAACAATCTCTCTACATGAGTGATTCTTTTTTTTGCTGAATCTTTACCATATTCTAATATTCTGATTAGAGTTTTACTTATTGGAGCTCAAGGCGTGCAAGTACATACATACAGGTAGTTGGGATAGTTGGGGAGGGGAGGGGATGTAGAGAGGGATTTCATTTCCTTTGGTCCGTAAAATGTTCTAAATCAATAACAATGTTGAAATTGAAAATTCTCGACTTTCTAGAGTATTTCATTTGGATACTCAACCCAAAGCTTTTGAACTGTCTTTTGTCGGTGCGTTAATATCAATTGAATACTTAACATTGACAGGTCAGGTATACTTTTTCATCATCCTAATATAAGTGCGGAAACAAACCTTTGAGTATCAACAGACAAACACCCACACACAAACACACACACTGCTTTCAGGTTATTACGGGCTGTCATTTTTTAATTCTTGCTCATTAAATGCTTCAGACAATGACAAAGCGCCTCCGTCTCTGACAGCCTCTTTGTCAACCCTCTCCCTCTTATCTCTTTCCGCCTCCCATTCGTGCCCCTCTCTACTCCGCTTTGTGTCTATTGTACGACACTCAATGACGATTTGATGGCGTCCCAAGCCACCACTTAAACATCCCTTTTCATCTCAAACTTAAACCTGAGAGAGAGCGAAATACCAACTCAAAGTGTCGAGAGAACAATTTACAAAAGCCTTGAAATGTCTGAGACAACTCGCCACTTACTGGTCATATAAAATTTCCTGTGATGGAGACAACGCTGATGGCATTGGCGCAGCGACAGCGGTGATATAAGAGGTCGTAACCTTGCATCCTTGTGCCGTTCATTTTTAGAAAAACATCAATCTGCTTGACCTTTATTTAGGACTAAGGCTACTAAGGTCCTTCCTCTCAATTTATTTCACTCTCTTCAGACCTGCCCTGACAATGAGGGCTTTTGGGAGTCTAGTGTGTGTGTGTGTGTGTGTGTGTGTGTGTGTGTGTGTGTGTGTGTGTGTGTGTGTGTGTGTGTGTGTGTGTGTGTGTGTGTGTGTGTGTGTGTGTGTGTGTGTGTGTGTGTGTGTGTGTGTGTGTGTGTGTGTGTGTGTGTGTGTGTGTGTGTGTGTGTGTGTGTGTGTGTAAGATGGAGAGACAGAGAGAGGCCGCCCCTGAGTGCATCCACGTAAGAACCACCTGAGAGCAACGGAGCACAGAATAGTGAAGATGAGAGAAAATGAAGAGACAAAAGCACTTCCCTGGTGTAATTATGCTTTCATTTCATGGCCAAGTATCCACATGATGTGCTCTGCATGTAGAGACGCACTTTAGAGTTATTGCACACCAGAATTGAAACTGGCATCTGTCTGTAGAGAGCACACGTGTACGGAAAGTGAGGGTGAAATGGCAAAAATAACTTCAGTAAAAAACATGATGATTATAACTTGATATTGTAAAATCTGGCATCGTTAAAACATGAAACTGAGTACTATTTTGTATTCTTAAAAAAAGCACATTTCTAAAAAAAAAATATTATCATTTCAGAAGTTCTCGCTTTCCTTTTATGCCGGCATTCAAAATAGAGCCTTCTTTCAAAGGTTTGCATTACATTTTAGGATAAGAAAAACCTCCCCTGTGATACTCACGAAAGAAAACACTGTAGTAAACTAGAAATACAAATAAAGCAAAAACACAGAGCATACACTATTTCCGTGCAAAAATTCCCCCTCCACCCCCTCTTCTTGTAAAGCGGCATCATCCCGATGCTCGGATCAATGTTGCAGGAAATAACTGTAATGTGTCTGACTGTGAGCGCTGTCATGCCCTACCTGATGCACTGTTGAGAAAGAATGGGATGCTAATGTAGTTAAATCTGCTCTCTCATTACTGCAGCAGGGACTCACTTCATTAACAGCCCCCTGCTAATGTGCCACTCTACTTTTTGTGCTTTTATGTGTGTGTGTGTGTGTGTGTGTGTGTGTGTGTGTGTGTGTGTGTGTGTGTGTGTGTGTGTGTGTGTGTGTGTGTGTGTGTGTGTGTGTGTGTGTGTGTGTGTGTGTGTGTGTGTGTGTGTGTGTGTGTGTGTGTGTGTGTGTGTGTGTGTGTGTGTGTGTGTGTGTGTGCCAGTGTTGGCTCACAGCGAGACATTAAGAGACAGTGGCAGAGATGAAATTATGATTTGTGCTTGTATGTGTGTGTCTTTTTCGTACCGGTGTTGACTGCAGCTTTTAAATTATAGGGTTGGAAAAAACAGGCACTTACTAACTAAATGTACGAAACATAAAACTCTTTAAAAATGATCATCAGCAACTCTGTATAACTTTAAAATCTTTGTCTGAGTCTTAAGTTCTTTGTCTCAGCTTTTGTGACTAACAGAAATCACTAAGGAATGATTGCTTTAACATAGATTAAACACACTATTTAAGGAAAGAATAAGGACTACCTAGGTTTTTCTACTTGATCTGTTTGGTTTTGATTGGGGAAAAATTGATCTGTGTGATGTTGAAACTGCATGGTCTTATTTTTAACTTGGTTTTATGGAAATTATTGATAGGCATGCACCCCTGCGTACATTTAGAGTGAAGGGACGAGACAATCCTTGGCTGCTATTTAGGCAGCTAAGGAATAGCTTCACATCACAAATCAAAAGGCCTAAGTCTAAGTATTATCTGTCAGTTACCACAAAGAACCTGAATAATCCTAGACATTTTTGGAAAGCCATAAAATAGTTATCCACCGGTGAAATCCGTAATGAGCTACCTCCTTGCCTTACCACAGCATCTAGCACTATATCGGACAAAGCCACTACGTTAAATTGTTTTAATGATGATTTTATGTCCTGTGGCTCTTTGTTTGTTACTAACTCTGCTACTGTGAACACCACAGTCTGTGACTCTGAAAAACGTGGTTTGGTCAGTTTTTCTCCTTTTACTATTGAAGCCGTTCATGAAGACTTAACCAAGTTAGATCCTAAGAACCACCTGGTCCGGACAACGTAGAACCTTTCTTTTTAAAGATAGCTGCAGATTTTATTGCACCACCTCTTACTTCTCTTTTTAACCTCTCCCTTAGCACGAACACAATTCCAAAAATATGGAAGTCAGCTTATGTCCTTCCTCTACTAAAAGGTGGGGAGGCCACTTTGTTAAATAATTATAGGCCCCATCTCTAAATTGTCAGTTCTGGCCAAGGTTCTTGAACGCCTAGTGAGTGAACAGGTAAAGGTGTTTTTATGTAAAAATGACATCCTATGTAAACATCAGTCAAGTTTCAGAAAGCAACATAGCACCATCACTGCGACAATGTGGTGAATGATATTGCGGGTATCTTAGACAATAAGCAGAGTTGTGCAGCTCTGTTTATTGATCTTTCCAAAGCTTTCGATACCCTCGATCATCATATCCTGAAGCAGAGACTGGCCAGTATTGGCATATCCAGCCCTGCAGTGGGGGGGTTTGTGAACTACCTCTCTGAAAGGTCCCAATGTGTTCATTTTGATGGGCTGTCTTCTGAGTGGTTAAACATACTAATGGTGTACCACAAGGTTCTGTTTTATGTCCCACTATTATTTTCCATCTATATCAACAGTTTAGGTGAAAATGTGGCTGAAGCAACTTTACATTTTTATGCGGACGTTACCGTGATGTATTGTGCAGGTCCGTCAATTAAGGAGGCTGTTATTAAATGACAGGCTGTTTTTAACATCAGTGTTTCCCCTACCATTGTCTTGGCGGGGCGCTGCGCCCTGCCAACGGAGCCCCGCGCCCTGCCTGAAATTCAAGGTGTTTTTTTTATTTAAAAATATATATATATATATAGCACCAAATTGCAACTGAAGTAATCTATCTACGGTCACTTTTCACATTGAACATGTGCTCTTTTATTAAATAAACTAAACGCCTATGTTATTTATCCAATGTGCATGTTTCAGTGTCCACTGCTTTGCGTATTCACATTCTCCCTCCGCTCTGTTTCTGAAGGGCGGGGCTCCGCTCCCCCCCACCCACACACACACGCGAATGCACACACTCACAATCAGAGACAAGAGCGGAGGAAAAGAGGAGAACAACAAAGTGTAAAAAAGTCAAACAAATCTGCATTATTGCGCCGAGCTCTGCTGTCTGCCCGTTTGTGTCCCCCCCAGTTTCAAATTAATTTATTATTATTTTTTAACTGCAAGCCGTTATCGTCACGGGAGAAGGACACACACAGCCTGCCCAGGTGGACGCGCGCGAACGCGACAACGAACGTAGCGTGCGCATTCTAAAAATAGCTCACAGATGGTGAGCAGGTACCGCGGTTTTGAACTACAGTATTGAATTTGACAGAAAACAACAATGAAACGCCAGCAGAAGCATAGCCTAATGAGTTGGGTGAAAAAAAAGACAGGAGATGTGAGTTGGTTTATTCAGTAAATTAGCTCAAGATAATTGGATGTTCTGTCACTTGTTGATGTGAGGCTAATGGAGGATTTGCTAGCTTGATGCTACCGGCATTTAGCGGAAGTGACTCAACAAATTGCCACTTAAAATGTGTCAGCAATGTATGACAAGCAGACTGCTTGTTTAATGTTAGACTCACACCAATAGCTCAATATGATCATAACTATAGGTTACTTACGTAACCCCAGTTCTCAGAGTAACATGAAGTGAGATGTCTCACTATGGGATGCGCCTCATCCGCGGAGCAAACACCATAGCAAGGAGGGCCGTCTGGTGAGACGTCTCACTTCATGTTACTCTGAGAACCGGGGTTACGTAAGTAACCTATAGTTCTCATTCATAACACTCCGTTCGATGTCTCACTATGGGATATTGTAGCTCCCGTATTGCCAGACGAGCTTATCTCGAAAATCACCAAACCAACCAGAACTTAACAGGTAGAGCTCTGACTCAACAGGGTGCCCAGCACTGCTCGGGCCACACTGGGAGCAGAGACGTCTAGCCTGTAAAAGCAGACAAAAGTGGGCGGCGAGGACCAGCTCGCTGCTGCACAAATGTCTTGGATGGAGACACCCTTGAACAAAGCCCAGGATGTAGCCAGACCACGAGTCGAATGAGCACGCAAACCCGAAAGGTGCCTGCAGACCCTGACTCGTGTAAGCCAAAGCAATTGCCTCCATAATCCAGTGAGGGAGCCGTTGCTTAGTAACAGGCTTGCCCTTCTGAGGGTTAGCCCAGGACACAAAGAGTTGGTCATTATGACGAAACTCTTTTGACCTGTCCATATAAGTGCGTAAAGCACGGACTGGACATAGCACATTCGGCTGCTGTTCCCTGGAGGGACACAGCGGCGGAAGAAATGCCTCAATGTCAATTGGGGTACATGAACCAACCACCTTAGGTATAAAGGCAGGGTTGGGCTTCAGCAACACTCTCGTTTGCCCCGGGGCGAACTGAGTGCATGAAGGATGTACAGATAGCGCATGAATGTCACTGACTCGCTTGGCGGATGCCAGGGCCAGTAACAGCACTGTCTTGAGTGACAGGTGCTTCATGTCAGCTTCTTCCAGGGGTTCAAATGGGGTTCGAGTGAGCCCATCTAAAACCACTGTCAAGTCCCATAAGGGCACCAGTGACCTGGAAACAGGAAGGAGCCTGCGAGCTCCCTTAATAAAACGGCAGACCAAAGGATGTTGGCTGGCCGTCTTACCCTCAAAGCCAACATGGCATGAAGCAATAGCAGCCAGGTAGGCTTTGATCGTGGAGAAAGCTCTGGGTTTTTCAATTAGGTCCTGTAGAAATGATAAAATCACTCCCACAGGGCATTGAAAAGAGGTGTGCCCTTTTTGAAGGCACCATTCCTCAAACACCCTCCACTTACAGTCATAAAGAGACCTGGTGGAGGAAGCTCTCGCACTCTGAATAGTGTTTATCACCTTCTGCGGGAGACCCACTGTATTCAGATTGTACCACTCACGGGCCAGGCCCATAGGGCCATGCGCTCTGGGTGTGGGTGAAAGATCATCCCCCCCGCCTGAGACAGTATGTCTCTGCGTAGGGGGAGCTGCCACGGCTGACCGCACAGCAGCTGATAGATCTCCGCCAGCCAGTACATTGCAGGCCAGTGCGGAGCTATCAGGATCAGTGTGTGGCGCTGTTCCCTCACTCTGGCCAGAGTTGGGGGTATCAGTGCCAGGGGTGGAAACGCGTACAGGAGGACCGGAGGCCAAATGTGCGCGTCCACGCCTAATGGTGCGTTTTGATCGCGCATTGAAAAGAAAAGCTGATATTGAGCATTTTCTTTTGATGCGAACAGATCTACCGCGGCTCGGCCGTAACGCACCCACAGCTGGCTCACAACCATTGGATGTGGAGTCCAGTCTGCATATAGTGGTACACCTCTGGACAGCAGGTCTGCCCCGAGGTTCATTACACCCGGTACGTGCGTCGGTCTCAGAGAGAGGAGACGGCCGCAGCTCCACAAGATCAGTTTGCGTGCCAGCATGTGTAACTGGAGAGAGCACAAACCCCCTTGTCGGTTTATATACGATATTGTGGTCGTATTGTCCGTCCTCACGAGGACATGGTGTCCTCTGAGAAAAGGCAGAAAGCGTTTTAGGGTGAGGAACACCGCTAAAAGCTCCAGGTAATTTATGTGCGCCCGCTGGAGGTCCCTGCTCCAGAGACCCCTCACCGGACAACCTTCGTAAATACCTCCCCAGCCCGTCAGACATGCGTCTGTGGTGACCACCTTCCGCGATAGGACAGCACCCATAGGCACGCACCGTACTAGAAAAGTCGGGTGCAGCCAGTGGCGCAATGCCATTACGCATTTCACAGTAACCATCACTCTCCGCGCGGTTTAGTTTTAGAGCCGCTACCCAGGGCTGAAACTCCCTCATGTGTAAGCGTCCCAGTCGTACGACCAGGATGGCTGACGCCATGAGCCCCAGTTACCGCAGGCATGATCTGAAAAGAACATGTTTGCGCAGCTGGAAATGAGCGAGACAAGTTCTGAAAGCTTTCACTCTTTCCGCTGACAGGCGGGCTGTAAAGGGCACCGAGTTCAGGTGTAAACCCAGGAAGAGTACAGTCTGGGCTGGGCACAACATGCTCTTCTCTGTGTTTATTATGAAACCCAGGTTGAGCAGGTGCTTTACGAGGACATTTGTCTGCGTAATAGCCTCCTGTTCCGACTGTGCGAGAAGCAGCCAGTCGTCTAGGTAGGTTGCCAGGCGAATACCCTGTTGTCTTAACGGGTCTATTGCGGCTTCCGTACATCGTACAAACACTCTTGGACTGAGAGACAGACCGAAGAGAAGTACTCTGTATTCGTAACAGATCCACTGAAATGCGAACCTCAGATATTTCCTGTGTGGGATACTGGGATATGGAAATACGCATCTTTCAGGTCGACTGATGTAAACCAGTCGTTTTGTCGCACGAGACCCAGCAGAGATGTGTGAGTGAGCATTCTGAATTTGTATCTTTTTAGATATTTGTTCAGAGCCCTCAAATCTAGTATTGGCCGAATTCCGTTCCCTCCCCGTTTGGGAACGAGGAAATACTGGGAATAAAAGCCGCTCTGACTCTGCTCGGCGGGTATTATAGATATAGCCTTCTTTTCTAGAAGTGAGAGAATCTCTCTCTCTAGAATATGGGCTGACTCTCCCCGGGCTTGTGAATACAGTATGCCCGAGAAGCGAGGGGGGGTGACAGCGAATTGGAGTCTGTAGCCCTGTGTTACTGTCTTGAAAACCCAAGTGGACATTGTGAGCATCTCCCACTGTTTGCTCCTTAGAGCCAGCAGAGATGTCACGTCTCTTACCCTCTGAGTCTCTATTTGTTGTGTTATGGGGCCCTCTAGTGTCTGAACACGGTGGTACCCCATTTCGACAATCCCCACCGACACTGCGCATGCGCGTGACGGTGGTGCCTTCATAACCCCAGCCGGCACTGCGCATGCGCGTGACGGTGGTGGCTTTATAACCCCAGTCGTCACTGCGCATGCGCGTGGCGGTGGTGCCTTCACAGACCCGTCAATTATCCGCCTTTTGAGAGAGGCTGTAGCTGCTCTCAAAAGGGGAACAATTGGCGGACTGTTTATTGGTTTTATTGGTTTTATTGTTTTTCTTTTAATTTTTTTGAGCTGCGCCCTCGGCCTGAAGCTTGGATGCGTCAGCGGAAAATTGTTTATAAGAGAAAACAGAACAATATCGTGACGTGTTTTTGCAGACTTGAGGATGGCGTTGAGGCATCTCTCGAGGCAGCGGGAACACATCTGGAGCTGGGGAACCGTGGACTTCCAGCTCTGTCACGGAGGAGAGAAGAGGAGGCTGTCAGGCCGCCCGCTTCTTCTTCCTCGACTGCTGGCCGAAATTCTGGGTTGGCTGCGCCTGGGCTGCAGCCGGAACTAGAGATTTTCTGGGCCAACTCGCCCTCGTCTCCTGCCTGGGCTGGGGACTCGGGGCGGGCTGTGACCTCTGCTGCTTCGGTACTTTGAACCGAGCAGTTGAGGTAGCTTGGGCGAAGGACTGCCGCTGTGGAGGCAGCGGCTGGACCCTTCGAGGGAGACAGAGGTGGAGGGCCTCGTCCTCCTTCTTCTTGGAATTCGCATCTCTTCTGCATGGAGACGAGAGCAGAGCCAAAAATCCCCTCGGGAACGATGGGCATGTCCAGCACATCCTCCTTTTCCCGGTCTGGGAGGTTGGTGAGGTTGAGCCATCTAGCTCTTTCCTGCACCACCATGATTCCCATTGCCTTGCCCGTGGCCTGGACGATGCAGCGTTGAACGCGGAGACAGATGTCCGTGATCGCGGCTATCTCGTCCAGTACTGCCGGTCCAGGATTGCTTGACAGATCCTCGCTGAGCTCCGCTTGGTATGCGGTTAGCAGCGAGGAAACGTTCAAAGCCCTGGCGGACAACGCTGCGGCTCTGTAGGACCGTTCAGTCATGGTCGACTGGAATCGGTCCGTCTTCGCCGGCAGCATGGGGTTCCTGCTTGGTGTAGTGGCCATCCTCGGTAGGAGGTGGGCTGCCACCAGCGGTTCCATAGGCGGTATGCGGAGCAGGCCGAGCCTCTCCATACCGTCACAGTCCAGGGAGGAGGCACCCTGGATTGGGGCCTTGTTGCTGAAGGGCCGGTCTCTCCACGAGACCGACACCTCATCCAACATCTCCGGGAAGACCGGAAGGAGTTGCCTCTTTGTCCTCGTTGCCTCTTTGTCCTCGTTGCTTGGGGCAAATTGTTCCCCTCGTAACGGGACCTGGAGGTCTCCTTGGCCATTTCGGGCCATGGGATGTCTAGTCTGGACGCGGCACGCTGACACACGGCCTGCAGTTCCAAACTTAGACAGGGCGAAGCTGGTGTGCTATCGCCCGGGAGAGCAGCCATCGCTCCCGGCTTTGCAGCCTGAGCCGATGACATGAAGATGTTGTCTTCCTGCTCATCCGAGTCGGACAGGAGGAATCCAGAGGCATCCTCTTCGTCCTCCGTGTAGTCCAACTCCAGGACATCTTCCGCGGGCGAGACCATGGTGAGGTCCAGACGGGAGCCCCAGCTTGGTGTAGCGTGGGGCTCCGCTCTCGCGTCTCTCGCTGCCACCGAGTCCCAGCCTGACACGGTGCGGGACTCCGGTTCTGCAGCTGCCACTGCTGATGAGCTCCAGACCGACACAGTGCGGGGCTCCATCTCTGTGGCGGACGCCCCCGTGTCTTGATTTCCGTCCGGCAAATCAGGGGACATGAGGGGGTCCTGACCCGACAAGCTAGCTTGGCGAGCTAGACGTCGGCGGAGGCTCTTTATGGTGAAACGGGCACAATGCCCGCATGAGACGGGGTTGTCGATAGCCTCCTGGGCATGTTGCAGCCCGAGGCAGGACGAGCAGACCTGGTGTGAGTCTGCGTCCGAAATCTTCAACCCGCAGAGCCGAGCCTCCGATTCCCTTACTCCTCTGGTGTGAGGGAGAGACGTATCCATCTTGTTCGCCATTATGGCGACGTGGGAAGGACGCGCTCGTAGCAGGTACTTCGCAGAGAAAAAAATCTTCTCCAACCTGTCGTTAGTCCGAAGAAAAGACGACTTTTCTCGAAGAATATTACCTGAAGTGGCAATATTCTCTTAGTCCTATTCTTCTCTGGTGTGAGAAGAAAAGAAAAAACGTCCTCGCTATCGTGGTGTCTGTAGCGAGGGAGGCAAGCTAGCAACAGGTGTGCTGCTAGCTTGAAAGTCAAAACCTTACCTTTTTAATTTCCGGAGAAAGGAAAAAGGCGAGGTCGATTGTAGTATTAACAGGTATGTTAATACTAACAGTCTTCTTGCAGAAGCATAAAAGTAGCCGGCGAGCGCCCGTCGACCGAAGTTAGCTTTGGTTCAGTCTGTGGACTGTTAAGCTAGCCCGGCTACCGATATAGAGATGTGCTCTGAAGTGAGAAGAGGTGTTCTAATGACGCATGCGACGTAGCGCAAGCTACTTATAGTGGGTGGATTCCCTGACGCTGACGTCAAGATCACCTGCCAATCAGGATTGGCGTAATGAGATTGATGCTTCTGTTTGCTCCGCGGATGAGGCTCATCTCATAGTGAGATGGGAGGGTTATGAATGAGAACACGATTGCTTTCATATCAGAGATCAGATGAGGTGGAGCTGCCTCCAGCAATAGAGGATGAGGCAGAGAGAAGCAGCAGCAGCACAGGGTTGCAGCAGGTATGTCATATGCTGTAGTCAGGTGATTTAAATGTATCAATGAAAGGAAGAAGTGTAGGCTACATGATAAGAAGGGAATACAGTTTGAATAAAATTAATAAAGTACAGTGTAACACTGTACTTTATTAATTTTTAATGTACAAATACTTTGTTACTGTACGATATCAATAACAATAATCCACAGCTCCTCTCTCTGCTCCAGAGGATTCAAAAAATGTGGGTGCCCCGAATTTTTTTTTCCGGGTACCCGAGCAGCACCCTGCCAAGGCAGTAAACCTAGGAGAAACACTGAACATTATTCAGACTCAGCTCTCTGAGTTTAAGCTTCTTTTAAATGTTGAAGGTAATGCTATTTTTAAAAGCCAAAAAGACACCGCAGACCACTTTGGATATTGTTACTGCGCAAGGAAAAGTACTTGAAGTGGTTGTCTGTTATAAATACCTTGGTATCTGGCTTGATGATTGTCTCTCTTTTAAACTTCAGGTCAATAATCTGCTTAGAAAGCTGAGGGTGAAGCTAGGTTTCTTTTTCAGAAACAAGTCCCCTTTCTCACTTGAGGCCAGGAAAAGGCTAGTCTCTGTGACCTTTTTACCTGTGCTGGACTATGGTGATCTGATCTATGTGAATGCACCTGCCCATTACCTGAACAAGTTAGATGCCGATTACAGTGCGCTGAGATTTGTTACAAACTGTAAAGTACTCACTCATCACTGTACCCTGTATGCCAGGGCAGGTTTGCCTTCACTAACTGTACGGAGGCTCAATCATTGGTACATGTTCATCTACAAAGCCATGTTGGGTAAACTACCATCTTACATCTGCTCTCTGATCTCACAGAGAGTTGCAAGTAGCTATTGCCTAAGGTCTCAGGATGTGTTTTTGTTACATGTGCCAAATGCTAGGACTGATTTAGGTACAAACGCTTTTATGTGCGCAGCTCCTCTAGCTTGGAACACTCTACAAAAAAAATTGAAACAACATTTTTTTGTTCCCCTGCATCGTTTTAAAGCTAGGCTGGATGCAATGTAATTTGATACTCTTGGTACCTGTCATTGTCCATACAGTAGGTTTGTAAATTGTACCCCTGTAATTATGTTGTATGATGTCCTTTTTGTTTTCTATTGTTTTTATGTTTTTATGTATAACCAACTTGCTGCAGGTCGCCCTTGAAAAAGACATTGTTTTGATCTGAATGGGATTTCACCTGAGGCAGTTCAACATATATTAGCCGTCTTACCTAATCCAAAACAAACGCGCTCTCACTAAACTGTCGTACGACGCCGGTTATCAACTCGTTAACTCAAGCCAGCTTTGCCCTATCTAGTTAGGTGCGCGTTCACATAAAAGGGGTGGTATTTGGAGCATTCAACCAATCACAAACATGGACAAGCGTACTGACAGCGCAGCGCGTCATACTTCCTGAATGAAAAGTCAACTTTAATTAGACAAATATGAAGACGTTAAACTTTAAGCATCCATGACTTAAACACTTTATCCAGGATAAAAGCCACATAGTTGCACCTGCAAGGTGAATACAGCTGGTAAAAGAAAAAGTGTTTGAATGCGTACATTAACAGGTTTATGATATCAGTGCCCCGTCTAAGACATTAGTGGATCTGACTTTAATTACATCTGACTCTAGTGTTTCGTCAACTTAATGTGTTGCTTAAAATAATACTTCTGCATACAGTATGTGACACTGTAAGTGTTACACGGGCAGATACGGCTCAAGTAGCTGACTCAGATAAGGAAATATATTATACATTATGATGTGATATGAATGATAATGGGACAGTCACATCGACGTCTGCACTCACAGCGCCACGGACTGTACGTAATGTTACTTTGATCCGGTTACTTATGTTGTGGCAGATATTTAAGAAAGCTTTCTTAACGGTTATGTTATAATAGTCAGATTGCTCTGAAGATGGGAGGTGATATTCTATTCATTTTCACGTTCAAACAGTCAGTTGATTTTTGCCAGCCGTTTTTCCTGCAACGGCAGTTTAAACTGTATTTCCTTTCTCCTGTAATATGACTTGATCGCTTTAAACTCCGCACACTGAGCTCTGATTGGTCAGCAGGCGGTGCTTTTACTGAATTTATCTCTTATCCTGGAACCTATCCTGCTCTGGAGCAGGCTAGCCGTTCAGCATAAGTTATCATGGAGATCTAGCCCGCTAAGAAGTTAACCAGCATCGTAGGACCGGAAACTCAGAGTTTTCCCTGAAGTTAGCTCGCTAAGCAAAAATCCGGCTTCGTAGTACAGGCCTCTAGTTAAATAAAGGCTACAAACAAACTACCAATGTTTTGTATCGGCTCAATCAGTTAATAGGGGGTTTATTTTCATCAGCAAGGCCACAGAGCGGTTTTACAGCGCAAGGTGGAGGTTTACTGTCACTCAGTGACAGATCCTGGGTAGCTTCCCCGCTTTCACCTTACTCCCATAATACACTGCTGCTACTCACAAACTACATCCACACACACACACCCACACACACACACACACACACACACACACACACACACACACACACACACACATACACACACACACACACACACACACACACACACACACACACACACACACACACACACACACACACACACACACACACACACACACACACACACACACACCCATACCCACACAGCTTTCTCACCAGTGTCTGGGATTCCAGCAATTAATGGGGCGATAAATGAGATTGTTACTGATGTGTGGTAGCGAAGGTGTGGGGGTGTTGGAGGGAGACTCGAGGAAGACAGAGAGGTGGGAGCGGCAAATGGCGTGAAGATGTTGTGATGCAAATTTAAAACTTTTGCATGATTCAAATGTAGGTTAAAGTTCTCAAAAATAGAGTTGAATGTAACCTTTCCTATCTCTGCAACACAGCCGTGAAGCTAAAAAACGTGCAGAGAACAGCAAAAATAAATGCTTTAATAGGAGTTTCTTTATGGCTCATATTTGCATCAGCTCTGTATGATCTGCAGTAAAATACTTAAATGTTTGTTCTGCAATAATATGGGACAGATGTTCATTTACATCAGATATAATAACTTCTGCCATAGGTACAATTCTACCCTCAGACGTACAATATATAAACCATCTGTGACGTTAATGGCATACTAACCCAGACATCAAGAAATCTGCTTCCGGGCTAAATCCACTTTCCTTCAACTGCCAAATTCTGCTTCTGGTAGTGATTTCCCAATATTTTCTGAAATGCCCTATGACCAACCCCCAGAGAACAGGGGTACACTTCTTGGCTCCTTATGCTGCATTAGAGATTAATGCTGTAGTGTAAAAGCAAGAGCTTGAATTTTTCCACTGAGAAAACTCTTCTTCCACTCCAAACACAACATGTTGTTGTAGCTCCAATGCATTACAGTATGTATCATATAAGATAAGACTTACATATTTGATCCCAAATTTGGAAATGTTCCGTTACAGCAGGATGTAAACAAGGCATTGAACATAATATGAAAATGAAAAAAGACCAGAAAAACAAAAAAAACAAATACAAGCGTCTGAAAATGTGAAGATAAAACTAAACTAGAAATTAAAATGTATATTGACAGGGGGAAAAAAAATATATCTGTAGACTATCTGTTGAATACACCACCTCTCTGGGGGGGAAGGAGTCGGAGCTTGTGCGGGAGGTGGAGCGTTACCAGTTGGATCTGGTTGGGCTCACCTCTACGCACAGCGTCGGCTCTGGAACCTTACTTCTGGATAGGGGTTGGACTCTATTCTTCTCCGGAGTTGCTCAAGGTGTGAGGCGCCGGGCGGGTGTGGGGATACTCACAAGTCCCCGGTTGGGTGCTTCGTTGTTGGAGTCTACCCCAGTGGACGAGAGGGTTGCCTCCCTACGCCTGCGGGTTATGGGGGGGAAAACTCTGACTGTTGTGTGTGCTTATGCACCCAACAGCAGTTCAGAGTATACGGCCTTCTTGGAGACCCTGGAAAGAGTCCTGTATGGGGCTCCTGAAGGGGACTCTTTAATCTTGCTGGGAGACTTCAACGCACATGTGGGCAATGATGGAGACACTTGGAGGGGAGTGATTGGGAGGAACGGCCCCCCTGATCTGAACCGGAGTGGTGGTTTGTTACTGGACTTCTGTGCTAGTCATGGATTGGCCATAACAAACACCATGTTCGAACATAAGGATGCTCATAAGTGTACGTGGTACCAGAGCACCCTAGGCAGAAGGTCCATGATCGATTTGGTTATCGTATCATCGGACCTGAGGCCGTATGTTTTGGACACTCGGGTAAAGAGAGGGGCGGAGTTGTCAACTGATCACCATCTGGTGGTGAGTTGGGTCGAGTGGCGGGGGAAGCCTTTGGATAGACCTGGTAAGCCCAAACGTGTAGTTCGGGTGAACTGGGAACGTCTGGAGGAGGCCCAAGTTCAGGAGGCCTTCAACTCACACCTCCGGCGGAGCTTTTCGGGCATTCCTGTGGAGGTTGGGGACATTGAACCAGAGTGGTCGGTGTTCAAAGCCTCTATTGCCGAAGCCGCGGCGGGGAGCTGTGGTCTCAAGGTCCTAGGTGCCTCAAGGGGCGGTAACCCTCGAACCTCCTGGTGGACACCGGTGGTCAGGGAAGCCGTCCGACTGAAGAAGGAGGCCTTCAGGGATTTGTTATCCCGGGGGACTCCCGAGGCAGTTGCAAGGTACCGACAGGCCCGAAGGGCAGCAGCCTCAGCCGTGGCCGAGGCAAAGCAGCGGGTGTGGGAGAAGTTCGGAGAAGACATGGAAAAAGACTTTCGGGCGGCACCAAAGTTGTTCTGGAAAACTGTCCGACACCTCAGGAGGGGGAAGCAGGGAACCATCCAAGCTGTGTACAGTAAGGATGGGACGTTGTTGACCTCAACTGATGGAGTGTTAGGGCGTTGGAAGGAGCACTTTGAGGAACTCCTGAACCCGACAACTCCGCCCTCTATGTTAGAGGCAGAGCTGGAGTATGAAGGGGGATCGACACCAATCTCCCGGGGGGAGGTCACTGAGGTCGTCAAACAACTTCACAGTGGCAAAGCCCCGGGGGTGGATGAGATCCGCCCAGAAATGCTGAAGGCTCTGGGTGTTGAGGGACTGTCATGGTTGACACGTCTCATCAACGTTGCGTGGAAGTCGGAAACAGTACCGAAGGAGTGGCAGACCGGAGTGGTGGTTCCCCTTTTCAAAAAGGGGGATCAGAGGGTGTGTGCCAATTACCGAGGCATCACACTACTCAGCCTCCCCGGGAAAGTTTACTCTAAGGTACTCGAAAGGAGGGTCAGGCCGATTGTCGAACCTCAGATTGAGGAGGAACAATGCGGATTCCGTCCTGGTCGTGGAACGACGGATCAGCTTTTTACTCTCGCAAGGATCCTGGAGGGTGCCTGGGAGTATGCTTATCCAGTCTACATGTGTTTTGTAGACTTGGAGAAGGCATATGACCGGGTTCCAAGGGAGTCACTGTGGGAGGTGCTGCGGGAGTATGGGGTGAGGGGGTCTCTACTCAGGGCCATCCAATCTCTGTACTCCCAAAGCGAGAGCTGTGTCCGGGTCCTCGGCAGTAAGTCGGACCCATTTCAGGTGAGGGTTGGCCTCCGCCAGGGCTGCGCTTTGTCACCAATCCTGTTTGTAATATACATGGATCGGATTTCGAGGCGTAGTCGTGGGGGAGGGGGTCTGCAGTTCGGTGGACTAAGGATTGCACCACTGCTTTTTGCAGATGATGTGGTTCTGATGGCTTCATCGGTCTGCGACCTTCAGCACTCACTGGATCGGTTCGCAACCGAGTGTGAAGCGGCTGGGATGAGGATCAGCACCTCCAAATCTGAGGCCATGGTTCTCAGCAGGAAACCGATGGACTGTCCACTCCAAGTAGGGAATGAGTCCTTACCCCAAGTGAAGGAGTTCAAGTATCTCGGGGTCTTGTTCTCGAGTGAGGGAACAATGGAGCGTGAGATGGGTCGGAGAATCGGAGCAGCGGGAGCGGTACTGCAGTCTCTTTACCGCACCGTTGTGACGAAAAGGGAGCTGAGCCAAAAGGCAAAGCTCTCTGTCTACCGGGCCATTTTCGTTCCTACCCTCACCTATGGTCATGAAGGATGGGTCATGACCGAAAGAACGAGATCGCGGGTACAAGCGGCCGAGATGGGTTTTCTCCGCAGGGTGGCTGGTGTCTCCCTTAGGGATAAGGTGAGAAGTTCGGTCATCCGGGAGGGACTCTGAGTTGAACCGCTCCTCCTTCGCGTCGAAAGGAGCCAGTTGAGGTGGTTCGGGCACCTAGTTAGGATGCCACCTGGGCGCCTCCCTAGGGAGGTGTTCCAGGCACGTCCAGCTGGGAAGAGACCAAGGGGTAGACCTAGAACCAGATGGAGGGATTATATCTCTTCTCTGGCCTGGGAGCGCCTTGGGATCCCCCAGTCAGAGCTGGTTGATGTGGCCAGGGAAAAGAAAGTTTGGGGCTCTCTGCTGGAACTGCTACCTCCGCGACCCGACCACGGATAAGCGGGAGAAGATGGATGGATGGATGGATATCTGTTGAATATACACTATGAACGGCAAACATCTACTTGTATAATTTTCCTGAATTTGGAAAAATATACATTAAATAAAGCAATTGCTTGGCGAATCTGCAGAACCCACTCTTGCCAGTGATGTTTGGATAGCTGAACATTTTTCTGCTATGGTACCCACGCATGGGAATATCCTCATGATTTTACTACTGTATGCTTACAGTTGGCTAGAGAAAGATAACAATAAATGAAGTTTTTCCCTTTTTTTAAACAAAAAAATGTAAAGACTGATGTAGTCTGGATTTTCTGGAGGTCTTTGCTACACTAAGTTCTGCCTTTGCTCCCCACTGGCAGCACATCCTATTGTCTTTTTACACAGAGCCATATGATGACCCACATCCTCTGACAGCGAGACTGATCTGAATTGCTGATTACCTCTGCGTCTCCATTTGTCTCCCTCACTGCTGATCCTCAGCAGTGGCACTGGAATACTACCATCCAGAGGGGAGACACAATAAGAGAGGGTCGGCCCTGTGCAGACGTCTCTCCTCAGGGGGCTCATTCCTCCTGCAGGTGGATGGTCCATCAGGAGGAAAAGCCATCCATTTATATCACTTAATCCACAGGACACACTATTAGGGCGCTAGACAGGGGGAGGAAAACACACACGTACGTACTTAGGCACTTCTACACACAGACAGTAAAACACACACACACACACACACACACACACACACACACACACACACACACACACACACACACACACACACACACACACACACACACACACACACACACACACACACACACACACATATGCATATGCATATAAACATTAGGTCATGTATACTCAAATCTGTCACGGACAGCACATCCCAGTAAGTCTTGTTAATGCTTAGCGTGTGTGTGTGTGTGTGTGTGTGTGTGTGTGTGTGTGTGTGTGTGTGTGTGTGTGTGTGTGTGTGTGTGTGTGTGTGTGTGTGTGTGTGTGTGTGTGTGTGTGTGTGTGTGTGTGTGTGTGTGTGTGTGTGTGTGTGTGTGTGTGTGTGTGTGTGTGTGTGTGTGTGTGTGTGTGTGTGTGTGTGTGTGTGTTAATGCAGTATTACATGTAATTTTCATGTCATTAGTCAAGGGATAGATTTGCATAATCTGCCAGGGCTTCATCCTATAATATACCTTTAATAATTTATTTCATCAAATTCTGTGATGGGGTATTTCAACCGAAAAGCAATTTTATCCCCTATTATTCTAGCACCTATTTAGTAATTTAAACAAAACCATCTTAATTGTTATATATGCTATTTTTCTATGTGTATGCTACTGTGTTCACACCTGTTAGCAAGTGTTTTAACATGTCTAATGTATCATTGAGTTTGTATTTTCTATATGTGTCTGAAACTTGTTTGATACATTAGGAGTTTCATTTTTCTACCATGACATTTTTCCTCCATTCTTGGATGTATGGCTGGCAGTGCTGCTTGTTTTTTGTCACCGTGTCGCTCAGTAATCTGTGACTGCACACAACAAATGTCTCCAATCTGCTGTCTAATCACGGCTCAAAGCGGGGGAACAATAACATGCTGACATCATACAGCAGATTATGGTGAATCTGCTCTGCTCTCAAAGGGCTTCGCCGATCTGTTCCACCAATGTTACTCTTCCACACTGGAGGGAACAGAAAATAAACATTTCTGCTATCTTTTTATTTGGAGTTCAGGTCCTTAACGTTAAACTCATCAAGAACAAATTAAACCAGTTACTTTGAGAAACTAAAGCTTCATTTTTGTTTTGAATGGCAATTTTAATAAACCATATTTCAAGCTGTGTAATTCAGGATGAAAAACAGCCATAAACACAGTCTCAGAATAATTTCACCCACTGGTTTTGTCATTATTCTTAGAAAGATGGCAGTGTTCGTTTGACGTCCCATTTACAATGGGCTCCAGCTGTGGTTGAAAATATGATCCATTTACACAGACTTATCAAACTCGAAAATGCACCAAATGAATGAGAGCCATCCATGCATAATACATTTAATATTTAAAATGACTGGGACCATATTTTATCTCTATGACCACGCCTTTAGCACATAACAACATTTCCAATCTCTGCCTTGCGGAATCCAGCTGTCAATCAAATGATATTACTGCAGCAAAAATAGCAAGCTGGAAACAGAATCAATTGGATATGGCACAACTGGTAATGATATAATCAATATGCATCATGTTCTGTGTTTTAGATAAGGCATTTAATCATACTAATGACTATTCCTTAAAGTGAGTAATTGAAGCATGAGGACACATTTCAAATGCTACACTTGTCCTCTCAGTCCGGTTGGGCTTGTGCTGAGAATTTAATCTCTTCAACTGAACAAATTGACTGAATGCAGCGAGCGCCGCAGCACAGTGACCTTTTCCCCAAAAGTTCTGCAGTACAGCCTAGCTCCAGTTTGATATCTACTGTGTACAATTGAAAAAGATACCAGTTGAATAGGCAGCCCATTCCTCTGACTTGACCGCAAATAGATCTATATGTCCTCCCTCCTGCCCCTCTCATACCTTTCTGAATCCATCTGAATTGCAGGAGACCCCAGCCAATAAAACCTGCTCTTCATAAGTCTGGAGGGGAGAGCCGGGCTAAGTTTGGGGAAATTGCAGGATGGAAAAGGCAATATATGGCTTAAAGATAAGACAGAGCAGAGGGACCAGCTGCTTAAGGCTGTGATTTACACTTGGGGTTCAGAGACAGGAGTGTGGGGGAGGGGGGGGGGGAGGCTCTGAGCTAACTGGCTGTTGGCTGCACACATTGGTACATGGTTGGTAATTTCCATACTATAATTACGTATTGGTAAGATTAAGGGACGTTGACTGACGTGTTGCGCCTGAAATGATTCTAAAAATAATGACAGCTCGCTCAAGAGTGAGATTGCTACCGGCAGAGAAGCCTTAAAGGTATAATTTTTCCATCTGTCATTCTTTTAGTCCTTCTCCATCGCTATCCACCTGTCCAGATAGTGACTTCTGTCCCTGTCTGTCTTCCAAGATGGAGCAGAATTTGATGTGACATCGAACAAACATCCATTGACAAACGAATGAGCAGTAATAAGGAGAAAAATTGTTTTGTGGGCCGAGCCTTACGCCAACAGGTTTTTTGAAAGGTGTCATGTTCAGTTCTTTAACCGTCAACCTATTCCTCACTATTTCTCTCGCTATATATTTGACCATAAGTGACATTTCATCAGTATATTTCTACATTCACATAATGTGAGCATTTGTGTGTGTGTATGTTGTCTGTGTGCATGCATGTGTTGTGAGGTTGATTGATGGATGGATGATGACATGGCTGTCATGCAAGAGTTGTCATGCATTTTCTTATTTGTCTGCCTGGAAAACGATGCATGCCTCAAAGTGCTCCCTATTCACTCACTCACACGCACGCACGCACGCACGCACGCACGCACGCACGCACGCACGCACGCACACACACACACACACACACACACACACACACACACACACACACACACACACACACACACACACACACACACACACACACACACACACACACACACACACACACACACACACACACACACACACACAGACAGACCAGCACATGTACAGAAACAGCTGTGCTGAAGCACGTCAACACAAATGAACAGTTTTGTGTCTGTTGTGTCATGCTGGGTGATGTGTTAGTGCTGTGTTGGCTCCTAATGGCAGACAGGAGTTTTCCATAAGGCAGGAGACCGGGCCCTGGGCAGGAGATAACAGATAATGGAGAAGGGGAGTCTGGGGGGAAATACGGACAAGTGACAGGTAAAAAGAGAGGAAGGGATAATGGGAGATGTATTGACTAAAGGGCACCAGTCAATCACAATGAAAAATGCTTTAAAGGAATACTCTCCCAAATCTATAAAAATGTATATCTATTACCAACCGTTATCTTGAAGTTGTGAAGAAAACTTTTAACTTTCAATCAAAGGGAAACACAAGCATACATCTTGACAATGTATGCATCCCTAAATGGTATTCAAAAGGTACTAAGGTGTGTTTACCAAAACAACCTGGCATGGGTCAAGATCCAAAAATCCTTGATTTTACAATTCACAAAATTGATCTTGTTTTTCTTTAGACCCAACCTCGCCAGTAAATGCCAACATCTTCAAATTCAACTTTTGTATCACAGGCTTTCCTTTTCAATATGAAGTCTCAAAATCAATCCTAAACAAGTATCATATCATCAGGGTTATTACTTTAGCTATAGCGAGGTTACCCCAGTGCAAAAAACGCATTATGCAACTGTTTTCACAGGTGGATTGGTACCACTACTTATGAGAGAAAGGGAGATTTGTTTTGTCCTCTCTCACTGGCAGGTAAACTCAGCAGCCAATCACAGCCCTGCTCACCACAATCACACCATTGAGAGGCAATCTGGTTGAGCTCGGCTTGGTCAGGAGGCGTGTATGTTAAAGCACCGTGCTCAAAGAACTGTTAGCTTTACTCTGCAAATCGCTGAAAACACATCAGCATCCCAGACACCTCATTACAGTCATCTCTCTCTCTTTCTCTCTCTCTCTCTTCTTGCTGGTCCAATCTCTGCCTCTCGATTTTTCTCCTGCCTATACGCCTAGAACAAACACACACACACACCAATACTCATTACAGTAATCCTTATTGTCCAGGAAGTGGAAGCCGTAGCTTTTTCTCTAGTTATTTCCATC
This sequence comes from Notothenia rossii, assembly GCF_949606895.1. Lineage (NCBI taxonomy): Eukaryota > Metazoa > Chordata > Actinopteri > Perciformes > Nototheniidae > Notothenia > Notothenia rossii. Next base: position 72,953,498 of record NC_136905.1, on the reverse strand, counting down.
CCCCCTCTTTGCCGGCTCTTGGCCTCCTCTAAGATAATACCCATTTATCCCACAGTGTGTTTACACAAGTGATTCAGGTTAAGTGACTTGGTGAGGGGAATGACAGACAACGACTTCTCTTTATTCAAAGAAAATTGGATTCATCTACCACTGCTTAATGGTTGCATTCAAGCTCTTCACTACCCTCTATCTAACACTTAATAAGGTGTTTGTGTATTTATCCGTGCGTTTGCTCACATGTATGACAAAATTACCAAACCATATGATCTCAATAAGGGAAACCAGCTTTAGAGGAATATGTTATTGGTTTTTGCTATCAGTGTTCAACAACCATAAAACCTGAAGCCTTTATACCCCTGTGCTTTATAAAAACCACTCTATGGGTTCCCCGTCATAAACTACAGCAATAAACAGCCCAATATCAGCTATCCTAATATTTGCATGTTTCTATTTATCTACATGAAGTATATGTAAATGTTTTACTGGAGAACCTGAGGTGCAGCTGTATATCCCCAAGGTCGTCTTTATAGGTTATTTCAATTTAGCTGCATTGTAGCTTACTGTAGAGGTTGAAGCATCAACTACACAAGAGTGATTGTCTCCTTTCTCCCTTTTCTCTTCAATTCTTTTCATCCCTTTTCTCCTCTAACTAAGCACTTCCAGCTCTATTATAATTCAAGTGATCAAAACAGAAGGTCTGGATGAGTGCATTTTAAACAGTCTTATATTCATCTGCTGAATATAAGGTTTACATTGACAGAAAATAGAACTGAGATGTTGGAAAGTAGAATAAGTGCATAGCACAGGTGAAGTACTGAAGGAATAAAAAATACTGTTTCGAAAGCGCCACTGAATGCCTTTATTGAGCTTTAAAGTCTTTGTAAAGCTCCAACCATACACCCACGACATAAAAGTCGCTAACCCTGGCACAGATTTGCGATATCAGCAGAATATGTACAGTGTTACCATTGTTCAACAACCGACAGAAAATGTAGAAGGACACTGGGAGACAACGGCCATCCGCCAAGGACAATCTCCTCCAAAATGTCGGGTTTTCCCTTGATCCCATGCTACATACCCTCATCTACTTTCATGAAAATCAGGCGAGTCGTTTCTTTCCCAGTAACCCTGCTGCTGAACCAAAATCATTGCATGCTTGGCAGAAGTAATGACAAGATTCTTGAAAATTAATTCAAAGCATTTATATAAAAAAAAAAAAACATTTTAATTAGCCAGGGGAATCATGTTCTGGATATGAGTAATATCCAGTTAATGATTAGAAATAAAGCTTTAATCATGGTGTGTAGAGTATGTACAGACAGGAAAACCAAAACTAAGTTTGAAGTTCCTAAAGGCTGCAAAAAACCTTCAGATGGATGCTAATTCTCAGTGGGTTTCATTGCCAGTACACCTTTTTGAAATGTAATTAAATGCAATGTTAATATCAGAAAGATTGCTTAATGGAGCTAAAGATCACATCATGGTTCATCCATACATTCAATTGATTTGAATTTGCATACTGAGATATATGACCAGCTTTCACTTTTGCATTTAATAGCATGTTTAAGAATGAAGACATGGACGCATCATTCTCTTACAGTGTGATCATAGGAGGTATCTGCAACTCACCTCAAAAGATAGGTTGCACATATTTATACTTTTTTGTTTAAATCTTAAGGTTGGGCTCAACACTCTAAAGCAGTGGTTCCCAACCTGGGGGGCGCAGGGGGGCGCGCCAGGCCTCAAATGATTTGAGGCCTAATATCATATTTAGACTTTTTCTTTTTTTCTTTTTATTATTATTATTATTTGTTTTTTACATATAATTGCTACACAATACATGATTGTCGCTAAAAGCCTTGTCTCTACGGAATTTTTCCCGTATCCCTACAAATGCTACTATTTACCTTTTTAGGACACAGAAGCATGACGTGTCTAGAGTAAAAAGGGACATTTTATGTCCGTAAACTAGAGCAAAGGGTTCAGATTAATGTGATGTCAAATGAGTTTCCATTTCGGGGGAACCTTTTGCTTTATCCAGAATGAGACTGTAAAAGTATAGCGTAAGTCAGTAGGTTGGTCTCTGTGTAGGTAATGTTGTTTCTGATTGAGTATTATAATTACATTTTACAGATAATACATTCTATCTCGATGTAGATTATTGCTTTTTATACTGTAACACTCCACATTATTGCAATATATTCTCTGGAAATCTGTATAATAAATGAAATAATAATGAAATAATAAGAAAGACACACAACAGCTGCATGCTTAACCAATCTTCTCCGTATGCTCCCTAACCTACCCACCTCTCCATTTTCTCCATTTCAATTTGTTTCACTGGTGGATGGGCTTTCTCATTGTAATTAGTTTCTGCGGGACAACAAACCTTCAGAAGTATGCGCATTGTTTCTGATTTATGAAGCATTTAAAAGGTTGCATGTAGAGAAAAGACAAAAGGTTCCTGACTAAATAAAGCAGGCCTCAGCTCTCAAAGCCAATGTCACAGAGACAGAGAGGGGAGAGGGTGAGGACTCGTGATTAACTTTCATTTCATATGCCCTATTATTCCTTTGCCAAATGAAATTTCGGAGAGGGAGATAAATCTTCCGGCAGTGACCGGTTTTTGTGCACCTAACGTCCAGGAATAGCTGCGGCTCGCCACTGCTGAGCTTATCGCTTTAAATTCACAGCAAACTAGCTGTCTAGCTCGCCCCGGCAATAGGAAAGCCTGCGTTACTTTACTGTGTGTGTGTGTGTGTGTGTGTGTGTGTGTGTGTGTGTGTGTGTGTGTGTGTGTGTGTGTGTGTGTGTGTGTGTGTGTGTGTGTGTGTGTGTGTGTGTGTGTGTGTGTGTGTGTGTGTGTGGGGGGGGTGGGGGTGTGTGTGGGGGTGGGTGGGGGGGTGGGGGTGTGGGTGGGGGTGGGTGGGTGTGTGTGGGAGAGGAAATAAGGTTGGCAGTCAGTCTACCTCAGGTTGATATTTATAGATATGGAAGGAGCATTTATGTGTGTGTGTGTTTGTGTGTGTGTGTGTGTGTGTGTGTGTGTGTTTCTGTTGGACTGTGTGTGTTCCTTTGTGATGTGTTTGAGGCTCCAGTAATAGTTGATATAAGGGGATCAATAGAATTGAAAGCATGAATCACACAGCCCTTTAATCAAATTCCTCTCGGCCCATTCTAGATGGACACATGGATAAGTAGATATTGATGTCATGGCTCAACCATCCATCCTGATCATAATACTATTGTAATGGCAGGGTCGACTGTCCATTGACTCCTGTAGCTCTCCTGTGTTCCTATTGGCCCAACAGGTAACGACCACTTCCCTTTTTCTAATTTGCACAGCCAGTCAGTTGGACTTATTCTAATACACTGATACTAGCTCGAAGCCTGGAGGTCATTAAAGCTTTTCCATTAGATTTGCTGGCTGAGTACATTGAATACATATGAGATAATATTGCAAAATGGGTTTCAGGCACTCAATTTTTACTTTAAAGGGGAATTGTGTCTTGCAGCCAAGTAAAACACAGAACACACACACTTAAGCATAAAACATTAAAAAAATAAGTACATCAGTAACAGCATGAATAAATATTGACAACTTACTTTCTACATCATGTTGGAAACTGCATAGAAGTCCAAGAATATCACTGCTCCTAAAATACTACATCAAACATTATTAAACATCAATATATCATGGTTAAATAAATAGTAATACATTGGTATATGCACCGCAGCGTAGTGCTGCTTCTGTCTCAGTGTGCGGCCCTGCTCCTTGACAGATTTGTCTGGGAAGCATGTACGTACCATAAAATTGTTCAAAACCAGTTCAATCTGTAGTGATGTCTGTGGTGTCCCGCTTGCTAAAATCACCTACGATTTGAAAATCCTCTAGTTATGCACCATAACACTGACATTAGGTAAGTCATCTTTTCTAAACATTCTGAAAAACATAATGAAGGCAGAATAAAACAGTTGGTCATCAAGAGCCTTGGGACATTTTGTGTTCCAGTTTAGGGTTTGGAAGTGCCGGAGATCTGTTTGCCCAGTCCCTGCTTCTTCAGGACAGTCATATTCCCCGTCTCTCATTGATATGCCGGATGCCTGAGACGGAGCCATTTTCTTGCTGGCTATGCCAACTATAGTCCACCCACCAGTTATGAAAATGTATGTGCATGTTTGTGGACCACTGAGACTCATTATAATACAAAGAAGACTCGAGAATCCAAGCGCGTGTCCTCTCCGAGCAACTTTAACTTATGCATCTTGCTTTTACCTGGCCAAAAAAATACTATACATAATTGAAGTGTAATCGCTCATACTCCAAATAAATGTGTGGTAATACACTCAGCTATGCATTACCTCACTGTAATTACAGGTATGGAGCAGCGATGTACACCATCAGTGCTTCAGGTGGTAATTATTCTTAAAATGCATAAGTGAAAATGATTGACAGATGACGATGGACACGTACAAAAAAAATCCAACAACTCCCCCTTAATTATTGTTAATTTGCATTAGGTGGCTATATCTAAATGGGGGTGAAAGGATGGACTGATAGTGCTTGTTAATTAGCTCATGTCCTCACAACCACCATTTTCTCGCTGTTAAAATATTCTGGGTTGGGCTAGGGTTGTACTTTGAAAAGGATACAGATTCTGCAAACCTTTAAAAAAACATATAAAATGAAGTATGTGGGGCTCTACTTCATTAAAACTGAACTTTGAACTTGTTATCAGGTGCATATTGTTGGACGTGCGAGCTTATATTCCATAGGGGCAAGACCCTGGCATGCTGCAATGTAAAACTGGGAGACTGTTTGTTTCTCTCCCTCCTGTGCATATATAATTTGTGCGTTGGCGTATGTGTTTTGCATATGGCCACCTGTCAGACTGTGGGCAGTGAAAACGGGGTGTGTGTATATTGTCCCTATGGTGTGTGTATGTGTGTCCCTTCATGATGATACAACGAGAAGGTAATGCGTTCTGCAAGTTCTGCCACATTCACAGACATTTTCAGCGGTTCAGTTTTTCTCTTGTTTCACTGCCAATTCAATCAGGCAGGTAGACACACACTGAAGCCACACATTCCATGTGTGCGCACAGACATGCCTTTCCGTGTATGTTGGCAGTGTTAGTGTGTAATCGTTATCCGACTTGGATCAGAAACGTCTGGTTTCTTGGAAGACTTGTTGGTTTTCTGGCGGCAGGAGGCGAGTTTGATTGCATTTTTGAAACAGTGCCTAAACTGCGAGAAGTGATGAGCAGAGCAAGACCTTTAAGGGCTGTATCACGTTCTCAGGCCATTAGCCTTTAGCTCAGGTTTTTCGTCTACTGCTCCCTGGTTCCTGTGGTGGCACAGTCAATAGTTAATTAAAGGCTGACACAGGAGAAGGGCCCTAATACTGCGGGGAATCTGGAGCAGCTCTTTTCTGACTTACCTTTACTCTTGTTTTATCCTCTCTTTCTGGTTTAGGGTGAAGATATTTCTTGTTTATGGCAACTAACTTTGGCCATCATCCCTGTGAAATTTCATCCATGTCAGACAATTATTCCACACCTCACATTTACGTCAAATGCCAATGGTCAATGCAGGAAGTGTTGTGCCCTTTATGGGGTGTGATGGATAGTCAGGGGGTGAAGGTTGGGAAAGTAGCTCATCTGACATTAATTCAGGAGACTGAAGGGTGGGGTGTTTTCTCAGTGACGCAATTGCTCTAATTTCAGCTTTCTAGAATTATGTTGTACACAAAATGTACCATTCATAACAAAGTTGTCTAGAAAAACTTGTTGTATTGTTACTTACATTTCATGCCATATTCTATATAATATTCTGAATACTCACATTTATTATGAGGTTGGACTTTGAGTGTCCAAGAAATCCATGCCAATGAACAAGTCAAACAGAATGAAGCTGGATCCCCTGAATGAAATCTGGCCATAATTATTTATAGTATTGAAAATTACATTTTAAAGGTAGTTTTCCATTATCCAGCTAAATAATCTGTGTGTTTACTCTGCACCATACACCCTTTCTCTTCTGCACTCAAGTTTATTTATCTACAGAGCCGGTGAAGACCTTATTGAAAATAACAGCAATTAGAGGGGTGTCATATCCGTTGATATTTACTTTCCATGATCTACCATCAATATGCACTTTGTTTGATCAGCTCAAAGCCCGCTGGCAGCTGTCTTTCGTTGAATCAAACTGTTGTTTACCTTCTTAAAATCGAGAGGAAATGGCCTTTTGGTGCCAGCTTATCCTCCATCGACTTGCTTTTGATGAAGATATTAGCGTTAAGTACTGACAGACTAATCTAGGGTACCATAAGAGCATAGAATCATGAGCTTACAAGTGGCTTGGACAAAAGGGCCAGTAAGCTTTAGGAAAAATACACATCTGATTAAACTTGATTTCTGTATAATTTCTGTAGTCTAGTGTTGGACATCTGAAATGCCCCACCCTCTCTCTTTGAGTAAAATATAGGTCTGTTCCAGCATCAACTCATAGAGTATATCATCACAGGCTGTGGCTAAACTAAAAGGGTTTTTCTTTCTTCCGAGTAATCTTATGATACAGAACCAGTCAAACCACTAAGGATAAAAACAACGGGTAAAATCTTCAGCACCAAAATGTCTACCAAGAAAAGTGTGTAGTCCCTTGTTTGGCAGCATTGAATGACGTCTTTCAGTGTTAGCCTCCTCCTAATGTAATGCTAGTGTCTATGTGGGAATCATATGTGTGGTTGTTGAGCCATGGGTGCTGTAGATTTCTTCTTTCAGTTTCAGCATTTTCTGTCTTGAATCTATACAGTTTTTGTGACCTGTTGTAGCTTAATTTGAGCTGAGACATTAAATAAAATGTATACTGAGTAAGGGGTTTATCACAAAAACATTTAGAAGAATGAATTTAGGTTATTTAAATGTCTGGTATTGTTGTAGTTTGTCTACCTTATGCTAGGGGGTGCTGCAGCTCCCTCTGCCCCCCTTGTTCCTGCGGCCTTGCCAACCGGTCCCCTACAACAGGGGGCAAACATCTTTCAACGAATGATCTACTTTACGTTTGTTTTAATTAGGTGTATTTAAATAGCTCTGAGCAATAATTAACTAGCCAGAGCATCGAAGTGGGAGTAACTGAGTGAGTAAGGCTTTTCTGTTGTGGCCTGGTGTTGTTGTTTTTCTTCTGCAGCTAGTTCCCTCAGCCAGGGCACTGTGCCAACACTGCATTAAAGGGGAGCTTGTTCTTTCTTCCCCTTCTTCTTCTCCTCTGAACATCTCCAGAGGGGAGAGGGTCTGCTTCTGGTACCCGCACATCACCGGCGTGACAACAAACAACCTGCCGTGGGACAGGTGCAGAAGGAAAGAGCGAGAGTGCAAATTGGCGGTCTAACGCAAACATGATTGAGAGAGGGGGAAACATGAAGAGAAGGGGGAGACAGAAGGAGAGCACATCTGACCCAGGAAGAGAGAGAGAGGGGAGGAGAGGAGGGTGAAGGTGGGCGGATGCTTCCAGGGCGCAGATCAAGATGGTGTTTGAAGTGCTCTGGGGGTCTCCTCACTTTATTGTCTCTCTTAATGAGCTTTTTATGTTCTTGTGTATTTTACACCCCATGTGATGGTCGCAGAACCCCTCCGTCGTGGCCTCCTGATGGATCTGTTCTTTTTTATCCGGCTATTCACGACTGCATGTGAATTTAATTATAAGCATCTGGTTATTGAAAAGGACTAATTAGCAGATAGGGGCGAGAACATCAGGTCAGAAGCTCGCCTCTTCCTTCCGCCCCCGTGTCCTCTCCCCCCCTTCCCCTCAGGCAGAGATTATGCTGCTGTTTGGACTGCTGTCTCCGCTGTGTTTCTGCTTGTGGTTTTCAGTCTTCAGGACAAAATGGAAACGGCAAATACAAATCTGTGTGAAGCAAAATAAGGTTAGGACAATTAAAAGGAACTTCAAAACAAAACTAAGAACAAGCTGTCAGGAAAATAAGATGAATAACATTTTGAATTCAAAGACTCAGCTGGACTTATAAAAAAACAAGCAGTCCATAATTAGAGGAGAAGGGTGAATTCCAACTGAGGTGAGCGCATAACCCAATAAGGGGGTTATGTAGAAAAGAAAGGCCTCGCAAACTCCAAAGAAGCACCGAAGTTTGCTTTCAAAGATTGTGTGTGTTTTCAAACACTGTACTGTAGAGAGTAGAGCCAGGAGCCTCTCCCTCGGCATGTTCTCCACCAAAATATCGCCTATAATGATGCAGCCTGCGGGATGTAGAATTATCCCCACAGACTTTAAAATGAAAGCCTTTTTTCTGCACTCTCACCACTCCAAAACTTAAAAGAAGCCCACCCTCAGCATGTCTGCTAATTTAGCGAGTGTATGGGGCCAGCAAAATGTTTCTTTTTAAGATCCGAGCCAAGGTTATTTGTCTTTCCTAAATTGGCAAAGACTGCTTGAGTGTGAAAGCGAACGATTGATTGATTGATTTGTTTTGTGGTGTTTAAAAGCACATAGGAAGAACAAATGCGCTCCGGTTTTCTCTGGACCATGAAATAATCTGACAGCTGATGCTCCCACTGTCTCTTTATCATGACATGGAAAGCTTCTACTTGCCCCATTTCCACAATCATTGCAGCGTACAACAGCAGGTTATAACTTGTTGTCTATTGATGTTTTGCTACCAGCCAGTATGTCTTAGGATGGGTTTTTTTCTGACCTAATTTTTGTATCAGCATAAAACCAGCAATTACTGGCTCTCATGAACATTAGCCCCTGTCTTTCCTCTTTGCCTGCAGCTTCCCCTTTAAGTAATAGCCTGGGGTCAAACAATGTCAACATGCTGTGTGAGCAATATGTCAAAACAGACTTTAAAAAATAGATGTGATGTTTTAACAAGGAAGAAATGGATGGCGTTGAAGAAAAGGGGGAAGAGTCCTAAGTGCTCTCTTACCTTAGAGGAGGATGTGAGTCGTTTAATTGCATAGTAATGGAGGTCAGTGCTTACATGGTCTCTTAGCAGTCTGTTAAACACTTGGTCCAACCAACCAGCCGCACAGTCTCCTGGGCTCTACGACTAAATGTTAGATGTCGGTTAAGGAGATGAAGAGTGATGGTGGAAGAGGATGAAACAAAAGACAACATGGAGGACCTCTAAGGCCGTGTTTCATTTAGTCCTCTGGTCACAGGGGGGAGTGGTGACTGACAGTAGAGGTGACTTGCCTGTCTGCTCAGCTGATTGCCGCACTGACTGAATCTCCCTCTCTCCCGCTGTCTTTCATTTTCTATCTTCCTCTCTTCTCAGATTTTTCCCGGCTCTTGCTTTATCTCCCCCATCCCTCTACTTCCCCTCCAACACCTCTCCCTCTCCTGTGGATATCTGTCATCTGAAAGGAAGTTTTAGTTTTTAGAATAAACATGATAATGGGTAAGAAACAAGAAAATGTCAGACATGTTACACAAGGAGAGAGTGCGCTTGTCTTTTCCTTGACAACGCTAGGTCAGAGCAATAACTTTGCAATTTCATTTCTTTGAAGGAATGCTTCTAGCAGTTCAGGTCAACTGTATTTTGACAAGGAGCAGCTCTACAGAGGTATACATATATATTTATATATGGGGCAACCATTGTGTAGCGAGGAGAAGTTTGATTTCTTTTAAATGGAAAAATGCTTTTAGAAAGTATTGCCGCATTTATGCCCCTATCTCATCATTTCATATTTAGATGTAATTTAAAACGGGAAAGGGAATGGTTTAAAACGTATTTAAACATTGTTTTTAGGTGATATAAAGGATAATCCACCTTTGAAGCTGATGTTGCCCCAAGCCCTTTCTTCGTTAATATCTTAGCAAAATGGTGTAATTTAGCTAATTGTTCTCAGGAGTCCTCAGATATCATTAACTGGGAATAATTTGCTCTGTATTCCTTGTAGTGGTTTCTATGGTAACACGTCAAGCTGCATAATCGAACTGACAAATGCAATGATCATTAACTCCGGTAACAGTGTTCGTATAGAAGAGTGGCAGTCACTGGACTCTGACGCTGGGAGGATGATGATGCCCAGGGTTACGGCAAAATAATGCAGGACGTCTGCCAAAAGAGTTGTTGTGTTGTCCATCAAAGACCTGCATTAGCCTTGTTATTGTTTCTAATATTTCCTTGCAAAAGAAGATACCATAATTGCCACTCTAGTGGTTTCTAATGTTGTGAAATACCGTATCTGTAATACTTAATCATGTGACTTTCGATAAGCATCCTAACTCTCTGATCTGTTACTCAAAATGCTTCACGGTTCTTTTTTAGTATGTCACCTGTATCTGAAACTATTTCCCCCTACCAACAAAGCTTTCACTCTTTCAAAGCAGTTCTGGTTTCTGTCTGAACACTTACTGATTTGTGTGTCTGCAAATTGTTTAAAAAGCACCCTTAAATGTTATTTTCCATAGCATACACTGTATATAATCATGGTATAAAGATAAACATATCAATATTCAAGTTAAAAACCTTTGTTTAAATGTATTAGACATCACTGACTGAACTTGTATTCACATACTTAGCTGTCATCACTGAAATGTCTGTACTTCTGTACATTGACACCACTTTGCATCCTTAATTCTATGAACAGCTAAAAATCATTTCTACTCCACATTTCTACAGTTTTCCTCTGTGCCAGATAAAACTCACGTTCCTTTGGACCAAAAAGGGTTTAAGAAAATACTTTGACAGGAAAAACCCAAAACAAGTTACTCGGTTTTTAAAAGGTTTGTCCTCGTAAAAGAGATGATTAAATGTGTTTTGTGAAATGGGACGTAACATTGGTGAGTCCGGGAAACCTTTTGATATAGTCAAAACAACACACTGGCTGTCTGTCTTTTTAATGGCTAATAAAAGAAGTGTTTTGTAGGCTTAATGTTTTATTAGTTTATTGAGAATGAATTGTGTGACATTAAGCTTTTTTCTTTTCCCGTCTTGTAAACGCAACATAAGCAAACACCTAAAAAAGAAAACAGGGAAAGGGGCAGAATAGAAAAAGGAAGGAAAGGGGGGCATAAACAAGTCGGGTCTGGCTGAGTGAGCAAGCTAATTAACTTGAAAAACTATAAAAATGTAAATTGCAATTTGCTACCGTGGGCATCTAATTAAAGCCACTGGAATGTTAAGGACCAAATTGAATTTTGCTAAAGAAGAGGAAGAATATATGATTTTGCCACATTGTCAGGTATCGATCGCCTACAGTGGCCTTCTTCACAGCCATATGGAGACAGAGGGAGAGGAGGGTGGATGACGCACAGGGAAGTTTGTACAGAAAGAGCACGGTAAACTAAATATTCCTGCACTAGTAGCAAAGCAGTTTGGCAGAGACAGCGAATATAATCAGAGCCAAATGACACTCTTAATTCTCCACAGGTGCATAACGCAGGCAGTTACATGATACTTGAATGAATTATATGAAATGAGGATAGACTGGGACACGCTACAAATCCTCACAAGGTTAACCAAGCTTCTAAGATCCTCCATGGCCCTGCAGTTAATTGTGTTGGCCTAATTGGTGCAGTGTATGTATGATACTTTGCTGTAATTATTGTGCATGCAAAATTGTTGTGGTTTATCTTGTTATATCATGTCCTCAGGGCATGTGATTATTGTGTGCTGGTTTGTGTGTGGAGTGTGTACAGGAGTTCTTGTGCATGCATGCAGGTAAATAAAAAAATATCCCTTATGCATTATTGTTGAAGAGTCGAGTGGCCTCATTCAAATGCCAGTCCATTTCTCAATCCAAAACTGGAAGGGTATGACAACAAAAACTAACTCTGAAGGGAAGCCAGCCAGCTTCTCCACACATTTAATTTTTCACTCGTTCTGTTTTTATTTTACGGTTGCACAGCTCTGAATATTTAAGCTGTCATTACACCAGATGGGAACAGGAAGGCTGAGGATTGTATGGCTTTTATTGAAGTAATAAACAATAATCACTAGCTCTCCTAACAAACAGAGCGTGCCGTCTGAATGGTCTGGCTTTCTCCACCGTGCTGTTAAATTCATAAAGCTAATGAGAGGGATTCTGCTGCGGCAGAAATGTGAGCTTTTTGTGGCTTTGCATACATTCTCATCTCTAAAGCGTTTCTCTCTGTTACCTCTCATTTCATTCTCTCCTATGTGTGAAACAGGATCCATCCGCTAATGACATGTGTTTAGCAGCTTGAAAAACACATATTTTCTTTTATTTCCTCCCTCTGCTCAAAATGAAACATCTTTTCATTTCAAGTTGAACACACAGTGTGTGAAAGATAGAATGGATCTCATTGGCTGCGGAGGCTAGCCGGCTCATTGTGGAGCCAAGAGAGCAAATGTAGCTGATAAGAAGGAAAGCCCTGATGGACAAATTTACAAGCAGCCATAAATCCTTCCTTTTCCTTCCCTCCCTCCCTCTCCCTAGTCTACCGGCCTCCCTGTCGACGGTTGCAGTTTGTTAGCTCAGTAAAAGTTTCATATATGGGCAGAAGAGAGGAATGGTCTGTCTATTGCCGCAGTGAGTAACGGGCTGCAGTAAACAAACTTGAAAAAGGCGATAAATAGACCGAATCAGGATGGCAGCACCAATAATGCATGAACAAGAGGCGGGCTGCGCTGTGAGGGTGGCACAGATCTGCTGAATGTTTTCCCAAATTGTGTTTTTCTATTAAACAACTTCACTTAGAACCTTCTTACTTTGTCTGCAAGTCTCCCTTTAAGTAAATATTTGTTGACTAATCCCCTCATGGTTATGTTTTTCAGTAACTTCCTGCAAGAAGTTAGACAAAATAGCAACGAAATCTGGCAATATAATGTTATCCACAACAACACAAGCTACAGCCTCACAAAATACTGTATAAAGGTAATAGATGCTGTTAGAAGAAGGATGTATTGACTGGCTGTCGTACTGGTTTGCAATATTTTGTCAAAAACTCTTATTATTTTTGTCCACCCCTGTATGTATGAGCTTTAAAAAGCTTCCAGAGAACCCTCACAAACCCTGGTGATACTCTGCACATATTTAACAATATATGCCAAAAAATACATACATCTTCCTTTGTTTTGTATTATTAAATCCATGAATCTTTTGTACCAGTATTACCAAACACTTTCCTCTAATAAAGTGATGACTGAATGCAAAGTAGATGATCTTATCACTCTGACTTTACGTGGTCCCTCTTGTAACGGCAAATCGGTTTAACTTTTCGTTTCACTAGGAGTTTAATATTTGTGTTGACTGGTATTGCAATAAAAGGGTGGGATATATTGTCCAGTACTACAGCATATTTGTAAAAAAAAGTTGTATAAGTCGTTAGGGGCTCTAGAGGGAGCTACATGAAGTCTTATTGCTACAAGTCACTTGAGGGATGTTGATTAGGGTTGAAGAGTACAAGTTATGAAAATGGACAAAAGCATGAAGAAATGAAAGGTTATTAGACCTCCTCATCTCTCCTTGAAGTGTTAGCATTAAAGACCAATGAGCTGTTGCATTGTCGTTAATGTAGGCGACAGGTTTTGACAAGGAAGAACACTCAAAACCAACACTCACAGATGCTAGACAGTGTCAAGCCATATTGATTGTATGACACCTTCACTAAATAGAATGTTGTTTATATTCATTCAGTTTCATAAAAATGGATTATGTCGGTAGTATGTCATTCTTTTATTACACGCACGCACGCACGCACGCACGCACGCACGCACGCACGCACGCACGCATACACACACACACACACACACACACTTGCACACTCGCACACTCGCACTCACACACACACACACACACACACACACACACACACACACACACACACACACACACACTCAGATCGATCACAAGTAAAACACTCGGAGCAAAACTGAGTGAACGACCTTACATTTATGAGTTATAGAAAATGACAGTTAACGATTGCCTCAGCGTTGTTTTTATAACAAATACATAAATACATCCATATTTTACCTCTCTGCTGGTTGTAGTACTCGGGGCAATCTTTTTTTTCACCAACTGCATTCCAACTTAACATATTCATTGCCTGAAGGAACAAATTATTTATTTCAACAAACAACCTATTAATAAGAAATCAATATGAGATTCCCAGAAGTGTTCTGCACAGATCGTTAATGAATTTTCAAAAACCTCTTAGGTGAAGCAAATTGAAAAACTGTAGAAAATAAAGTAATAAAAGCTGGAAGCTAGAAACAATGACATAAATGATGAACACAAATACTTTTTCAGTGCGTACATTGTTAATGATTAAACTGTTGTTTGTGTGTGTCTGTGTGTGAGAGAGACAGAAAAGAGGGAGTGTGAAAGAGAAAAAAAGCTGGCCCTTCTGGAGGGGCTTACCCATTAAACAGCGTTTTTATAGCTCCCACATATCATTTTAATTTACATTTATGTGCTCGCTGATAACTGTTAAACATGTATTGACGCATCGTGTGTTTGTGTTTCGCGTTGCCAGGCTCATTTTCTTTTATTTGACCTCCAAGTTCCTTTCAGCTGCTCTATGTGAAAATATACTTTTCTTACTCCTTTTTGATATGTTAGTCAAAACCATCCGTTAATAGAGGCTTGTTATATATAGACACAAATAAAGCAGACATTATGAAGGACAGCATTGTCAGATGCCACCACATCTTACATAATACTATGCAAAGAACAATGTATTTCAACCTCCTTCTCTTTCTCTTGACCCAGTGGTCCCACCATCTCCACAGTATGTCGTGTTATTAAATAGATAATGTCTGAAAAACCCGCTCCTCCTGAGAATAATTTCTAAATTTGTATTCCTACCCGAGCAGCTGGTCTGTAATGCTCAACAGTGGCATATTATAGCTATTTTTATAGTCACACTATTAACTTGAACAAACACACAAGCAGCCACGCAGGTGCGACACACGCACAGACACACACAGAAAATAGCAGATTGTGAATCAGATGCTGCAGCCTTTGTAAAATCTCTTTGTTTGTGCTGTAGGGCATCAGGCTCTATGCAGACATGTTTGTGCCGTGTGTGTGTGTGTGTGTGTGTGTGTGTGTGTGTGTGTGTGTGTGTGTGTGTGTGTGTGTGTGTGTGTGTGTGTGTGTGTGTGTGTGTGTGTGTGTGTGTGTGTGTGTGTGTGTGTGTGTGTGTGTGTGTGTGTGTGTGTGTGTGTGTGTGTGTGTGTGTGTGTGTGTGTGTGTTAGAGTCTCCTCTCTCTCTTTCTCCCTCTCTCCGTACAGAAGGACACAATGAGGTGGCAGCTCTGCTTGGCTGGCCGGGCATGGCTGGAACAGGAAGAGAGATTACCTCCCAAAGGGTCTCTGTCCGTGTGTGTTAGTGTGTTTCACTTTATTCCAATTAGGAACACATTCGTCTCTTTGCCCCCAGGGTCATTTTCGCATTATCACATCCCTATCTCTGCTTAGTTTTAACAAATTAAACTTAATTACCATAACAGGATGCTGTCAAAGTATTTTAAATACTCGGTGTGGAAGAACGTGCTACAGTGGTTTCATTGATTGGCAAGAGATTATTTCAATTGTGCATCTGACAAATCAGCTGACTTTCATACAGTTCACCTTTGAAGTGTAAAATGCATATTCACATGGACTTCCCCAGGGAATTATACTTTAGCAAAACATACACTGTACATGAACTGAATACAGATCAAATACAAGGAGTCCCACCTCCATAAACATTTACTATAATATGCGAAGTGGACCTCAAACTCATTTTAACAAGTAGAAACAACTTGCAGGACTCATTGTCATTCGTGTTGCTTCCTTACCCATATGTCAAGCAGTGTTTTCCAGCTTTTTCCTTTTCTCATTCCTTTTGGTACCTGCCTCCAGACCTGCCAATAATTCCCCCTTAATAAGCCACTCCCAAAACATAAGCTGCAGTTGAATAGCCAAACAATTCCATCTTTTTTTTTTAACGTAATGAGGTCAAGAAAGAATGTTTAGGAAGATTCATAAGGACAGCGTAACAGAAAAGTGACAAGCGCAGTGCCATACGGTTCAACTATGGATTACTATGACACCTCCAAAAAAATGATGTTTCAACATAATGTACTATAAAACAGCAATGGCGGAAGTTATCGACAACAGAATGATCCATCGCTTTAAATATTGCTCCCACATTATCTCATTTCCTTTCATAAAGGATGCTCCAGTGTTTCCTTTGTTAAAGGAGATAAGAAGGGAAGCATTGACGCAACCTTTCCTAAGCATTTAGAAAAATCGACCTTAGATACTTCCAGGTCATTTCACTCAGTTAGGAACCAAAACACTGCCACCATAGAGTAGCTTCACTTATTAGCCAGATTTTCTTTTGTGCCTTATTGTTTTGCTTTTTGCTTGCTCGCCACCTTTTCCCACTTGTTGCCTTCACTGCCTGCCTACCTGTTGCTGACCTTGTTTTTCAACAAATGGCAAGTAAACTGTTTCCCCTTACCTGATGCTCACCACGTTTAGTTGATATGATAGTACACTACTTGTATGTACTAATCATTTAGCACATGGACTTTATAATGCTAATCTTTAGTTGAAGTAAAGCAAAGAATGGAGTTTGAAAAAGCACTCAAAGTATAAGAGTGTAGCTTTCATAGGGGATAATAGCTACTCTTTAGGCTACTGTGTTTTTTTCCCTTAAAGACGACCAAGGGGGATATCATGCAACCTGTATCACACTAACTAGATTTGTAGGATCCTGAGCATACATCTATGAGCAGCATGTAGACAAAAAGACAGATAGACAGAGAGAGCGGCAGACAGACGGGACATGTATCCGGAGGGGAGAGTGGTATTCTGTGAGGATTGATAGACTCCATATTGTGAGCTAATGATCTCCCTAGGGCGCTGGGGAGAAACGATGAAACCAGCCTGCATGACACTGTCACACTCCCCATGTCACGCTGCCACCTTCATCTCTCCCTCTCTCTCTCTGTCTTCCCCTCAACCTCTCTTTGTCTCTTCCTCGGGGAAATGCATCGATTCACCTTTGTTTGTACTGTCACCCACACATATTCAACTGTCACGGCGAGGAACAGATTTCACTGAGCTGAAGGAGCTGATTTAGAGTAAGAGGCATGCGCTGTCCTCATTTTCTGCAAAAATTGAAACTCCAAGACATCTATTTTCATTAAGTTCAATCGAACGAAAAATGCTGGAAATGTCAGCAGGAGGTGTTTAAAGTTACATGCGGGAGGTGCTTGGGAATAGGTAGAAGATACCATCATTTGCAGGCATAGAAGGGAAAGGATCTTTTTAAAGCAATTGTCAGCAATCGTACAATCACAGGCACAATGAATGCATTCAGCGGGTGTGTTGATGGAAAAGCACAATCATCTCCTGCGATCTGATTCTCGTCGCCGTGCCGTGTCAGCACTTCGAGACAAGAGGAGGTGGGAAAGGAGGTGAAGGCATGGTGTAAAGGATTTATGTTGACTGTGGTTTAGAGAATGTAGTGTTACCAATGTAGCATTGTATCAGCCAGTATCTCCTGGAAAATTGTTATCCAACCAAAAAGTGTGCTGTGCCCACAGATGAATTAGGAGGTGGGCTCATGGGAACAGATACATAGAGGGCGCCCCACCCTCTCCTACATAAGAGCAAGACACCCAGACTGTAAGAGACCCAACATGACCTCGTTTTGTGTCTCTTTGTAGTTTTCCTGTCATGCTCATTTTGCTTCTTTTTGAAGTCAAGGTTGTCAGATTTCTCTGTAGTTTCGTATTGCTTTGTGGTTCTTCTGTATCTTCCTGTTGTCACATTGTCTCCTCGCAAACAAGTAGATGTTAAATCTCCAGCTAAATTAGGTTAAAGTGGTCTGAGGTCACCTGGCAATTGAGAGAAAGGAGGATACAATTGGCTGTTCTTTAAATGCAGATGTATGTGCACACCTTTCAAAGTGAAATCCTGATTGAATAGGCAAAAGAAAGCTATTCTAGCCTCTGCAACTACTGCTATAAACTAGAAGGTCAACTTAAAAAAGGTAGAAGGGTTTATCAAACAGAAAGCAGGGAAGCATTTTTTAGATAAACTATTCAAATAATAGTTTAGCTTCCTGCTACTGCTGCTATTCGGCTTGTTTCAATGTGGTCTTTCCTTGTTTCTTTGTAGTTGTAATGTGTCACTATGGTCTTTGTTAGGTCTCTTTCTACTCATATTGTGTGTCTATGTGCTCAATTTGAGTCTTTGCAGTTATTAGCTTGACTCTAAAGGTCACCAATTATGCAAAATCCACTTTTGCATGTCTTCTATACATAAATATGTGTCCCCTCTGTGTAAAGAGATTCTAAAAGTTTCAGGAACAAGACCCCCTCTCTTTTTGTCCTGATCCATTTATATAAAAATCTGTCTGAAAATGATTTTTTGGCTTGTGTAACCATTAGCCAATCACCCCCCCCCCCCCCCCCTTATCACCTGGATCTCCTCCTAGAGCACCATTGTGTTCTTTTTAACCAAATCTCTCTCAGAGGGGCGTGAGGAGTGGCTCCGTATTTTCATCTAAAGTAACAGACAGAGAATCAGCACTTTTGAAACAGGGCTGAAACAGAGGGGATTATGGGATGCTACAATGCACGATTTGTTTGGTATTTCGAGCCAAACATGTTTTGTGTATATCTGAGACCTATAATATATTGATGAAAAACAGTATAATAGGGGATCTTTAAGTCAACAATGTCAACAATATCTTTAAACAGGATCTGGGGTCGGGGCTCCCTGACCCTTCTAGCCCTTGGTAGGCCGGTTCAGAAATCCATCCAGTTTTGCCTGTGGTTCGATTGAAGACCACAAGTTGAAATCAAAATAATTTTCCCAAGGCCATCCCATCTTCTTTCAAGTTCTTAACATATGACTTCTGCTTCTACGCTCCTCCAGTGCTGAAAACCAATAATTTCTGTTTGATGCTGACACCTTGCCATTTTCGCTTCTTTTCAACTTTTCCCACGAGAGGAAGTCTTTGTTGTCTACTATTACAGCTTTTCTTAGCTTCACCTCCCCTCACCTCCCCTCAGTTCTCAATCAGATGTACACAGCGAGGTCTTTGTTTTGATTGCTTTGCTGCCTTCATATTGTTGACTTGTTTTATATCGAGATAACGGCTGGGGGAGAGATACAGAGTAGGTGAGTCACAGCTGCTGAATGGACTGAGATGAGGTTAGATGTAGGCTGAACTATATGTTGGTTCGCTCTGAAATTGCTAAGACTCATCTGTCTGAATTCCAACGCTATTTCAACCTTATCTTTGCTGAACTGAAAGGTGGATGAGATTGACAAAGAAAGTGCAGCAGTTCATGAGATGAATGCACCTGGGCTTTTTTAGAACAAACTTCCTCTTTACTCCTGACTCAACATAACATGTTCTGTCCATCGTTCGATTTTGTGAGTCATTCATTTTGTTTTTTACCTGCATCATCAAAGAGCAGCAAGTAAAAAGTGCTATAACACATGCCATTACAAATCTCAGAGGAAGAATAACATTGATTGAAGACCCAGGGGACTGCGAATCACTTACTGAGGCAGATTTATCTCAGCAGCTAGATTTTGACACAGGCAGCATGTTGTCCTGTTTGTGCCAAGAACGTAATGGCATTTCTGAGTGTCTGGGAAACACTTTTAGTTTCACTTGCATGTCGGGTTTCGTTGCAGTGCAAAGCGAATGAAGGTATAACATTGCTGTATCAACCGTGACATGAATACAGTAATGTTATTACACTGACTGTAAGGTTTTTATACATTCTTTACTGTCCAATCACACGATCAACATACCATAACCTGCATGTCTGCATTTCAAAGGGTTATTGATTAATTCATTCATTGTTTTCTTTGGCTTCTAAACATCATTTCCAAGATTGTACTCTAGTCACTTATAAAACAACAGCCATTAAATCTCCCATCTACTAATGCATTCATCTGCCAAATAATGAATCCTCCAAGACTATCAAATACAAAAAACGATAACATTATTACATATTTGATATACAGTAATACCTCTTCCCTCAAATAAAGAACATTTCCATTTTAGCTTGATGAGAACCTCTCTTGGTTTAGTGCTAATTTTGGAAAGTGGAATAAGGAAAGCAATGTATATATGTCCCATGTATATCCTACATGGGACATATCCTGAGTATTAATGCTTTTCTAATTTGCTTGCTTTGTTACTTCAATATATCGTGTCGGACGAAAGGTGGCTTCCTGCAATGATGGATTGCAGAGGTTCCTCTTGTTAGCAAAAAAAGTGGTGAAAAAACAGCAGAACAGCTACTATTTACAGGATTATATTACAGAGAAACATATACTTTGAGTTTAAAGTATGATGACACGGCATGTACGGAATATGCCGTGGGTTTAGGGTATTTTAGTTCCACAAACAAAAACAAAAAAATGACAGACTTAGATATTGAGACAAGATTGAGACTTTTATGGATGTTTTTTCAAAGAGTCGCTCCACAAGTAATGAAATGATAACTCACCTACATATGTCTTGACATTTATGCAGAAAAGAAAATGACACGCCTGATTGATGTCCGTATTTCCTTGCAGAATAAAACCCTAAACGCATTCAAGTCTGAAACACTGATGTAGAAAGATCTTTCTTCACACTCTAAATGCATTAGGGATAGGTACTTTATAATATCAAATGCCCAAAAGTAGCATGAATACAACTGGGAACATGAAACAATTCCCACCCTATAGAAGCATTTGATTATACGTCTTATCGCATGATAACATCGGATCTCAGTTCACAAAACTTGCAAGCATTACCAACTCTGAACTTCTTTCTCTTTTCCTCTCTCACACACAGTACATACTCATACTGCTAAGACATTAGACAATAGCAGGTAGTTTCCCTCTGTGTTAAGAGAGTCAGTGAGGTGTGCTTGTTCTATAATTACCATTCTCATTGTGTGCGTCCCACTGCAGTGCCCTAAACCAGCATATCTGCCTCAGCCACTTTGCTCAATGAATGTCAGATCACACTGTGCGGTCTACGTTGAGAGAGACCATTATATTTAAAACTCTGCATGATCTTCTGAAACAACAGGGACACTCAGTTCTTTTGTTCTAGTTTCCTTTCTTCCTCCGTTTTTTTATACTAGCCTTCTGGTGATTGGGTCTTCGGTGCGTGGCGACACCTGCTCCTTTTCTTCTCTCTTTATTTCCTTTTCTTTCCTTGCTTAGTCTTTTTATATCTCCCCCCACCAATCATTATGCCTCAAATGCTTTCATTGCTGGCTCTGGGTTTCCCCACTGTGGAGAACTCTGCCTGTTTCATCTGGGTGTGGAACGAGTGTGCTAATATTGCCTGCTTAGACCCATTGGGTGGGATAATGGCGGCCATCACTCACTTCTGCAGCACAAACACTGACATTCGGCTCTCGTTGTGCTGACAAACAGCACATTGCTCCCACTGCTTCGTCACTCTCTCTTTTGTCCCCCCCCTCCCCTTTTCTTTCTGAAGCTGTCTCTTCATTTGTCTCCTTTTTGTAATTTGTCTCTCGGACTCCAAGTCTCCATGCTAATCTGTCTCCAGTTTAGTCTTTCAGGCTGTAATTGTACAACAAAGTAAAGGTCATGACCTCTGCAGGATGTTGTTGCAGAATGGAAATAGCACTTGATTCTAAAAGCTTTACTACTGATCATTTTACTCGTGCATAAATTATTCAGTCAAGCCCTAAACAGAGGGACACATTAAGAGTCATGGCTACTGTTACAACTCAATCATCCTGCAGGGGGTTCTCATTGCAGCTCATGGCATTAGTGGCAGGAAATTGGCAGTTATATTGCCATTAAACCTTCCTTTAAATGTACCAATCAACATATTTTATCTGTGTACATTATTAAGAACTAAACATGACTTATTTGCTCGTTGTTTTTAATTACAAAACACAATAGGGAACTGCTTATAATCATAACATAACCATAACAAATGATGTAAAATATAAGAGACACGGAAAGGAAGGCATCCATTAACCTGTCTGCCCAGCACTAGAGGTAATTCTTGAGTTTATGGTCAATTTGTATATTGTTCAAGAAAGGATACAAGTGAAATATATCACTCTTAAGCAGCTAAATGCTCCACTACTATTCACTTTCCTTATCTTTCTGCTGTTTGGTGATGAGTAGGTGTTTTTTTGGTGACATTTTTTCTCAGAAAACACCTGCCTTTTTACTTTGTTTTTGAAAGCCAAGAATGATCCAAAGCAGTAAAGCGGTGGGCCATAAACCAAGACAATGAAAGGAAAGATACTAAACATATAGCTATCAATTATCTTTTTCTCTTTTACATTACATACCATAGTTTGATATATTTCCTCTTTTAAAGTTCATAATTTTCATAATTTCTGATGAATTTGATCAAACTCCATACATAACAGTGCTGAGACAAGCTCAAGAGGGGTAGGAAATTGTATTTATAAAACAAAAGCTAAGATAATCAGACTTCTCATTTGCATGCATCTATAACTTACCATAAAAAGAGAAAAGTCATATACAGCCTATTAGAAAAACCTTCACATATGACATTGTCCCCATGTGAGGGGTCTGACACCAAATGATTCTATTTGGTAACGGCATATGTGAGATTTCTATCACCGCGACAGACAATACATAAACAGCTACTGACCTCCTGCCTCTGAATAGGCTGAGTTTATATAAAGAGCTAATTAATTAAAGAACTGAAGTAAACACTTGACACGAAGGACAACACGAGCGGCAATAAACGGCAAACAGCAGCCGCTTTTCTGCGAGGAGGCCCTCGAGTGGGAGGCATTGTTAAGATGTATTTCTCTCAATTAGAATTGCGAATGTATCCGGCACGTCTGTGGGTCTCACATAGGAATGAGCTGCAGAAGCTTGTTTGTGTAATTGCTTTGACTGGTGTTGGAGCCCAGAGGTGAGCCCTGCAAAACACCAGCATGGACCCGTCTGTTCATCCGCCTGAACTCAGAGGCCAGGAAACTAACTTCTTTATTTTTGTGAATGTTTCAACGGCACAACAAGATACTCAAAGTCCATTTCACTAGGAACATCTCTTCTTTGTACTCAAGAACATGAAGATCAACACCATCATACAGTATGCCCTTTATAATATATAATGCAGAAGCTTTTGCAATTGCCCGTGACATTTTCCCTCTCACATCCCCTCATTTGTTGTTAATCTGATAGGGAAAGAGGCCCTTCTTGGGTTAGGAGGGTGTGAAAAGCCATTAAAAGACACAGTTTTGATTCCCATAACAATTCAGTGATAGCCATTGTTACTGTTTGAGCACTGTGAAGAAAGCCGGACCTTAACACTTTACACTTTGAGATTGCTGTAAATGAGCATATTGGACAAATGTGTAAAATGTAACTGTAATTTGTGAACCATGTAAGGTATAGAACATGTGTTTCTTGAGTGGAATGGGAATGCATTAAGTAGTGTAAAGTATAGAGCTTTCCTATATTTGTCACAGTGCACTGTACCATCCTGCATGCACGTTTTAGCTGCCTTTGGAAATAACTCAATTGAAGCACATACTTCGCAGTGTTATATTTGAAAGCATAAAGAGTTAACTCTCTCGCAGGAAGCTCAAGTCTATCCCAAAAAGTTATTTTATATAAGTGGTAGCATGCACTTTAGGGTAAAGTTTGGCCTTTTTCCATTAACCGAAGCGATCCTGGAGCGGATTCGTCTGCCCTTTCGAAATCGCTGTCTCCAGGGCAACTGAAGCAGTAACTCTTGCACCTGTAAAGCACTGAACAGAGAGAGCAGATGATTCACCTGAAGCCAGCCTGCAATCACCTCTATTCATAGATTAATAACCTCCTGTAGCTCCAGACCCGCAGGATTTCAGTGGGTGTTGTGCAGTGTTGGTGAGCAATCTCGCTTAACCGCATTGTACTCGCTTAGCAATCAGCTGAGCATGATTGCTAATTATGATGGGAGGAGGTGATATTTTGCTTTTATTCATGCACACCTGCACAGAGTACACATACAAACGCGACACACATTCAATACCATGCCTCTCAGGCTAAAGTTCAGTGTGTGAGCAGAAGACAGCTGCTAGGCTCTCCAGAGGTTGGTAGCTGGGTTACTGAGGGTCAGTAATCTGCAGCCCCCTCCATCCCAGTGATGGTGGCTGTTGTGTGGCTACAGCAAGACAGCACCACCCTGCTGCAGGGTCAGGGCACCAGAGACTATGGGGTCTCTCTCTTCAGATGTGACAAATACGAACTGACATGTCAGTGCACGCTCCAGAACATTGCCCTGTTTCACTCCATAGTGCCGCAGTATTCTTTCCCCCCTCCCACCCATAGGAACAGACACATAAATACAACAATACAGTAGCTTTTCCTATTTCTCCCTCTCAAAACTAGACTCAGAAACACAAAGGCACTCAACTCAGTGACACACACACACGCTTTACTCCCCCTGTGGCTGTCATCAAAAGCAGTCACTCTGCCCTACACTATGTAAAAGTAACAGCTTGCTTTTATTCTCCCCCGTCTCAGCTTCTTTCTTCCTCCCGTTCACTCCTCCTCTCCTCCGCGTTGACTTCCAGTCATCCCACGTCATCCCACCTCTCAGACACCCGTCCTACCACCCAGCAGTTAAGTGCATTTGCAGACTGTCTCAGATAGGCATGTCATATATATTTCAAAGGCATTTCAGAGCACATTGAGTGGCTGTGCATTTGCGTCGTGGCTTTTTGGAGTCATTTTTCGTTCTTCAAAAAGACATTTTTGGAGTGTAATGCTCTCATGCTCACTCTAGTGTTAAATAGAACTCTAAAGTCACAGTGGGTCAATTAAATATGTGACGCTTCTTTTTTAGACTCCAAGAAGATGTCTCGCATTTGAAAAAAAGTGGCAATTTATTCATTTACTACAACATTTCAAAAATGACGCACATGCAAGTTCAAAGGGTTCTCCTCCCACACTCTACATATGATTAGAGACTTATTTTATTAATGACCTACTGCTTCTCCTTTTTTTAACAACTTAATTCCTCTTTCGTGTTCAAGTAAGCACCAATTCATGCTAAAGCAAAATGCCTTGTATGAGTAAACCTACTTGGCAATAAACCCAATTGTGATTCAGATTCAACATGTATTTGTGTACATAGCATTTGTGATATTTACACCTGTTTGCTTACTGATGGAGCCATTTACTGCAATCATTTTCCATGTTTGTTAAAAATGGCAATAATCAATACTGTTTAATCAATGGGGCATTGTAATGTATGTGTAGTTAAAATAAATTACTTTATATTTGAATTGTGGACAGCTTCTTTGCAAACACAGTATACACACATGAAGATAAACAGGTAGAGAACATGTTATGAATAATGATGCAGAGATGAAACACAAACATAAAAGTGTGATTATGAAGGACAAACACACACATAACCGCACGAATCGCGACAAATGGAAAATCACCCCAATTTGTATTTCCTCCTTTGATGCTGTTATGGAAATTAAGGTAATTTCACCTGCACGTCTGCACTTCCTCATAACCCCCACCCAGGATCTTAGCATGCTGGGAAGTGTTAATAATATTTAAAGTTAAACGCCATCTGTTCCCAGGGCCTTACGTGAATACCAATACGGCCGGCGAACGTTGCAATTAACGGAGCCAAGATGTCAGGAACACCGCAGAGGCAGACTCTGGGCCTCCTGCTCCAGGAGAAGAGAGGCAGATGTGATGTGAGCAGAGATGACTTTCTGTTCCCGGGGAAAAACACTCCTCTTGTCCCCCCTCTCCCTGCTGCCATCTGCCCATATGTGCTAGGATCCCCGGTATCATCTTACTTAGGGGAATCTGCTTTGAAATATATCGGCTTTATAAATGCCTGTCTCTCCCTATTTGAGTGTTTTAAACACAGAGCAGAGAAGCCTTCGTCAGGTGAAGGAGAGGCATGCCTGTTTTTTTCTGAAATGAAAGCAAATTGCATTTACCCTGCCATAAACAGTTTGTGGCCACAGGGATGTTCTGTTTGTGTTTATCTGTGTAAGGAACGCATTTGAATAGTTTTATAAAAACACATAAACATTAAAAAAAGAGAGATTCAGAGATACATATATTACTATCTAAGACTACAGATATGTGGATGAATTATGCTTGGGAAGTCTTTTTAAGCACACATTTGTAGATCCTTATCTAAAAGTTTTATCTTCTTTTTGTTTAATCGCAGTTCGGTAAACATAAAATTAATCATTAAAGTCACAATGTTGTAAATAAAACTTGAGACTTTCTCTGTGATTATTTTGTGTTTCAATACAGCCAGTCAAATAATAAAGGGATATCTCTGTGCTTGGCAGTGGCACTAGGTTGTATCTTTTTTTTCCAGGTCTATATTAATTTATGGTTTGATTTGAAACATCTTTGTGAAAATAATTAGAGTGCAGATCAAAACAGTATAATCTCCCTCAATTGTCCATACAGTCTATCGTACAATAAAAAGGTCAGAGAAGAGAACAAAAACTATAACTGAATTATCTCGTGTTGTTCTTAGTTTTAGTAGATCATAACATTTGAAACAGGTAGACGGTAAGGCGCGTACAAACAACCGAACAAATGATCTCCCACAAAACTAAAACATTTGACTTACCAAATATGTTTTTGAAGACAAAGAATGTCCTCCTGGATTACTTTAAGAGTCAGGTCATTAATATGGGGTAAAACGTATATTTGGCCATGAGTTGAATTTGACTGAACATTTTCCTCCAAATATTAGTTGTGGCAGATCAGCCGGGCTCCTGCTACTTTCAACACCTGACATTTAAAGTATATGTAGCCAAAATGAAAACATCTTTTTCCCCTGACGTTCTATTCGCACTAAATTTGAGTTTTTGACAGCCAAAACTGAGCTTTTCCAGACTCACCAAAGCAGATACACATTTAGAAACACCATTATCTCAAAACTCTCACCTTCTCTCTCTCTTCAATACCCCAACACCATGTTCACAGTGGAGTCGTGTGCAGTGGAGCCCAGCTCTTGTGCGCCCCAGTGGGATCACTGGTGTCACTGTTCACACATTTAGGTTCATGTGACATTGACCTGTGGGTGACAGGAGACCTCAATTCTCTGGAGAGGTAGGTGTTGCCAAGGCTGCTGAAAGCACCACCAGTGAGGTCATACTGTGAGGCACGCAGCATTCAAAGGCTTTACTTTGATGATTCAGGCTGAAAAAGCTAGACAGCCCACTGTAATACAATGGCCTGTAATCTATTTTAAGAGCAAAGCCTTTGACTCTTTCAAAGAGACATACCCACAAACTTAGAAAGGGTAAATAAAAGTGTCTGTAACAAACATTATCATGTAAACAATCATCAACCAGAGTGCGGCATCACTATAATTGATGTATTTTATCGTACGGGCCTGTGTGGTGATTGTTGCTATGGTCCAGTGGGCATGTTAGAGTGTACGCTCCGAGGAAGAGGCAAGCTATGCCTTCCAATATCAGCTGGCCTCAAAGCTGACTCTATAATGCATGAAGATCAATACGCTGTGGCTTTGTGAGTGAGGCTTGCAACTCTGTGCCCATATAAAGTATTCCCGCCAAATGCCCTGCCGTTTGAAGAGATCTATGCCTTCGGATTTACCAGGGCTCAGGGGAAAGCAGGCTAAAGTCTGGATACCCAAACTGCTATTGTTTAGAAGCGGGAGAAAAAACAAGGCTGGTATTACTGTTGTGTGTTTCTGACAATCCCAATTTGATGACAAGATTTGATGACACAAGCATTTTACAGGGATCAGTGCTAAAGGGGTATTTCACCATAATCCTCAGCTTCAATCAAATCCAAAGTCGAAGGCATTTTCTGATTAATTTATTGTGTTTCACGCTTGTTTGACAATATTTTGGGTTGTTTGTTCTAGCTCTCATACTGTATGCAGGAGGATCAACACATTTTTCTAACAGCAACCTTAAACCACAGTACTGGTTTCCATCTGCCACCATTGATGTAAAATAAAGAATCTAGTGAAATCTCCTTCGAAAGCAGTACACCCCCTACCCTGGTGCAGTGACACTTTTCGATTGCATGAAGACATTCCAGGTTGAGTGTAGATTACCTTAAGGTACCCTGTGGATTACTCATTTTGAAGAGACACAGCCTTTATTTACATTACACTTTCTTACCAAAATACCTATCGTGTATCCCTATGAACTAGAAAACACCTTTAATGCATAAAAAATGTTTGTTGCAAAGCCTTTTTCTAATGTTCTGAAACTGTGCTCGCTATATTCCTTTCTTCTTTTGCTACCTTTAGGAAAAAACGACATCAAAACATTTCTATACATTCATCGAGTGATCAAACGCTCCAGAAGGTACCTTTTGGAAGTGATTAAAAAGGTAATATTGATTCAAAGGGACTTATTTACTCATACATTTATAGATAGAGATATTGTAAAAGTGTGTGTGAATTTACAAATCAGTGTCCAGCAGGCAAACTTGACAAACAGGGAGTTTTTTGGATTGTGAGGATCTGTTTTTATAAGTAAAACCAAGGACTGATGTTCGCTCGTCAGACTGCTTTTGTTATGACAATTTAGAAGAGGTTGCATTTTCCAGCGTTAAGTAAGAAAAAAGGTCACAGAATTCCTCAAAGATAACATATTAAATACTATATTCTGAGGCACATATACTGTATGCTTGACTGCTTTCCAATCTTGTTTTCACATTGTGACCCTTCAGGTTAATATCATGCCCCCCATGATCCAGGGGATTGCCAGGTAAGCAAACGTTCTCTTTTTGTATTACACAGGTTAGACCCAGCGTTCCCTCGTCTCTGACACCTCAGACCCAAGCCAGTAAATAAACTAAAATGTAACTACACTGACTCTACAGCCCTCAGTTAGTGCTACTGTAAAAACGTGAATGTTAACAACAGTCTGAGTGGTTTTTGAGTGGCTCTCAAAGTTAAAGCAGTTTGATCAGGTGTGCATATTCTTGCTGTTAACTAGTAGATCACTTTTCTTTAATTTTACAATCGTTGACTGTATATTAAGATTCTATGAACCCTGTAGGAGAGGTTAAATGCAGCTTATGTGAACAGGCATTCAACATTGCCACTTACATTTTTTTATTGAGCACCAAATAACTCAAAATTCGATATTAAATGTTTAAAGGCCCTGTGGACCCCGACAGGTGTTTTCACTTATTCTAGCTGATTAGACCCGTGCGGGGGAAGTTGGTCACCAAAGTCCTTGTTCTAATCAAATATTGTAAAGGTGTGAGTTGTTTCGAGGCATAACAGGTGCAATAAAACTAACATGGGAGTCAGGGGTTTGTAAAGCTCAAGTATCAATGTTTAATAACTAAAAGTAGTTCAGAAATCGCTTTGACTGATTTACTTTGGTTAGGTGCCAGAAAAATACACTATGGCTTCTGTGCAAGCAACCAAATGTAATATGCTGAACACTAATACATGAATTGAGACACCTCATAACAAATCACCACAATATTCCAATAATATCACTTTTGGGAAGACTTGATTATGTTTATCTAATATTATATTAAACCCAAAAGTGCTGTTAAAGAGAATTTATTGAACTATGGGGTTGTTAGTCTTTAATATCTCTTTTGTTGTGTTCCTAAAGGACATTGAAGATAATCTAAGATCAAATATTCCTTTTTTAAAATATTATAAAACGTGTAACAGTAGGCAACCAAGCATACATCAGTAATTGATAACTGTTGCACACGTAACATATATTTCAACATTTTGTGTAACTTTCAGATCGTGACAAACAGTTAAACCTAACAAGCCCCTGGTGGTTTTCCCTACAGCCTGACGGCCAAGTCTAATGGCTGTTTGTCTTGCCTCATGGTAATTGGGGGACACACACTGTGCAGCAAAGTCTCTGCGATCCTTTTCCTGCTGAGTTTCTTCTGCCGGCCCCCTCTGGGTCCTCTGCTTTGTAGGTACTGGTTTCTGCTCTAATGATATCATAATTGCTGTTTCCCTTACAGTGGACAATGGTTGCCAAGCCTGAAGGTGGCCCAGCAAATGAGCTGAAGATCAAAACATGGACACCATGATGAAGGCCAAGGCGATGCAGAAAAATAACAAGTATTCATCAAAGCATTATGTATTGCACTTATATTCCGATACTGTTGCTCAGATTTTAGAACCTCATTCTTTGCTTACTGTACCTTCTGAATACCTGGTTATCGACAAAAAACCTCATTAGTGGCAGAAAGTGCAAATGATTGTGCCACCGTCAATTTGGATACCACACATGTGACATGAGGCAGCTGCAAGAAAATTAGATGTTGCCCGACAGAGCGACATATATACACACATAGTTCACACATGTATACACATAAAACTCAAGAGATTTGCTAATAAATATTTTGTATTTTATGCATCCTGCAATGTCTGTTTGTACAGTTCACAAAGGCCAGCTTGCCTGCTCCTAGCACAGGAGTGAGATAGTGCAGTGCTGTTTGAACAATCATTTCTCAGTCTAGCTGAATTCATGCTGACGCTCCAGTTTGCTCAGTTTGCTTTCTGAAAACACCCCTCTTCCTTTTTGTAATCCTCTGAGGGGAAGCAGAGAGGGGGCTAGGGAAAGAGAGACCAGCATTGAATGCTGACAGGGACATAACTTGCCTTCCCTGCATACCTTGTTTACAGTCTCCCTCCCTGCTGCTATACCCTCCTCTCTCAATGGAGCCATAAAAAACAAATAGGGGCTTTTAGAGAAATTGCCTGTGCACTGAAGATTAATAACAGTTGCACCAGTTCACCCAAGAAAGTCTCCAGAGGCAAAAACGATATTGCAAGATTAAAAGTGCCACATCCCTAAATTGGAATGATTCAGAGCTCAGGCTGCTCTCTAACCAGCTTATTGAGAGTCAAGGCCTTGGTCCACCTGCCAGACAAAGAGCATCATTAAGTATTTACTTCAGGATGAGGATCTGCAGCACGAGTATAATGATGAGCTGTAGACAAGGGATAAATTCTTTGTGTCTCAGATGCAGGTGTGGTGGCCCTGTACAACAAGACAGGTCATCCTGTGTGAGGTCATCAGTTTGTCTCTTCACAATTTGTAGCCCGTTAGTTAAAATAGCCCTGGTTGCACCAAATAAAGAGAATGTTATTGTGCATATTGTTATTAAAACAAATCTGTTGGTCTGCTTTCAGACCTTCATGATCCTCCTGGGACCCAGCCCATTGAAAATGTCCACTGTAGTGGACATTTTGTTAATATGCATCACCTTTGACTCTTTTGAGCTACTCTATCAATCCCTGATGTACTGTACAGAGGAAATCCTGGTCTTTCCAGTGATATGTCATTGGTTAAAACTGCATGCTGGGAAGTTCCTCTTTCTTTTCATCCAAAATGGCTGGCATACCAAAAACAAAATGTTATAGAAGCAGGAGGAGAAGTCAAGTATTGTTGAATAATTGTAATTTTTACCATGAAAATCATACATGTTCTTGTTTATTAACATGTGAGGAACTATATAATTTGTTCTGAAAGCAATTAAATAATTCAGGTTTTCAAATAACAGCCCTTTTATAAATGTCCATTCTAGTGGACGTCAGGACCATCTTCATGGACTTTATGACTCAATATTGTTGCAGGAGACGGAACTGAAGCAGACATTTTCTGTACCAGATACTGTAGTTCAGGGAGATTAAGATTTTGAGCTCTCAGATGATGAGAGAGATGATAATTTCACAACTGTGATAGAAGAGGGTCAAGAAGAAGGGGGGGAAAGATGCAGGAGGCTCCATGAGCGCACAGATACAGACAGAGAGACAGATAGGGACGAGCTGGAAAGACATGGCCCCCTGTGGGCCAAGAGTAGCACGTATGTCTTATTGTTGTTTTTATTTTAAGTGGAGCCATGAAAAATGAGAATTGCCTCAGGAATGCCAGCTTTGTTTCTATGAGCATGGTCAAATGGAGACCACATCCATACAACTAGTCAAGATGACCCTACAGCCTGTGCCGACTGGAGTCAATGAGGTACTTTTCCACTACATTGACTACAAAGTCTTTGAAGATCTGGAAAGATTCACCAAAAACCAGGCTAGTTTTTTAGTGACCAAATAAACAGCAATGTTCAGATCAATTACTTATTCATGTTTTAAATAAAGGTGAATGTATTATTGTATTAATATCACTCTATAACCATAATACGTTACGGTCTATCTTTTCATTTTGGCTGTCTTTTCAAACTAATATGGTCCCTACATCCTCTACAGTGGACATACTGTAACATTTTAAAATAAAATAAAATAAAAAGTCTAAATTGCAAGATGTTTTTTTAACCCTAAATAGGTAGGAAATCACCAAAAAAAAGGAAATTAGAAGACACTTTTTTTCCTCGGGTCCCAGAAGGTTATACATGCACACCTTTGCAAACAAAGAAACTAACGTTTATAAAGTGGATTTAAAGAATAACATATTATCAGAAGCTACTAGTGCCACTTTTGTTGAAAAGGTAATATTAAATGACAAAAAAAACTAATCAAATAAAAAATAGTTCCTTGTTATGTTTTTTATTATTATTTTTGTATAACAAGAGTAAAGAAAATACAGTCCACCGGTGTGTGAAACTTATTTTTTTCACCCAGCTATCCTTTACTAAATAATAACGGCACTTTTTTCAGCAGTGCCCTACAATTTATATGGTAACAAGGAAACACACGTGTCCGCAGCAACCAGACCAAAGCGTCTTTGAAGTTGCCTAGCAACCAGTACAAAAAGCAACAACAGGCGTCAGGTTTAGAGAGCCACAAGTATTAATTTGTTAGCAACATTGCTATTCATTTGCTTTTTTATAAGACAGGACCTGTGGATATGTTGAGGAACATGGAACTAAAGACACAAGGCTTCACCGTGAAGGCCACCATGAAAAACTCCGTGGTGAGTGAAGTTATTTCACGTTGTTAACGTTAGCTAGCTAATGTCCGGTAAATGTTAGCTGTAGCAGTTGTAGTATTTAGCAGTTGGACTTTGTCATTATTGAAACAGTCGACTGACAGCTGCTTGTTTGGTGTGTTTACTGCATTTCACAGGTTGTTGTGGAAGTTTTCATGGATATAATTTTATATTTCGGATACAAAAAGTGCATATTTAGCGTTACGTAATTTCACAACCAGGTTATCAAAGCGAGCAGCATTATTTCAACCGCTAAATTGTCTCAGAAAAGAGTCCCCTATAAGTGTCAGAGGGACAGAGAGGCTGAGTTGTTCTTAGTGTGTGGTAGCTATCATGCACACTGACAGTCTGGACTCTCACAGTCTGGCACCTGTAACTAGATTAAGTTACAAATGATGGAGGGGAGGGAAGGGAAAGCCTTTTTTTGGCAGTTTTGAAATGTCCTCTTTCTATTCTTCTATCTTTCTCTATTGTAATTCCGCACAACTCATCTACTTTGTGCTCTTTGTGAACAGCTTAATCTCAACACTCTAAATAGGGCAGAGCTTGGCAGTGGAATAACGACTGGCCACAATGCATGAACATAATGTCTGAAGCCACCATGTGTGTAACTGTTTTTGGTCAGTCAAGCTTGGGTGGGTTTCAGTCAAGTATGGGGATTTGAGAACTCCAACAAAGATCCATTACACTTTATGGACTAAAATGACATTTTTAGAACTCATTGCTGAGCTATAACACACCATTTAGAAACTATTAAACTCACAAGCAATATGCTAATAAAAATGCAAATGTCTTTTTTTTTTTTTAATACAATCTTGAAATACTACATTTATACAAAAGGAGAATATTTCATAGGCTAACATTCTTGGGCGATGATTTGAGTATGATTTTACAAGCATGGAGTCTATTTGATTGCTTAGCCACCGCAGCTTTGATGTGTTCTGTAAACTATTGTGCACTCATTTTGTACTAGCGCCTTTTGTTTCACTCTGGGACAAACAAACAAACAAACAAACAAACAACCATGTCTCTAACCATCATTCCCTTGCAAAGCTGTCCTCATCATGAACCTCCAGTGTAGTTAAACTGTGTTGAAAGAGCTGACTAATTTCCAAAGACAGTCATGTCAGGTCTTCCGCTCCTCTCATTTACTGCAAAGCAAGATGGATCAGGAAAGTGTAATAGCTTTGTATAGCAGAGGACATCTGTCTTTATTGATTCACTCTTGATTGGTAGGTAAACTAGCTTTTGTGCTGCCATATTATTAGATATCTGGACTAGTTGCATCCTGGTTACGTCTTCTGCACCTGCATCTTTAAATGTATTATTACGATTAGTTACACATTTGTTGTCACTGTGGAACATGGTTAAGTGTACAGAAATGCACAAAAAGAGGATGATAGAGGAAACAGACTTGTGGCGTCTTTTTAACCTTGCGTTAGAGGTCCTATATTATACAAATTTAGATTTCCAAGTCTTTTCTTTTATTATAAACAAGATATAAGCACAATATAAATACTGCAAAAGATTCAAAATGCTTAATCCATGTATGCGAATGATGTATCAGTTTACAGAAAGTAAAAATAAACACAAGAATTTAGCTAGCAACGCAATTCAGACAGTGGGTTACGGAAGAGGATTAGGGCCACATGATTTTTTTTTTTGGGAGGATTTGAAAAAAAAACGTTTTTTTTTGTTCGGAGAAAAAAAGTCAGAATTCTGAGATTAAAGCCAGAATTCTGACTTTTTTCTCAGAACAAAAAAATTATTATTTTTTTCAAATCCTCCCAAAAATTGTTTAAAGAGTTGGGTTGTGCTTTGCTCTGTTTTAGGAGTTTGCCGCCTGAGATACCTCACATATTGCTTCTCCTTGCTTTAACTTCTTACTTTGAACTTTTACACAGAGGCATTCTGGTGAGCATCAAAGCATGTCACAGACAGTCATATTGCTTTAATTGACAGATTGAGGTATTCTTTTGCTCTCACTTGCCTCAACTCTCAGGCAATTATCCCCAGCCTCTTTTTCTTACAGACAACACCGGGCTTGTCATTAGAATCGGTTTCTTTCAGCATGGAAATTAAGACAGCTTGCCTACAGTATAAGACAGTTTTATTCTTTTGTTTATTTCCTGCATGCAAACTAGGCAACTTGTCATTGTGTTTGTTTATCAGGCATATGGTAGACCCTCAGTTCATTCAGGAATTCCAAGAATACCTTTTCTATATTTGATCATGTTTTGATCCTGTTTATGTTGACAGATTGTGTTCATGGTGAAATGACAACACTGCATCAAAGTTTTGGTCAGCAATCATTTAATGAAAGAATTTGAGGAAGTTAAATATTTTCTGTCAGCAATCCCCCAGCTTTACCTATTGTATCCCTTACTTATATAATGTAGACTTTTCAGTCGTATGTACTTTGATGCAAACAATTGAACTAGGTTTCCACTTCACTATGTTTTTTTTCAGAAAGCTTGTAACGATGGGACTGCACTGCATGAAATCTGTTGTATGTGATAAGTGCAAGTGGAGGAGCTCTTAAGTACAGCAAATACCTCAAATTAAAAGGCAGCTCTCCTTTGAAAAATGCAGCGACTGCAAAATATGCAGTCCGAGCTATCATCTACTTCTTCCCTTTTTGAAGGTCATAAACAAATCACCTTTCAAGAGCGTGAAAAATAACGGCTTCCTACAAAGCCCTAATATTCACCTTTTCCCCAGAGGATCTGCTACATCTGGAACGCTGAATGCTACTCCTTCACTGCCATACCACTGGCTACACCTTTCACGAAAACCATTGCATTTTTCAGAGGCGTGCTTGTGTCTGTAGCCTTCTGTTTTTTTTTTTCCTCCCCTGTGGTCACTGACATATCGCTCCGGAGAAGGCTTTGCAGAGTGCTGTGATTTGTAGGTAACAACAAGGCCATTTCAAGCCTTGAAAGGGTATGGGGACTTGAAGCATAGGCTTATTATGCTTTAAAGTATTTGTGGTCATAGAAATTCAATCAATAGCACTGGCCCATGAAATTCTCCCCCTTTTTTTCCTTGTGATTCATTCGCAAGCATTTAGAAAAAAAGATGCACATTACATTGTGGTGGGAGGTCGTCACCTTGTGTTTCAGACGGAGAGGGGAACAAAGCTGTTACTTTCCTGTCAAAGGCTTATTCTAGCTTGGTGACAACAAATTGCAGGGGTTTGGGGGAAGAGCGAAAACACCTGCATGGTGTTTTGACATGAGCATGAAAACACACCCTGTAAATGTTCAAATCACTGTTGACACGGGAAGGAAAAACAAGTTATACATTGTCTTAAATCATCCAGTGATAGTGAGTGAAATGGATCAAATCGTTTTTCATTGTTTAATCACATGAACATATCTGTGTACTGCTTCTGTGCTTGAACAAGGTCTGAGGATATCTTACATATCCTTTAGCTGTTTGTCTCAGAAAATGCTCCTTGATGGAAAGACATAGAAGAAAGAGATGAATCTGAACATATCTCTACTTGCTCCTGTGTCCTGCACTACATGGACCACAACAACACACACGCAAGAACATGGGCATCATCTTGTTTAAGGCGCAGTATTGCACAGTTCACCTGAGAGGGCAAATCGATACGAAGTACACCTGATTTCAACCTCGACTTTGGTGTGGCGAGCGCCTGCAGATTGCTGAGCCTATAGACTGCTTTCACAACACGCACACCTCATTTACTGTTTGCTTGGCCTAAAAAAATAGAGCTGGCAAACAACGTCCCCAAGTCTGCTACAACCCCCTTTCCCCCCCCCCAGCCCCAGCGTCATCCCTGGCTCACCCCACTAACCCCAGGGGACAGATGGAGACTCCATGCTAGCAAACGTGACCTCCATATCTCATTCCTTTCCTCCCCCACAGCATCATCTTTATATACCTGAGCAGATGCTTGCCTGTCTTATCTCTCTCTCTCTCTCTCTCTCTCTCTCTCTCTCTCTCTCTCTCTCTCTCTCTCTCTGTCTCTCTCTCTCTCTCTCTCTCTCTTTCTCTCTCTCTCTCTCTCGCTGTCTTTATTTCTTATTTGTTTCTCTCTCTGTCTTTATCTCTTTCTTACTTTCTCTGCATAACCTTTATTCTCCCAGGCAGGTCCCCAGAGATATACACATTTTACACCGACAACCAGTGGGACACTCATCCATTACTTTGCACAATAATCTAACCTAAACTAAATCTACAATTTAATAAGAGTCAGTTATAATAACATCCAAACAATAAAATGGAACTGAACATAAATGCAGTTGAATCTTGAATGTTTGTATTGTAATTGTGCCTTTTAAATTATTCTTTAAGATTGTGTCAGAGATGTTTAGATTCACATCTCAGCTATTTGCCATGAATGCTCTAATCAGTTCATGTCATCTTAATAAATTAAGCTATCTGAACAAATTAAACAAGTGACAGTTTAGAATTGATCCGTGATTGGGGTTTAAATGAGTCTAGAATTTCAGTGCAAGCTGATTAAATCTAATTTAACTTTAAATTGCAATATAAACCTTGTTAAAATGCAGTTGTAAACGTAATTTGCTTTAGATTTAATCCAGATTTAAAAGATTGTCTAATGGTTGGATGTTTATTGGTTAGAGCTTGATATAAAATCATTAAATGATTTATTCTATCCACTGCAACACCACAGGGTGGAGAAATCATAACAAACAGAACATGAACACAACAAGGATAAAAAGACGGTGAGTTTGAGATCAAAAGAAACCCATTGTCAGCTACGGTATATGGATCGCGGGTCGTTGATGACCAAGATTGAACACTTGAAAGCTTTTATGGAGATGAATCCGTATATTTATTATTTTCACTTGCAGCCAAAATCATTCTTCCCCATTGCTCCTAACACATTTACCTGACACAGGAACTCATAATGTGCCCAGCGTGATACATCAATTGGCCGTGAAGGCGGCACAGTGTTATTTTGTGTGGATAGCTTCCAAGTAAAAGCAAATTCAGCAGGTTTCCGTTGTTTACTGTAGATTCCTTCACCTGTCTGCTTGCCTGTCTCACTTGAGCCACCTCATGGAAGTGTTTTCCAAACCAGCGGTGCCTGTAGACACACTGAAACGTTTTTCCTGCATCCTTCCCTCTGCTCTTGCACACTCGTCTTATCAGCACCAGAAGCCTGTAGTCCTTCCCGGTAAGCAGCGGGGTTGTTGGAGGAAGAATTGAGTCATGGTCCAAACAGGTTA
The DNA here is from genome assembly GCF_949606895.1 of Notothenia rossii. Taxonomy (NCBI): domain Eukaryota; kingdom Metazoa; phylum Chordata; class Actinopteri; order Perciformes; family Nototheniidae; genus Notothenia; species Notothenia rossii. The sequence continues at coordinate 72,915,398 of NC_136905.1, read as the reverse complement.
AATTGGCAATGGGCTCTTGAGGCCTCCTGGCGTTTCCATTACTATCGATCAACCACGGCACCTAAAGGCCTCGAGTAGACGTACTGACTTTTAAATCGTAGTTTCCCCCATAACTTTTGACTTGTTGGCTTTGGCTGCCTTGCACTTTACTTCAAAAGTAGTAAAAAAAAAAAAGACTGACCCCATTAAAAGCACATTCTCAGCACTATTCAAAGATTTCTTTACCCAATACAATGCTGTTAATGAAAAGTTACCATTAAAGGGAAGCGAAGCCTCTCCGTGACATGCCATATCTTCTGAGACTTTGCAGTGATCCACTAGAAACAAATATTTGTTGTTTTGTGCATTTTCAAAATCAACATTTTAACTAAGGATGAATTTAGTAGAACTTCCAAGCACCTGTTACCAGGTATCAGATAGATTAGGTTAATTGATGGCATGCTATCTGAAGTGCATGACAGCTGAAATGCCTGTGACCTTTTTGGCGATAGAGGACTACATCATCTGGAAACTTCCGTCAGATATGGAGAAGTACTTCCACAGCATTTGATCATGGCCTTTTAGGAAGTGCTTGGCTGATTATGACTATTATGTTTGCTTTCCTCCGAGCTTGGTTGACAATTACACTGGCCTCTATGTTTGTTATGTTCTCCTTCAAGCCCTTGTAGCTTGCATTCTAATTAGATGGCCTTTAATGGAGAATGTTTATTGCTCCTTGCAGGGCCTCTATTTTCCGCTCTACAGTTAATTAGCTCTATGTCATGTGATAACCAGTGCAGAGGACATCCAGACCTTTGCCTCTTCTGTGTCCTTCTCGTATCAGAAGCAAGGATGCAGGCTTCTTTCTACTTCTCAGTCATATTCAATCACAGATCAATCTGGACATACTTTGATGTTACCTACAATATCATCCAAAACCGTTTCACAAATACAAACATAGAATAGAATAGAATATATCTTTATTGTCATCATACAAAGTAATTTCTTTGGTATCTCTCACTGCAGTAATGAAAATAGTCATAAATAAATCAATAAAAGCAGTAGTAAAAGCAGAGGTAGCAGCAATGACAGTGCAAAATATATGAAATGGGTAATATATATAATAATTATAGTAGCTTTAACCATTTTAGTTTTTAAAGTATTAGTATCCTTGAGGTGTATTGGAACACTCCTTTACACTCGAATGCGTTTGCAAATGTATCTAAAGTAGAGTTCTTGGTGTTACAAGGTAGGCGAATACAAATGAATATATTATAATAAAATCAAATGAAGATCAAATAAAAAAAGGGGTGGGAAAAAAAATCGGTAATAAAATATATAAATAGTTAAAAGTTAAGTTGTTTAGCTCTATTGTTGGTTAGCTTCAATCGGTGACTTTTATTTTAGTCGAGTCACCGTCTGTATTTTATCCTCATTTTGAAACTTTTCCTCCGTCATACTATCAATTTAGAAAAACAGTGCTTGAGTGCTGACAGTAAGAATTCCTTAATAGCTGACAATTGGCTTGTGAGCTACTCTGACCCCTTTTTGTAACAGTGTTTTTAATTCAACCTAATTCATATACTTATCAGTTTTCATCAAGAGTTTATATTTTGTTCTCTCGTCTACAGTACCACATTATCCTTTTGTGTGTCTTTATGTCATAATACCCCTCAAAGTGACACCTACCGCCCTTACTCCAGAGGACTACACTTTAAATCTAAATGAGGCTATGCTTAAGTATATCAATCTGACAGGACATTAGCCTTCCATTCACCCATCCTCCATCATTACCCTCTACCACTACCCATTGTAGTGACTTGTCCTTGCTGGAGGAGAAGAGGCCCTGCTTAGTGTAGGCAGTAGCACGTGTTATACACTTCACTGCAGGGTCATATGTGGCAGCTCACATACTGCCTACATCAACATAATAAGAACCAGTCTCAGAAAATCAATGTATCTGACAAACACTGTTGTTCCAATCCAATAATGCCAAATGGTGGCCTTTGTTTCGCTACCCCTCGCTTTGAAAATCTTTGAAAATCACCATCAATGCAATAACATTGGCCTGACCTTTTGATTTTTGCTGACTAGCGCAGGGAGCAAAATGGGCTGTGTGTCTGATGACAAAATCCACCATGCATTAGTGATACATAGCAACCCTGTAATACATGTTAGAAAAGGTGCATTTTGCAACACAAACGATAGGCACCTATTAGGGATGCCAGAAACTGACCATGATCAAATTTGAAAATCGGACAGCCCTGGCGAATATTAATCGGTTATTCGCAATCCAATCCACTCTGCGCAGCCTGCAGTGCTGGCTTCGTCCAAGTTTACAGTAAAACAAACTGGTGGTGTGACCAATGGCCATTTACAATTATTAATACTATTACTATTATTAGCATTAGTCTATATTTTGGTTCAAACTAAGCCAGGGAAAAAAAGAAAAACATAAATAATAATAAAAAAATATATAAATAAAATTGAAGTTTAAAAAGAATTTTCGATTATGGAGACTGTAACGAATATTCGAAAAATTGAATAATCGCTGGCATCCCTACTACCTATAGGGGGAAAATTATCTCTAAAGAGTAGAGGGATGCAGAGCACAAGTGCACCAGTCCCACTTCCTTGCACACTGCAGCCAACTTCATAGATGGTGCTCTGGGGCATCTGTGTTCTTTGCCCGGTGCCAAGAAAGTAAACCTGGAAACCCTTTGAGATTTCAAGTAGTTACGTTCCCCTTCAGAATGCCACGGAGGATTACTCTGCTATTTAGCTCATGCCTCGCATCCAGCTGAGTCAAAGCTCTCCCAGTTGAAGGCACGCTGGAGGCAACGGCTGCTGCAGCAAGCCGGGAGAAGCAGGGGAAGTGAAGGGCTGGAGGGCAAAAGTACTCTGATACTGTCAGAAATGATCCACATCACTGCCTGGCACCTCTGTGCTCCAGCCACCTCTGCTCATTACCCTCACCGTCCGGAAACACCGAGCAAATTCTACTAACAAGTGTTTGACCAACACGCCGTGCCGTGGCAGAGGGAGACGAGCGACCTGTTCATGACTCATTCTCGCTCTTCTTCCCCCTCCCCCTGCCATTCCTCTATCTCCCTCCCTCCCTCCCTCCCACTCCCTTAAGACAGAGGAGAACAAAGGCAGAGACAGAAGAAAAGCAATATAACCTCTTGGCCCTTATCTGCAGAGCACACCAGAGCATGCCTGGCCTCAGACACAGCTTTGCCTGTCCTTTGAAGGCCCTCATCTCCCTTTGATTTCAGCCAAATGGTTCAGCACAGTGACAGATGCTCAACTCTTCATCTGTCACTCTGACACCCATCTCTTTAGTGTTGTCGACTCTATCTATCTGTCTGTCTGTCTGTCTGTCTGTCTGTCTGTCTGTCTGTCTGTCTGTCTTTCTCTCTGTCTGTCTGTCTGTCTTTCTCTCTGTCTGTCTGTCTGTCTGTCTGTCTTTCTCTCTGTCTGTCTGTTTGTCTGTCTGTCTGTCTGTCTTTCTCTCTGTCTGTCTGTCTGTCTGTCTGTCTGTCTGTCTGTCTGTCTGTCTTTCTCTCTGTCTGTCTGTCTGTCTGTCTGTCTGTCTGTCTGTCTGTCTGTCTGTCTGTCTGTCTGTCTGTCTGTCTGTCTGTCTGCCTGCCTGCCTGTCTGAGGAAGGTTGCGACACTGACGCTGATGTGAGTGCTAATGTAAGAGATTGTGATTTAGACCTTTAGTCGAAACAGATAAAAGACAACTCCCCGCTGCTTTTTAAGGTCGCCTGTACCGTCTCGGCCATATTTTTACATTAACATTTTAGACACTTAATTGACGCTCTGATACTGAGTGATTTAATGAGGAGTCTAAGGGTCATCATCACATTACCTTGAAAATCATCCTCTGAGATGGGCCACGGAGAAACATAAAAATTCAAGCCAAGGAGAGTCTTAGAAGGCTGTCTTTTTATGAGAGGAAATTGGAGTGAGTGGAGGGGAAATATATCGGATGGTGTATGAATCAGGATGTAGAGGATGACGTAGCAGACCTCTTAAATAGATGAGTGTTCATTTTATGATTCAAGATGACAATTATTTTGCTTCTTAGACTGAATTTGGGAGGTCATATTTAACATTCGCCTGAGCAGATGAACGGTAAAGCACTCGTTTTAATCGTTTTTTATGTAGACTGTGTCATTGGTGTCTGGTAATACTCAAGCTGGGCTTTTTGTTTCAGCTATTGCTCCTTTAAAGCCTTGTTGTTGTCATCAGTGGTGTGGGATGTAAAGGTGGAGAAAAGACTCATACTCTACACATGCTGTCGGATCATCAGCAACCTGCAGTGCAGAGCAAGAGGTGCAAAGTAGAAGTGGGGATATGAATAAAAAAAACAGGGGCGACTGGCGCAGAAGGACTCGGGTCTGTCTTTACTTTAGCTAAACTTGATTTGTTTGTTTGTTTGTGTGCATGTGTGTTTCTTTGTTTGCGTGCCTCCCTGTAGCTCAGCCAAAGTGACGCCTCACTGTCTGAGGGAGCTGCTCCGCCAAGCACAGTGTGAGATTTGAGGCATCTGAAAAGTTGCCTGTTTTCAAGGCATCTGCATGTTGTTTTGTCTTTGTCTCTCGGGCTAATCCGAAGGGGGGTCTATCATTCTAGAGTATTACTCTTAAAGGAAGTCTCAATAACACAATTCTGCTCCATATATATCATTCAAAATGCCTGTTATAACATCTTCTGGGAAACCCTTTCTCCTCTTAGAAGTAAACACATTTGGGATTTAGAAGCATTTATGTTTCATTCAAGTAGGCGATATGATGTGCTAAATTGGAATATTGTGTCCGAGGTAGGGCTGTGCAATTAATCGTATTTCAATCGCAATTAACATTTTGGCCTGCCACAATTACAAAAACAACATAATCGAAAAAAACAATTATTTTGCTTTGCTTGGTTGTGACAGTGCACTGCAACATATTTTATCTAATTTATTTTAGTGTAATTTATTTTTATTTATCATATTTATATATGTTTAGTAGCTTGTGGAAGTGCGCTCCAAAATATTTGTTGATCTTGTTTATTGGTATTTATTATTTTGATATTATTTAAATGTTAATATACATTTATCATTCATTTTACAGTTCATTGATTGATTGTCGAAACTAAATAAAAAGATTTTTGATTTGAAAAAGATACTGTTCAAATTATTATTTGTTTTAAAGTTCAATAAATTGATGTTTTCAAAATCAATGAATAATCATATTTAATAATCGTGATATCAGTTATTGACCAAAATAATCGTGATCATGATTTTTGCCATAATCGAGCAGCCCTAGTCCAAGGTGTCTGCTAGTAGTGATGTCGTTTTAAGTGTCCTTTCCCCATGTTTAATTAATGTAAAGGTCAAATATCCTGACCTTGGTCTCTGCGTGGGGTCTCTGTAAGCAAACCTCGAGCATCATTTTTAATAGACAGCCTTACAGGCAGAGAGACTGATTTCCAGGAATAGAAATTCACACTGTGCATGTGATAAGACCAAGGGCCTGGGGTTCATTTTGCAATACATACTAATCACCGAGATAATGTTCCTTCCTGTTAAACAATATTCCCATATCAGAGGCAGAACCTGTATCTCTTGCCATGTGCTGCTGCTTATCTCCCCGTGCCTCCCTCCATCCTCTCCTCAGGGATCTGTCAGTGCCGGGCTACCTGTGACGTGTGTGTGTGTGTGTGTGTGTGTGTGTGTGTGTGTGTGTGTGTGTGTGTGTGTGTGTGTGTGTGTGTGTGTGTGTGTGTGTGTGTGTGTGTGTGTGTGTGTGTGTGTGTGTGTGTGTGTGTGTGTGTGTGTGTGTGTGTGTGTGTGTGTGTGTGTGTGTGTGTGTGTGTGTGTGTGTGTGTGTGTGTGTGTGTGTGTGTGTGTGTGTGTGTGTGTGTGTGTGTGTGTGTGTGTGTGTGTGTGTGTGTGTGTGTGTGTGTGTGCGCGCGCTGTAGACTGACCTGCTCTCTTCTGTCTGTGGCTCTGTGGTGAAATCGATGGCCTCTACTGCTCTGGGTGTGTCCTTCTCCTATTCCTCTCCCTGTGGGACAATTGCTGCCAAATCAAACTTTCCACAGCTCCCACTGACGCTTCCTCAGTAGACTCACAGCTGCAGTCACCTGAGTGCCTGTCTCGCTGTCTATCTACTCATCTCCTCGCCTGCTTGCCCATCTCAGCATCCCCCTGTCTGTTGATGCCTCCTAATCTAATATGATGACTGTCTCCTCCTTACCTGCAAAACAAACTTCAACTTTTAGATGAGTCATGCAGCAGTTCTTGGCTGTGACCCACTCAAAAACAAAGAACGCTGTCACTGTCTTCAGGAACATTAATATTCTATGAGGGGATTTTCAGTCTGCCATTAATTAAATCCAGTTATGAGGATGTTTATTGACAAGAAGCTACCCATTTGGTGAATGAAAATGGAAAAACAGTTAAATTCTTGTTTCTCAGCAGCTGAAGGGGCAACTGCAGCAGGTCAGGATGTACTTTTCCTTCGGTACTCATTAATTTCACAGCCTAGCGCAGTGGTTTAACACCTTCAGGTGTCGTCACTGATTGGCGCAGTAAAGACAAAGCAGGATCAGTGCGTGCGTACTCTCTCAACAGAATAGAGGAACTGTGTTTGTTCTCTTTGCTGACCCAAACACACAAAAACGTGCTTACAGAAATAAACACGTACAAATGGTGGTCAGATATGTTGTTGCACAAATATATTGAAACGGAGGATAGTGTTCTTTCTAAATAGGCATTACTTCAAATTGGAAAATGTCAAACAAGCGCTGAAATGATTAGTCAATTGATTGATAGATGATATGTCAATCAATGTCCATTAACAAGACTATTTACTCCAACATGTGCAGTGTTCTGTATGTTCACATGGTTTGTTTGTGTGTAGAGGCTAGGAATGCCTAATTTGGGAAAAAAGTACATGTTACTATTTTGACTGATATTGCAATTGCTTTATGATTTGCAGTATGAGAGAACATTTTTACACATCATCTTGAAAAAATATATTACAATTAGGGCTGTCAAACGATTACATTTTTTAATCAGATTAACCACAGCTTAAAAATTAATTAATCATGATTAATCACCATTCGAACTATGTCCAAAATATGCCATTTCTTTATGTATATTGTTGTGGGAATGGAAAGATAAATGAAAGAAGGTGGATATATCCATTTCACATATAGTATGTATGTGTATTATAAAAAATGTCTGTGTGTCAAAATGAAAGACAGCCCACACACCAATCAATCATCAAACCGTGGGGTCTTAATTCATTACGTGTTGATTTCTATCAATGGGGGAGTACTTCAGGAAAGTCGACGGGGCGGCGGCTAATGGAGTACTTCGTGACCACTGTGAACGTTGTGATCAGCTGTTTTAGCGCAGTTCTCCAGTGAAGGGAGGTAGTCTCCCTCCGCAGCCGGTTGGCGTAGTTTTGGCACAATTCCGTTGTACAGACAGCCGTTAACAGCAGCCCTGTCTGTGCACACGGAGACCGACTCTGTCGTCCGGTGATCTAACCGCCTTCTGGAAAAGCTTCACAAGTACGTCGGTACGCAAATGCGCGAAATTAAGTGACGGTACGCATTTCTGATTACGCACATAACCTGCGCACCAGTTATGTGCACCCCTGTACTACAGCAAAATTATTCTCCGTCGGGACTTCCTGCAACAACACCACGCCGTTATCTTGATTCTGATTGGCCAGAAGACATTATCAAAGATGTTCTATTGAGAAGACAATCACTACCTGACAAAAGTTTTCAAAACCGTTTCTAGTCTTCAGTATTCTTGTTTTTGGCGTGAGAATAGTTTGGGCAGCGTGAGAGCGTGAGATTGAGAGTGAAAGCGTGTGTCACACGCCAGATGCGTGAGAGTTGGCAACCCTTGTTTGTGCACCCCTGTACTACAGCAAAAGTATAGAGAACCGCAGTGACGCGTCGTGAAACCCGGAAGTAAGTTAGCATTTTTAGCACTTCCGGTTCCTTCCTCAAAAAGCAATGCATTTTTTCCATAGGGTGTTGGAAAATAGCTCGAAATAAGGTCTGTGGTTGACACAAGTTTAAGAGATGAATCACGTTTTGTTCTACGACATTAAATACATCAGCAGTGACCCCACTGGGGAGTTTTGAAGAGTTTGCATGTCTGAAAAACGATGGTTGTTACCAAGTGGCTGAATAGGACTACAGAAATTGTCGAGGCCGTTGTACGTCATTACGCTGAACACGTAAACATTCCCGCTAAGTTTGTTTTCCCCTGTGTTCTGCTTGAAAGCAAGTACCTGCCTATCTTTAGTATCTGTATATCTATATCTGACCATTAGAATCTGTATTTTTGAAATTGTCGTTTTTAACACCGTAGTTTTACAAATTATAGAATAATTAATTACCAGTGTTTTCCAATTTTACTCGGCAGTTCGTTTTGTTAGCTAACGTTAGCTAAAGCTAGCGCTACTAGTTAGCTACGCAATGGTTTGTTGCTTTGCTCCGGGTTGCAGCCACAGCGTCTTCGCATGAAACGTGCTTGTTCTATCGTTTCCCGGCCAATGTTTTCCAAAGGAGAGTGGATTCGTGCCATGAGGTAAGCTGACGTTACATTTTTGTCCATGTCACGGTGAAATGTAAATGATGGGTAGTGTCTGTATTGCGCTGCTGAAAAGACCGCAACATAAGTATAGATAATGAATACATCCTATTAAAACCTGTGTGGCTTATATGATAAGTCTAATTAGTACAAGCAGCATAACGTTTCACCATGTAACTAAAGATTGTAGTCAGGGAAATCAGTTTGACATATTGAACTAATAACAAATCACCTCTGGCTGGCAGAGAACTCTCTGCTCCATAGCTTCTCTTGGACGTAAAATCACATGTAAATTTTACATTTATATTCAATTTAATATTCCATCCCTCACATACTTTTGTATATATTATAACTTATATTTTGTTTTTCTTGTTATGCTGCTGCAACACAAACATTTCCCAAATTGGGATCAATACAGTAATATCTTATCTTAATTAATTAAGAAATATAACTATTATAATTAGTGTAGCAGCTGACACCTATTTTCCATATGGATTAATCTACCATTTATTTCTTTAGTTCAATTTTCATCTATAAAAATGTCAAAATAGTGAACATGTTCACGAGACTTATCAAAGTGCAAGTTTATATCTTTAGATGTTTTGTTTTAGCCTATGTACTGTATGTCTTAATGCTCTTATATGTGACGGTGTGACTTTCATGAAACTAATATTTTATATCTTCCCAACAGACGAGCTGACAGGAAACCTAACACTCTAACAACCACAACTTTGCAAAGGCGAGTAAATGTAAATTAAAAACAATTCACCATTTTTTAATTTCTTCTTCCTTGCAGTGAGGTGAAGCTGACCTTGCACTTGTTGCCAGTAAGGATGTTCCTCACGCAGGCTGAATGTTTCTCCTTCCTTACTGACACAGAAGCCCTTGATTTGCAATGCTTCACTAATTGTCATTTCCCTGGCTCCGTTGGGACACTTTACCTCCAGCACAGCGGAAGACCCTACCAGACCATCTGGAGATGCCCCCAACAATCCTGATAGGGAGAGCCACAAATCTGACTCATGGACCTGCATCTGGTTTGCAGTGGTGAATGCCCTGACGCCCTCACATTCATTCATAGTCCCCCACTGTACAGACAAAACACCATCAAGGGCCTGTTGTTGCCCTAGCACCCTGGCAATAAAGGAAGCAGTCACACGCTTTGACCTCAGGACAGCTCCAAAGTTGCTGGCAGTCAACCTTCCTTTCCTGAACAAATGCCAGTTTGGGTTGGTTTGCTGACCAGTGGTAGCCACCTGAATTGCCCTCTGTTGCTCTTCAGACAATGCCATGCTTGCCACAATTGCCTCAGGTCCCTGATGCCCAACAGATTTGATAATTTCAGGAACAGTAAGTGTTTCCAAGCTGTAGTGTTCCTCTTCTGGCTCGGGGGAGAGAAGCCAAGAAATTCCTGAAAACCAGCCCCCGAGTCTGTCCCTCAGCCAGTCACGATCTTTGGAGGTGGGCTCTCTTTTCAGCGGGTTAAATTAGTTATTGGTTTCAACAGTCACATTAAAACAGTTACTAAATCAGCTTACTACCACCTAAAGAACATATCTAGGATTAAAAGACTAATTACACTGCAGGATTTGGAAAAACGTGTCCATGCAGTAGACTGGACTACTGCAATGGTGTCTTCACAGGTCTCACTAAAAAATCTATTAGAAAGCTGCAGCTGATTCAGAACACTGCTGCTCGAGTCCTTACCAACACTAAGAAAGTGGATCACATCGCTCCAGTTCTGAAGTCTTTACACTGGCTTTCTGTGTGTCAAAGAATACATTTCAAAATACTGCTGCTGTTTATAAAGCACTGAATGGTTTAGGACCAAAATGCATTTCTGACCTCCTGCTAAATGATGAACCATCCAGATCTCTCAGGTCTTCAGGGACTGGTCAGCTTTCTGTCCCCAGAGTCAGAACTAAACATGGTAAAGCAGCGTTCAGTTATTATGCTCCAAATATCTGGAACAAACTCCCAGAAACCTGCAGGTCCGCTGCAACTCTGACTACTTTTAAATCCAGGCGGAAGACTTTTCTTTTTGTCGCTGCTTTTAATTGAACTATTCATATCTTAGACTGCGCTGTAACTTTTATCCATGTATTTTTTCTTTTAATGTTTATTTTATTAGCTTTTCTTTTTCATGAATGATTTTAAATGCCATTTTCTTAATGTCTTTCATTTTTTGTAAAGCAATTTGAATTGCCTTGTGTTGAAAAGTGCTATATAAATAAACTTGCCTTGCCTAATAAAGATTTCATGTGACACATACAATTGATTTGTTGATGGGAATTAATGTGAATAAATTAACTCTAGGTTAACGGTACTCTTGCTATCACTACTCACCGACACTATAAACCTTGTCCCTCATGCTAGCCCTGACAACACCGGTAAGCACACCTTCATCTAGGCTGCACTGTTACGTGTCCTGACTTGTAGTGGTTCTCTCCTCTATCTACACTCTTGTCATCTTTGTAAAACGATATCAGACTGGTAATTGACACAGCCATGACTTCTAGTTAAATTCAGTGTGGCTAAAATGAAAAGCTTTGTTAAAATATGCAAGCACGCGAAAGTCAAATTCAGCTTTATTGTCAAAAATTCTACATGTGTTATACATCCAGAAATATCGAAATATCGTTTCCCACAGTGTGACATGTATACATAAAACAAAAAGGGCCTAGATAAACGTGGTATACATTAAACAAAACAAAAAGGGCCTAGATAACCGGGGTATACAGTTTAAAATGTTAATATATTTAAAGTGTTCAAAGTGCAGTTTCAGTGCAAGTCAGTTGAAACGATCTTAAGTTGGCGTGGCGTTGAAGTCGTGCGACCCTGCTGCTGTGCTGGCTTGTAGTTCGTTTATAGCATAAAGTTAGCATTTCGCTTTTGGCGACTAGATTTATGATTTAAAAAATTAGAAAAGTAGGGTTGACATGTGGAGATTATCCGGCTGAACAAAACGTGATCCCTCTCTTAAATGTGTGTCAACCACAGACCTTATTTCGAGCTATTTTCCAAAATCCTATGGAGAATTTGCATTGGTTTTTCACGAAGGAACCGGAAGAAGTTTACATCCGGGTTTTACGACGCGTCACTGCGGTTCTCTCCGTCGGGACTTCCTGCAACAACACCACGCCCTTATCTTGATTCTGATTGGCCAGAAGACATTATCAAAGATGTTCTATTGAGAAGACGATCACTACGTGACAAACATTTTAAAAAACGTTTCTGGTCTTCGGTATTTCCAGACAAGTGGCTTACTGCTGTCTGTGCAATTCTCGGCGCGAGTTGGCGGACTTTATTTTGCTTACTTTAACATCATTTTTCATGGTGGGGCTAAGCCATTTCTTGGTATGGGTGTAGCCTACCCCAGCCATACCCTGGCGCTGCCACTGGTGGGATGTATGGGGCGGGCCATTCTGCACATGCGTTAAATATTTTAACGCAATTAATTCAAAAATTAATTACCGCCGTTAACGCGATAATTTTGACAGCATTAATTAAAATCAGTAACGACATTACTTAACTCAGAATGTTGTTTTACATATTTTGCCTTTACCAACTATTGCACATACTGCGATTTGGACATGGTATAGTGCATATTTGGATTTAGATAAACCTTCTATTGATAGTGCAGCTCTAGAAGCTCATTGAAAGTGCACCTTGGCTCCTTCAGTTCAGACGTATGAGTCAAGCAATGTGCATGTTTCTAAGTGTAACCTCATGTGCATGTGGCTTCCTGTTTGCCTAACCACTAGTAAGAGTTGCAACATTCTGCCTTTGCCATGCAGGCTGATTCCCTGTGAGCCATCGTCTCCTCTGTGGTTTGGTGATATGAATCAGCCAATAGGCCTCTGTAAGCACAAGGCTGCCCTGCTGCCTGGCTGATAAGTGGGCCACACAGAGAAGATGGAAAATACTTAGGGCGTTCTCACTCCCTCTCTCTGCCTGGTTCTGTGTGGCTCGCTCTCCTTCCCTCGCTCACCCAGCCTCTTTCACTTACCCCCCCCCCCCTCTCAATCCTACCTCAAACTCTTCCCTTCACACCCTGTTAACGTCTCCCTCTGTCTATGCTGTTCTTTTAAGTGATGGGGTTAAACTAGAGGAGACAGAAAACAGCGGGGCGCTCTTCAAGGCTTGAAGCTTCTTTTTGAAGTTCTCCTTTAAAGTTCTCCTTCTTTCGCACAGTTCAATAGTAGGTGGCTGTCACCTGTTTCATCCCTGTGTCTTTGTAGTGACACCAGGCGTGCAGTGTCGTCTTTGCCTAGCGATGTCATCATTTTTCATTAGAAACATCTCTGCCCTTGTAGCGGCGTGGTGCACAGTACAGTTGATGCAAAAGCCTCTTGACACAGTGACAATTGTAAAGCACACCTACATGGTCCTGTGAGCTCGGAACAAAAGACTCTGTTACCTTTCATCTGTCTTTGGTTTCCCCGTCCATCGAGAGCTCTTCACTCATTTGTTCCCGTCCGACCTTGTCTCTCACAACAGGGCTAATGTCTGCACATAATGAAACCCACTCGCAGACTGATTGCACTTCTTGCTGTTTGGTCATGAGAAATTAATGGAGTGCTGCACAAATATTGCAGATGTATTCTCCTGAAAAGAATCAGCCTCCCACCAGTCTGTGTTTTGCCCTGCAGAGAGAAGTGAGCAAGCAAAACATATCCTGTTGAATGATTGTTTGGACACATCACTAGTGATTCCCTAACCGCTTTCATTATGTTGTCCGTGTCCTGCTCATTTAAATGCAGCTTGAGAATAAAACACACTTCGATGGCCTGTATATAAAGACAGCTAATGTTGCCGCCCGTGGCAGCGATGTGCAGGCTGACCTCATCAGGAGAGCCTTGGCCTGTCTGCTCCATCCTCTGTGACTCTCCTACCCTGCTCCCTCCTTGGGGAATGGCGGCCTTCTGTATGCAGCTAGATTTCAATGGCATCTCAACTGAGAGCAGCAGTGAAATGCAGAAAGAGACAGGATTAATAAGAGAGTGGGTGCCTGTGCAGCGGCCACTTGTTCGCCCACAAATGCAACGCAACAAAACGCATGACAGACAGGAGTCAGTAGGGTAATATGGAGATGAGTCGAAATGAAAAGGGAGATTAACGGGGGCCTTGTTTGAGGATCTGTGCAGCTGTGACGGCAACGCAGGGTTGACGATGAATTGACAGCTCTTCACCAGACATCGATCAGAGGTATTCAGAGGTGTTTTGGGGTGGTGGGATATGGCAGAGAGATGGAGAGATGAGAGAGCGCTGCATGGAGCTGGAGGCCCGGGCAGAGTGATGGATCACCTACATGCCGCAGCAGCCCCGCCACGCTGAACTCACCCTCAGAATTGATGAGCCACACCTCTCGTCTGCCCTTCTCTCCTTTTCCTGTCATATCCACTATTCTTCCATCACCCGCCTGCATTCTCCATCTCCATTTCTTCATTTGGTCACTCTCTGTCTCCACGTTCCTCAAGCTTCTCATGTCTCTCTCTCTGGCCCTCCACCTTTATCCTTTCTTTCTTCATTTCTCCCCCCCCCCACAATCTCCACATGGCAGGAGAGCCTTGGAATGCAGTGCCATACTAATAAGGTTAGAGGGAGCATCTCTGTTTCTCAGGGTGACACCTTTTATAAATGACAGGAGCATGAGGCCCTGCCGGTGCTCAATCACCTCTGCAGGTGATCGCCCATGGGGAGCCCAGCATGTGTGGTGTGTGAGCGTGTGCGGGCGTGTTTGTGTGTTATTGCCTCAGTGGGTCTTGCAGCAGCCAGGTTTACGGTGGAGCTAGTTGAAGTGGACAACAGTATTAGGAAGGAAACAAATCCGGGGGCCTAGTGAAGGCGAAGGAGAGAAATGACAGCATGGAGCTCTCCTGACCACCACTGCCTTGTTATGGCTCCCCGATGTGTGAACCAGGGACACACAAAACAGACACTTCCTCCTTTTATTGCCTTACACCACCTCTATCTCTGTTCTGTAGTCTGTCGCCTCACAGGCCTGCTTTATGGCCTCCACGAGGGGAGGGATGTTATCCTGTATCGGTCTACAGGCTCCTTTTTTCACTGTTTGTGCTTGTTCATGCCAGTGTTTTCAGAACAAGGAGGAACTTTGAAACACACAGGGGTATGCCGCCCTTGGTTCATCTGAAAACACACCACCTTTATGTAAAAATCACACTTAGATGTTTTTCCAAACCTAACAAAGTCATTTCCCCCCCTAATCATAACTAGGGTTGCAGTTTTTTTCTTTAGTTACCATTTTCAACATTGACCACATGTTTAAAACTGCAACTATAATGCATGAGACAATATGTTTGCCTTGTAGAATTGAGAATGCTCTGTTCTTCTATCTGTACTGCCATGTCCTGCCCACAAGGTAATCTAGCCTCTCAGAAAAGGACGACAAATTGCAAAAACACTAGTTTATTTTAGACCAACTGGGTTAGCGCCTATAGCTATCACTAAGGGATTCATGAATGGTGTTTTTTCTCTGCATGCAGGAGCTTTAGACCCAAATGTCATAAATGGCAGAATCAAAGCAGACAGATCATTGGAATGGCCTCAGGAAGCCAGCAGGTGATAATCTTTCCTCAATGCTATTTCTATAACAGGTCTCCTTAAGCTGCTAGGAACGGCAGCCCACATCACTATCAAGGAAAAGGTCTGCCATGGTGCATGGATGTATATGTTCCCTTTCTGGCTGTTAATATGGGCTGCGTGCCAGTTATGATAATTGCCAAAAAAGCTGTAAAGTTTTAACGCCTCAGCCACGAGCACACACCATGGAAGTGAGTGCAGCGTAGGGCTGAACGATGAATCGATTTTAAATCCAAATCGCGATTTGAAATGATGCAATTATCAAATTGCAAAGCCTGCAATTTGTTTTCCTTTAATTTTGTTTGTTGTTGTTCTTCTTGTGTGTCAGTCATCCACACCAATCACAAGTGCTGTGCTCCACATGTACCAGTCATTGTTAACCAATCAAAAGTGGCCCATGATAGTAGCAGGTGATAGACGGATTGAACCAATCCCCTGCCAAGTATTTTTCAAATACTTTTCCAAATGGCTTCCATTGGAGCTTTCCTAGATGGTTTGGTGAAACAAACCATCTAAGTCAGGTTAGTAATGCTCCATGTTTTACATCTATTACAGGGAGAATCTTAAACTAAAGCTTGACTTTAAAGCAACCCAACAGAAGTTTCATGTAAGTTTACAAGTTCTTTCACTCGTAGCTCGGGCTGCGGGGGTGTTAGAGACGGGAGCACGTTGATAGGACCTTCCTAGCCGGAGACATGGACGCATTTTACAATAAACTTCCGTTGGGTCGCTTAAAAACAGATATCGCAAATTGAATCGCAATATCTGACAGAAAAATGTTTTCCCCAAATCGTGCAGCCCTAGTGCAGTGTCATCATTTCGGAACATAAAAGCTACTCAGCCAGTCAAAGCAGTCTGGGTTCATTCTCTCCTTGCTGCCCAGTCTGAGCTATTTTTAGCCTCCCTGTGCAGCATGGCTCAACCAGCGTCGTAGCTACCTGGGTGTGAGGGCTTTGTCACTCCTGTAGGCTGGAGCGGCACTGATCTTGCACGCTTTACAGCTTCCTACTTCCATAGGGCTGCCAAACAACTCCTGCAGTGAAAGCAATGGAACAGACACAGAGTCGAAAAACAGTTAGTGTCTAAATGAAAGGTCCAAAAGTATTAGATTTTTCTTTTAACTTATACTTTGCGCTTTTTATCATGAGACAGAACAGTATTTTAACAAGCTGACACTTTTCTGTTCAGAACAATGCTAAGTAAACGTATTCAAGTGATTATTGATAAACTGATTAAAAAGTAATACACGAAAAACTGGAAGCAATCTTTCCTTTACAGAAGTGCACAGTTTACATGGTTTTACGAAACAATATGTGTTTGAGCGTTTACTTGCTTTAATTGTAAAAAAACGTTTCAAATGATTGTTAAAAGACAACAGCACTTGAAAGACTGTAAAAGGCATGCATGATATCATGAATCATTTGTTTTAAGCTAACTGCAGGCGATACAGAAAAGTGCCTTTCCTCTTGTTTTGCATGCACTGTTAGTCACAGCCATTTTGTTAAGGTACTGTAGTCTCTCTCCTGCAGGTATACAAACGTGTCCCTATTAATTCAGCATAATATTATTCAGCATTCTCTGGCATGGTAAACAAATGCTCCAAACAGATTCATTTGAAGCGACTGCGCCGCAATCCCACGGCGCATTAGAGCTGTTTAAATGCATTGAGTGATCTGAGACACTCACTCAGAGCCCTCGTGATGGTTTCCCCTTTCTTCTCGTTTTCTCTTGAGTTCAGACACGGCACCAGCGACACAACGGCACACGTGTAACCTAAAAACGTTGTACCATGATGCATCATTCCTGAGTGGCGGTTTAACCGAGCTTCATCTGTGGTTTGAGGCTTTCTATCTATTTTGTTTTTGTTTTATGCAACAAACAGGCAACACTAGTGAATGATGTAACAAGGAAATCCAATCTAGTGTTGAGTAGTAATAAACTAAAACCCTTTAAATTCTCTCAACATGCAAACCAATATCAGACAGTCCTGCGGCCGCCAAAGATAACACATCCCAGTCTCGCTCTGTTCCGCCTGTGGGCTGCTGAGGCTAAATTCTCTTTCTCAATGGGTGGTAATCTGAGGATTAATGGCAGAACACATCTGCCAGTCATGTGGCAGCGCGACACAGATGGCGAGGGACGCACACAAGGGACGCAGACAGGGAAACGATTGGCTCCAACATTCTGTCACTTGTCCGCTACAACATGCTGCTGCAAGGCTCTAATGTTTTCAATCAACTAAATCAATATTCCTCAAGTACATGAGTGGCTCCCACTTGTACAATCTCCCCCATTGGGTCCTCGATGAGGTCGCTCCCTTGAGGGAGTGTTTCGTTGAGGCTATTAAATGTTGTGTGATTTTTACACACAATCTTTACATTCAAAGATTAAAGGAACATTTTGCAGGTTTTGAAGTTGAGTTGCATGAGGTCGGTACTTATCAGTAGTGAATTTATTGCGAGCTGTAAATGACGCTTGGCAAGCCCCCAGTTTTGAGAATAAGACAGCAGTACGCGCAGCAAAGCTAAGCTATGCACTGACCTAAAAGAAAGGCAAACCTAACAAAAAATCTAAATCTGTTTTGGGGTAAGCTTTATTGTTAAAATTCGCCATTTCTTGCCAGCAAACTGCCTTTTCTGATGGGAAATGTATCCTCACAGAACACAGGGGTTGCTGGTGTACTGCTGCCTCCATCAGTAAGTTAGATTGTCTAGTGGTTTTGGCAAGAGTACCGGTATTTGATAACGTATTTACTTCCCCATTGGAAAAGGATTTTTGACAACAAGGTAAAGCAGGGAAAATATTCTAAATAAAGCGCACACTTCACTCATATTGATTTTTTCTCAGTGGACCTTTCTTTGTGGTGTCTAAAATACATTATCTGCTGCCCCCTTCCACTGAAGTACATTGCTTTGCTCCCATGCCTTTACTCTTCCAAGGTGCCATCTATATTCACTGACTGTAGATATTACCTTAAACAACCCCACCTGAAAAACTTCACTATCTCTTTAAAAAAACATGTTTTATAAAATTGAATACCACTATTTTGTCCTTTAGAAGACACTTGCTATTTTGTAATCTTAAAATCTCCACTCCCCTTTCTACTACAACGTGTTTCCTTAACTTATGACTGTTGTAAGGCTACTGCCACCAATGGCCCCCATAACAATAGCAGCAGCCACTGTGGCTGATGTAATAGGGGTTCCATTGGCTTTCAGGGGCGCAGTAATAGCACATATCCAATATGGAGGCAGAGAAAAAGATGATCCTAACAATGCCTCTTGCAGTGCCTCTGGCTACAGGGCCAACACACACTCACACTCACAAGCCCACACACAATCACACACTATCTGTGTTTTGCTCTCCTTAGAGGAGCAGGGGAGCAGGCACATGTGTCTCCCTGAATTACTTTAAAGAAGAGGCAGTGGGAGTGATTCTATTCCAGTCGGAAAAAACACAGTCAACTCTGATTTAATAAAACAACACTCTCACTTGCTGTGTATGCCTCATTCAGTTTTTGTCTAAGTTTTGCTCCTTGCCCTTCATTTCCCCTATTTTCTCCTTTGTGTCTGAGCAGGTGGTGGGTCCCCCGGCTGCAGGGGCTTTCCGAGAGCGCCCTCCCAAACCAACCACCTTTCGCAAGTTCTACGAGCGCGGGGAGTTCCCGATGGCACTGGAGCATGACGCCAAAGGCAACCGCATTGCATGGAAGGTAGGAACGCTTCCCATTTCCCAAGACTTGACTAATGCTTGTGGTTTTCACACGACATTAGCAAAAAGTCTAAGGTGCAACATTCGCCAACAGTGAATGTGAATGGGGGAAGTTCCTCTTAATAACACAAAAATACAAATCTATGAGCTGGCAAAGAACAAGAAAACATCAATCAGGCAATGAAGAAAATTGTCATCAAAGATTTTTTTATTTACAACTACACACACAGTAGTAGTCCCCCCACCCCCCCCCCCCCACCACATTGTTGTCATGGTGGTTGAATAGAAGGCTCAAACAGGTGTTGTGCAAACACCAATTATAGTCATCATTGTCAGCCGACGGAAGGTGATGATGACAGTCTCTCACACATTCACCGGTCCAATGTGGCCTGCTCTCCTGTAGGAGGCAGTGTAGATTAGCTCACTTGAAGGCTCCACCTGTCTCACAGCCCCAATCACAGAATCCGTCAATCACAACCTCTATAGGAACTCAGGGCAGGCGCAGCCAAACAAAGAGACTGATTGTATGTTTTTGTGTGTACTGCATGTGTGTGTGTTTCAATGCGCAAGCCTCCACAGAGCCATTAGACTCCTCACTGTGTGTGTGGGATGAATGCATTCCTATAATGTTGCTTTATTTCAGCCCCCACTATGCTGCCGGCTATCTTATAACTTCTCAACTGCTGTGCAGCAACCACTCTTAATGACATGTATTCATAGTAAGCAACGATAAATGAATCAAACAAATGATACACTTCTCCTCCCACTTCTCCTACTTCAAAGAGAGAAGGAAATGGGTGGGTGGGTGAGTGAGCTTTCCCGCTAGTTAGCTGTCTGTCTTCAGGTGAAAACACAGTAAAAGCTCTCTTTGTATGAATTATTTATGTCAAATGTTCAAATGAATCTTTTCGTTTGCAAAAAAATATAATGTATTTATTTTGTGTTCTGCCCATGAAAAAGCACTCAGCAGTTGGGATGTGGTGTATGAAATTGTTGCTGTCATCTCCATCCCAGCTGTTATGCGTATTGATTTCCCCCCAATAATTATACACATGCTCATTCTAAAATCCTCCTCAAAAGAAGAGTTTATTGCTCGAGTCTATTTTGATTACTTGCACTGACTATGAGCAAATGTCTTTTTTTTTTTTAAAAAGTTGTGTCTGTGTTGGAGGCGGTACATTTTCCTTTGTGATTAGTGTTCTCTTAAAGTCAGTCTTTATCATCCTTCTGTTTGATTTGAGCACTTAAGGTAGCAGTAGCACCTGCTTTGTGTATCTGTGGTGTGTGATTAAATGTAGGTGTAGTCGTGTAACAGAGAGTGTACCCATGATCGGAGTAAGTGGAGAGGGGCTGCGGCGTGTTTGCACTGAGCTGCCCTCGGGGCACAAGTTCAAGATGGTAGCTCCGGATCAATCCAAGTCTGAGAGCTCAGCCCCCTAGCAAATAAAAAAAGTCTTGGGAAAAAAGAGAGACTCTTTCGGAAAGAAAAATAAATAGTGTGTTGATTTAGATTGTGGACTGAGTACCCAAGCATACAGTGCAGGTATTTGTGTGTGTACTGTATTTCTATCAGTGTGAGTGTCTGTATTTAAGAATCTGTATTCAGGTCAGGAGTTCAGCGCCCCTCCTACAGAGATGCTGTCTGTACATGTTTACCTCTGCACTGCAGCCCAGGCAAACATGAAAACACAAACAGGTCCGCTCCAATGTCGGAACTATGCTCTGTTGTACAGTTGCACCCAGTCCACTTCTCATCCACTGTTCGTATACTAACGGAAATGAATTCACTATGATTCACTATGATGTGACACAATATAAAGAGACTGCTTCTGGATAAGTAGGACAAGGTGGGTTTAAAGATGCAAAATTTCATCCTGGTTGACCTACATCTAAAGTCATTTCTGTTCCTTCAGCACATTTTATGCTGATGTCCTATCAGTAATAGTAATGTTATTGTGGTCCATCGATCAATAAATTCATCAGCGTGGGCCATGTTGTCAGATAAAGCTCTCGCCAGTTCCTGCATGCACCATGGTGCATTTCACATGAACTTATACTTACAAAAAATACATTACGCGTCTTTTTGTAAGATTGCAAACAAACCATTGTGAAAGGAAACCTACATAGATAAAATATACGTGCATGTGTATACATGCTAAAAACTGATTTGTTGACCTTGCGTTCATTTACTCTTGGAAAATTAGTGTTTTGATTCTGCAAATCGATGCGTCATATCGGCTTGAAAAATGTTTCGGGTTATTTACGCATGGAGCGCATTGAATTGCCTTGTGTGGAAATGTGCTATAGAAATAAACCTGCCTTGCCATGGAGCAGGAAAACTAAGCAAAATGAAAGCAAAGCAAGAAGCATGTTGAGGTTTGGAATCCTTTGTATTGCTACTTGTGAAATGTAAAGCCAACATTCACTAGTCCTGGAAAGTATATCTCAGCCTATTTGGCTCGCTAAATGCTTTCTGTAAGAGCCTCTCAATAAATAAAGCTCCCCAGCATTATACGCTGGGCAGGCACTTGAGAATCGGCTTGTGTGAGCAGTGTTGCATACATCTGCAGAGTTTTTCTGTTGATTCTCAATCGGATCAGCTGATACCAACCAATTCCTTTACATGGGAGTCATTTCAATCGATTGTAATTTAAAAAATATTGCATCTTGGTTGTTCTGATAAAGTCCATGATTAATTGTTGAAACAGAAAACATCAATGATGAATTAAACACAATTATTTCTGCAGCCCTAACTGTATTTCATGGTTTTGAAACATCAGTTGGATTTATTAGTGTTGGTAAAAGATAGTTATACTGTACAGTATTTGTTTTGTTGTTCGAAGGCAATAAGCTGAGAACTGAAGCTCGGTGTTATCGGATGAATATATTCCTGTTGATGGAACCAGTCTTCCTTTCCTATAGTAAAACAAATGAAAAGCTAGGCTGTAGTTGCCAAGTATTAAATGCTTGAAAGAACATGTTCTTCTTTGTGGTTACAGTATGATCCTGCCAAAAGTGAGTGCTCTATTGCGTAACCTAACGTAGAAGTTACAGTGGAGGAAGATGTGTGAGGCCTAAATGACAAAAATAATTAGGAGCAAAGGGACATCCAACTTTGTGCATTTGTGTGTGTGTGTGTGAGTTTATGGTGTGTGTTTGAGTCTATAAGGGCAGGGGGAATGCAAGTGAACTAAATGTCAAGGGCAAGTTGAAAAAGGGAAGGTTGCATCTGAAAGGTAATTTGGCTCTCCTGAGGTAAAAGCCTCAGCTGTAATGGCGCGCTCAGGTAAAAGCTTTACACGTATGGGGAACATGTGCGGCAGATAGATAAGAGAGACGAGCGAGTTCCTATCCCTGTCTATGTGTATTTGTGTTCCCGCGCGCGTGTGAGTGCACGAGCGTGTGTGTTTTTGTGCCTGTATTTGGCCCCTGCCATAACGTAGAAGCCAAAGGCCTGGAACAGCACCGTAATCTACTTCCATCACCAGTGCCAAAGAGGGAGAGATAGAGAGAGAGAGAGGGGTAGACAAAAAGAGAGAGGAGAGAGAGCTCCATAGGGACTCAGCAATCAGGAGACATGGCAGCCGCTTGGCTCTCAGTTATAATGGATGAGTTGAGGTCTTCCTGCGTTCCCTCTGGGGCTTAGTTGGTCTCTCCCATCTCTACCCTCTGCTGTGCTCTGCGGGCCTGCTGCCAAACACCACGGTACACAGATGCATGCACACAAACCTAACCTCACATGTGCCGTACACCTCCTAAACAGCCCTGCTTATTCCATGTCATTGATCGTATATCTGCTTTATCTTGTCCCCTGATCTCCTGTTCAGCTCTGTGTCTGCGGTACGCTCCAGGATGTTGTTTTGTCCTCCTTTATAAATCCTGCCTGTCTGTTCCTGCAGGCTTCTTCTCCTCCGTGTTCCCCACTGCCCCCCATTCTCCCGGCTCGTGTACTTTATCTATTCCCCTTTGTCCTTTTACGTCTGTGTCTGTCTGGGGGCCAAAGGAAAAGCCATTTTATAAAAAATATCAATGCAAATCTGATTTCTTCCCACCCTCCGCCACCACACTGGGCCTCAGTCGGCAGAATGGGCGTGGAGATGAGGGGGGGGGGGGGACAATCAATTAATCTGATCAAGCGCTTTAGGAAATGGAGAGCCTAAGCGCTCCTAGGGGACGGATATCCATCTCCTTGGGATGATTGAATTACGCACAGAGTGAGAGTTGGAGGGGAGGGTGGGCTGGAGAAATGAGGTGGTTAGGGTGACCGAGGATGAGGGAGCTTGTGCTTGAGAAACGCTGTGGGAGTGTGTGCTTGATACAAGGAGAGAGTGAAAGATAGAAACAGAAATGAAATGGAGCAAAAGAGCGGGGTGAAAGAGAGATGAGGTCATTGCAGGAACAGCAACAGAGAAGAGCCTTATTTCTCTCCCTCCCTCCTACCCCGCAATATTACCATTTACTTTTTTATGTGTCATACCCTATGGTTGATAACCTCCTCTTCCGGCTATATTACATGGCGTGGGAACATCATTTTGCTTTGGAGTCAATTCAAATGCTCTTGACAAATGTGTGATTTATTTAACACTGAGTTGTATTAAGGTATGCATACAGAGGGATTTATAACATTGACCTATGGTAGAAACTAAAATATGTTATATTATCACTGATGATTCACATACAGGGCCTACAGTTACATTGTGCTGGAGTCATGTCCTGAAGTTCAGAACAGACATTAGAAACTGTAGCCAGACAAAGGGTAAGCAGAGAAGCACTTTCACAACAGCTGTTTCATAGGAATGCCTCAGTAAGTGAGCTCTTATATTGTTTTGTAAGCCTCTCAATATGGTGCAACATATTGCTAAGAATTGCACTGCTCCTGAGAAAATGACCTTCTACTAGTTCTGCTAAATGCATACAAAACCTCTTCTGCTCTTTTGGAATGATTTCTTATCCACTGTGTGCATTAGAGCTTTTTGGGGATCCTTTGAATAGACAGAATAATATGGGGTTAACCATGCGTCCTCTCCCGCTCCCTGGCTGAAAGCTGGATACTCCGGGGGGATAGTTCTGTGTCATAAGGAAAAAGATGAAACACAATGAGAGGAGAGAATATGAACAAGCCCCCCTGGGCTTTCTCTGAGACGAGAGAGAAGAGAGAAGGAGGGAGTTTAGATTAGAGAAGTGGAAAAAGCACCAGGCATTCACATCGAAAAAGGGAGAGAATGAAGAGAGAAAGAGGGAGGAGGTGGAGTGAAAGGCCTTCAACAAACAACGCTGGCTAACCATCAAGGCCTGTACGGCTGCCTCCCTGGGGGCAGAGAAGAGTGGAATGACTGCCGGGGAGAGGCCCGATGAGCTGCTGGTGTATCTGAGGGAATGGAGGGACTGTTGGAGCTGAGACATCCTGCAGAGAGAGCTTGTATGCAGATTTTGAACTGCTCCCCCCCCCCCCCCCCCCCCCGTGCCGTCCTCAACCATTTGTCATAGCAGACAAACGCCACGTGAAGCTGATGATGGTTGTTCAGCCTGTGGGCCTTCCACTCTCGCTGTGGTGAGAGACAATAGCAAGAAATGAATCTGTGCAAAAAAGTTGGTTGCGAATATGATTAACGAGTTTCTCGTTCTATGTAATGATATTTGGAACGCTTCGCAGTGTCTCATCATAGGACCCTTCTCTTCTCCCTTCAACTTGCTCTCTGGGTCCCCGAGCTAGGTAACCTCCCACACCTCCAGCCCCATGCCGCACTCCCACACAGCTGGCTCCCTGTGCAGATGGTGACTAAAACACATGCACACACACTTTTGCAAGGGAAACACAGGACTGTTTCCTTCCATGGCAGATGGGAAGAGCTGTGGCTAGCTTGGGGGAAAGAAGGGAGCCCAGAGTGATAGATGACATCACAGTCAAGAGCGGGAAGGAGATTGTAGCAGGGGCAGGGTAGCTACCAAATTAGACAGAGACAGAGGACAAGACAGTGAGGGACATGGCTCGTCTGCCAAGGCTACAAATCATGTCCCTGAATGCAGCACCCGTGCTGTCAGCCCCTCCCTCCCACAGAATAAGCCAGAGATCTATTGATTGGTACTCGTATTTGCTAGCGGGCTCATGCTCAAAATGGAGCCTTTAATTAACTAAATGGACCGGCTGCAGCTGTGTGCGAGCCAATGAGGGAGGGACGGAAAAAGATAAATAGGGGGAGAGAGGGAATGAGAGCCAGCATAAAGAATAAGTGGGGTTAACTGCAGACCCCTATGCTATCAGTCAGGATGGAGAGGACGGACATGAAGAGGGAGACAGAGGTGAGATTGAGTGGGTGTGGTGTGTTACGCCATTCAAATGGACCCCAATAAGGTCTTCTGTTGTTGTTCTGAATGAGGTATCTAAGGGAGACCAATCAGACCCCTTCATGCCATGCTCTCAGTCAATAATCACCCCCAACATGCAAAGTAAGACCCCTGTTTCTACCAACTGCTGCTTGCTCTCCTCCACCCACTTCTCTCTCCCCTTCCATATGCACCATTCTCATTCCTGTCCACCCATCCATTCTGTCAAAGGTTAATTGGTTTGAAAAATGATTCGATTCATTCTGGACCTTAATGCTGTTATCATGCTTTTGTTGGAAAAAAAAAGAAGGAAAAACTACCCCCCACATGCACTTAAGCCTAATTTAAAATAAAGGGGGAAAAGAAAAAAATCCAATTTAATCTTTTTTTTTTCTTCTTACTCTGGCTCAGGCTTGTCCCCACAAGTCTTTCCTTTAAATTATGGCAGAATTTCATTACCTTGAAAGCTTTTCCTGCCCCCTCCCTCTGCTCCCTTCCCTGTCTCCAATACTTTGAATGGATCAGGACTAATGTCTCTCTTGTAACCTCAAGGTCGGAATATTTGGATCCGTGGAAGCGCTCAAGGGTCCCTGTGATTAATGCACTGTACAAAGTACCTTGAAAAAAAAAAATGCGTTGGCTGATGGCTGCAGAGAGTGATCAGTTGTACACACACACACACACACACACACACACACACACACACACACACACACACACACACACACACACACACACACACACACACACACACACACACACACACACACACACACACCATTATTTCCCCTGCAGGTAGTTGTAGATAGAGGTGCCCCTGTCTGTGCCCTTGATGTGGATCATGGGACATATTCATATTCAAATAGGGTTACTAAGAGGCCCTCGCGGAATTCCCCCCCCCCCCCCCAACAGTGCCAAACAGTACTTCCTTCCCCAAGGAGCTTTATGCTTTTCTCTCTTCGCTATGTTACATCTTTACTTACACAGGCTTTGTTGGACACAACCAGACTACCTCTTCCCTCAGAGCTGCTTATAGGATGACACATTTTCACTGGAGGACATCATCCCCCGTGGAGTTACTGTATGAAAAAGTTCAATTGCACCACACTGCTTCGTCAACGACAACTTCAGTTTTCATTTACCTGTTAGCCGTGTCAGAGAATTAATTAGATTACCTCTGAATGTCAAAGAGAGATGGTTTTTCACACTCTGGTATCTACAATAAAACAGCCACAGCCTGATTACTTCTGTGGTCTTGATGTTTTTTGCTGACACAGCTGCGATGTCTGATAAAAGAAAATGTGCTTTTCTCTGTTTCCGTGGCCACCTTGCAGAGGTCCTCGCAGTGGCTGATGTGCATGCTGTCTACGCCCTATTGATCAGAGACACAGAGGCCTCTGTATTGAAGTTGTTTGCAGAACTGCAGATGCTATCTCTGCTTTTGTTAATTATTTACATTTGGTTCCACAAATCTGATCAATAGTTAATTGAGCCAGCGGGAGCCGTCTGAGAGAAGAAAAAAAAACTTTGCAGAAGTAAGGGCCAAATCTAAAGTGCTGCCAGCTTTATTTTCCCTTACACAATAGTATTATAGTGGATTCACTGTTTTTAAGGCAAAGGGAGAAAGCCTGGAAGAAACATTGAATGACTCTGCTCTATTCTAGTCCTCTCTATTTTACAGCAGTAATAACTCTGAATGGCAACATTTTAAGGGAGTGGAACTCATGGCTATTCTCTTGATTGAAGTGCCATATAAAGTGGCAGGTGGCTGACTAGAATACACTTATAGTGTTTGTCTCTGGTGGGCTGTTGGGGAAGAGAGGCCTCTGAACACCAGGAGCTGTGTTTATCAAAGCGTGAGTAGAACTAAATGTAGGAGTATGAGCTGCTCTTACTTAGGAGGCAGAGAGTATAAAAAACCTTTATTTACCCGTAAGAAGTCAACAATATATAAAATAATGTATAGATATGCAGATGATACTGCTAGTTTTAACATTGCAGCGTGAGAAAAATATAGATGATATGGATATAACTACTTAACTGAGCCTTTTGTTTATTATTCTGCATTATGCCTTAGTAGCCTAAGGAAAGGATTGCATGTGGATTAATGAGGAGAAATGAAATTTTTCTCTCTGACAGAACATTTGAGTTCAATAAGATTCAGCCAAAAATGTTTCTTAATTAGCACGTACAGTGTTTCAGAAGTGATAAAACACCGTACGGGGGCAGTTGACATATGCTGTGAACAATGTTACACCTATAAAAGGAACTGTGGCAAAGGTGAAGAAAAGATAGCTTGACCTTAAAAGAATTGCAGCACACAAAAAACATTATTGCTACAGATGGGGCACAGAGTTCTTCAGTGTCACCCGTAGATGACGAAATAGAGGCAATTACTGGTGAACTTTCTGTAAAACGCATCATCCCTGATGGGGAGAGAACAACCCCGTCCACCAGCACAGATGAGATCCCACCAAAAAAGTGGATTTCATTTTAAGCATTTTGCAGCCTTTTGCCGACATAGTCGACTGATTTTTTTAAATATGATATTCATGTTCAAGCGCAGAACCAATTTTACTTGATTGCAGCCAAAATATCATCCTATTTATTGCATGCAAATTACAACACAAAAAACAACATATGAGAATATGGCACTGCTTGCGTAAATGAGTAGTAGGTTTATGTACATTTGAACTAAATGAAAAATACAGTTGTCTTTGAAATATACTGAAATGCCTGGTACAAGTTTTCAGAGCAAGAATTCATTCTTATCTGTAAATTTAACTTTGCTGAATTATTCCATGCTGAAAATGTCCATCACGTATGCTGACACAGTTGACAATAGATTTGGAGTAAAATAAATCTGATATCATGTGTAGAACCGAGAGCACACAAACTGTTGGTATAAGTACCTCCACTTTCCTGACAGGGAGAGTGATGAAGCAGACCCTGGTGTATTTGTATGTTCTCTATACGTGTGTGTGTGTGTGTGTGTGTGTGTGTGTGTGTGTGTGTGTGTGTGTGTGTGTGTGTGTGTGTGTGTGTGTGTGTGTGTGTGTGTGTGTGTGTGTGTGTGTGTGTGTGTGTGTGTGTGTGTGTGTGTGTGTGTGTGTGTGTGTGTGTGTGTGTGTGTGTGTGTGTGTGTGTGTGTGTGTGTGTGTGTGTGTGTGTGTGTGTGTGTGTGTGTGTGTGTGTGTGTGTGTGTGTGTGTGTGTGTGTGTGTGTGTGTGATTGAGTGATTGAGTGACAGAAACTGATTACGGTTTGTACTGTAGCAGCAGCAACTCCACTTTAGTAATCTGTGCTGCCACACTTCAGGGGAGGAACCTAAGCTCCGGGGTCCATAATGCATTATGAGGAGAGATTCTTCTCATTGTTTCTATTCCCATTTACCAATCCGAGCTTCACGTTTGCCATTGTTACCTGACAAACGTGTCAATGACTAATCTGCCTGGGTGTTCGACCACCACACCTTGTATTGGCTTTGGTGTTTCCTTATCTTGCTTCTGTTTCCAGCCTGTCACTGATAAGGAAGAAGGAAGGGAGGGAGATGTATTTGTGGAGCAGTGGATACAAAAAGGGGGAAAAAGAGTGATGGCTAAAGAAAAATGATATAGTGAATGCTAGAGTGATGGAGATACAGAAATATGAATAGGGCATCAGTGTTTCCCCTAGGTTTACTGCTTTGGTCTCGGGGGGGGGGGGTGGCATTGGGATATATATTTGTTTTAAATCCTCTGGAGCAGAGAGAGGAGCTGTGGATTATTGTTATTGATTAATGCATCAGTGTTTCTTACGGTCAAAAACACTAAACTCACAACTTAAAATGAAAGTGTTTAGTTTATTTAATTAAAGAGCACTTGTTCAATGTGAAAAGTGACGGTAGATATAGATTAGTTACAATTTGGTGATATATATATATATATATATATTTTTTTTAAATGCATATAAAAAAAAAAGATTATAATCTTTTTTTTTTTTAAACACCTTGAGTTTCAGGGGGGGCGCGGGGCTGCGTTGGCGGGGCGCGGGGCTGCGTTGGTGGGACGCAGCGCCCCTCCAAGACAATGGTAGGGGAAACACTGGGCATGATTATAGAGTGAGGTGCTGTGGTGATGGAACCCACCCCCCTTTGCTGTGTTTGTGCTAGGTAGTTTGTTTGACTCGCTGCGTTGCCTTATTTCATTGGAGCAGATTAACAGCATCTCAGTTTTGTCTTCATCTACTTGGGCCAGAAGCTTGTATGCAGTCTAGATGAAAAAAACAAAACACATTGGGAGCATTCATCCATCCTCCAGTATTTTGAGGATAGTCACTTTTGTTTTGATTTGTGTGCGTGTGCTTGAATAAAGTGCATGTGCGCACACTCGCACCAGCCTATATTTCCCAGCGTACGGGGAAAGGCTCAGTAAATTGTGCTCAGATGGATGAGCAATAGGCGCAGCGTGGTGCCAGCCATGACTCCAACTTCAATCTGAGTGTGACCTGACCCAGCGGTATTGCTAAATCTGACTCGTTACATGACGGCTGCTCTGGCTCACCTCGCCTCGCTGAGACAACCTCTGGCCGCAATCTGGGCGTCTTTGTCAGCTCAGAGCACCCAGGCCCCGGGAATCGCTGAGGTGGTGGATTTTCCTCTCCTCCCTCACTCAATCTTTACCCCCTCCCGTCTTCCTTACCAACATCCACAAATCAGCATTTTTTTTTTCATTGGCTGTCACCCATTCACACTTCCACGGACCAGAGGCTTTCTCAACACCATAAGGGGCTGGAGTCTAGAGACGGAAAACCCCTAGATAATTCCTTTACTGGCAATTAGTAGCACACTGGGTCCCGCTCGATGACCTGACACAGACAAACTGAAGGGAGTACACAAAAGATTGAAAGAAAGGTATGACAGAAAAGCGGATGGGAATGATGAGAAAGAGAGAGAATAAAACATACACACAAGGGCTTGATTAAGTGGTCTTTTTAAATGCGCGAGTGGGCAGCAATTCAACAGCTCTTTAGTCTCAGGAGGACCTGTCTCAATTACCCTAATGAGTGGAGTCAGAGTGACTTTGGTTTCCTAGGAAAGGCAATGGGAGGCAAGGAGCCCTGCACGGCCATACTGGAGATGCTGAGGTAACAAGGGTGTGTGTGTGAGACATGCAGTATGTGGATGCTCTGTGAAGTTAAATGAAGCGTGCTGGGTTCCCAATGAGCCAGTGTTAGCTAGCGGACTGACACAGTGACCTCCCACTGTGCACATCACTTTCTCATGTGGGCTGTCAGGGAGTGGCAGTTAACCCCAGATGGCCCCGAACCTTGGCCTTCGCTTAACCAATACAAATCTTAAATAAAGCACGGAGAATGCACATTGAAGAACGATATGTTACGATATGAAGACCTACCTCTATTCTCATCCTGCCTTGTAACGACAGAATTCAATATGTTTGTGTTTCTTAACACAAAAAGTGTTGCGTTTTTTAAATAATCCTAATCGTCTCAATACAATACTGTTCGGCTTCCTGACAAAAGGTTTTAAAAGCAGCCTTTGTGCTTTATTTTAACCTTCCCATCGACAAACGCACACACACGCCACAAACTGCGCTGTTGTGGAAGCTATCAGCGCGGTGTCATCATCACTATTACCCTCGTCTATGCAGCGTTCCCCTTCACATGACTTTCCATTAGCAATTCAACACACAGCTACTCAAAACCTCTCAGGAATTCACGTCAGTGTAAAAGCACCAGGCTTTACAATTACTGTGTCTTATTCATACAGTACATTCCACCTCTGTATTTACCATAATAAGCCACCCTGAACAAACCATAAACACTGCCTTCTGACTAGTTAGTGCAATATTCTGCAGTATCTGATTTAAAGTCAAAGACAGTTTTTTTTATTAGGAGGGAATTTGTATTGTTAATAAAATGGCACAGCTATTCATACATTTACTTTGTAATTGACAGTCAAGCGAGGTCGATGTTGGCATCTACACATAAATAGTAATTACATACTATATAATCTGTCTGTCAATCTCTACTAACTTTTATGAAATATTTGATCTATGATATTTAAGACACAGCACATTTGATTTCATCATGTGATAAACTAATGGCACCAATTATTATTTTTCGGCATATATAATGTAAAAGGCTAATTGTTAGGTAATGCCTTGTTTATGTCGAACCTTTACGCTTTAAGACTACCCACATTGTACTTTAGTAAACTGTTCTTTCTTCCCTAACTTTTAACTTTAGGTGTTTGTTTCTCAGCCTTTGTTTTCATCCCCGTATTTTGTGCTAACGGTTAAGGTGTTATTGTGGGGCCAAAGCCCTCACTGATAGCCATGTCACCTTTCACTTTCAATTGCCGCAGAACAACTGAAATCATTTGTCATTCTTTCTGGGCCACTGAGTGAAATATGACTCATAGGCCTCAGAAATGTTGAAATTGAAAAAGCACATTGTCACAGGGTGCCTTTGTCTCAAATCTCCTCCCTCTCCTTCTTTCCTCTACACCCTCAGTCATACAGAAGAAATGGCTTCCATTTAGACCATCCTAACGGTCTGCCCTAATGGCTCTTTGTGATAGGAGTTATTTATGGCAGGATTAATTTTAATCTGTCAGTCTGAAGGAAAAATATCTGCGCAGAGCGGCCATTTAAAAAAAAGGCTCTACCCTGTTGCTGACTACCAGGAAGCTCCTCCTCTTATAAAGGGAATAAAAGTGGTATGCCAAGGCCAGGGATGATTTAGCTCATTGCCATTAAGTTGGGCTTTGAATTGCAATACAGCTGGCAGAGCTTGGCTTTAGGTGCGAACATGTCAATAGCCAAGAGTGCTGCGTCTCCCCTGTCAGCCCTGACGGAAGACCAACGACCAGCCAGGCTGCCATTTGTCTTCCTGAGTGAGTTTTCTAATAACCGTAATGGCTGCTGCAATAAATTACCAACAGGCTGTCACAGAGAACATAGTGCAGCATTTAAATCTAACAAAGAGCACCCTTTCCCCCACCCTGCTCTCCGCTGATTTTATATAAAAAAAACATAGTAACTCCCTTATTCCCTCAAGGAGCACTTTAAGCTAATAGTGAATAGCCAAACCCAATTGCAGAGTTTAAGTATATCAAGTCCTAACCAGACAGAAAATCATTGGCTCACCTCTTTCCCCATCACCAGAATAGAATATTTAGCACTTCTGTGTTTTTTGTATGCAAAGCGGTTCACACCATATTACTGTAACTGTTTGAATTATGCAGCAATGTCCTAACTGCGCTGGTCACCTGTCTGCTGGACTCCCACTTTAGTGAAATAACAAATGAAGGCTGATAGATGATTGGAATGAGATGTCATTTTACCCTTGACCCCCTCATTATGTGTCCTCGCACAAGCTAGTGTCTTTCCATCCCCCTCCCATGGAGAAGTCTGCAGTCCCTCTGTGAGATGAGCGTGTTCGGTAATTGGAGCAGCGGGAGGCGATTTGTTCCCATCCCTCCGCTCAGTAGCAGCCGTTAGCTGGTGGGCAGCCCATGGAGCCGTGCCATCCTGCCATTTGTCAGACAGGGTGCAATTTCCTTGTCATCTGTTTCCATCAACAACTGAAGTCGTGGAAAAAAGTGGTGAATGATGGCCTGGACTTTAATATGGCTCCTCTCACTGTAGAAGCTCACCCCAAGTAGCCCCAAGTCAGACTCGTACCCTTCCACCCCCGTGGCAAATACCGCAGCACAGTGCTCATATTCCCCCAATGCTCCCTATTTACACGTGACGCATTTCTCAGTAATGTGAGGATCTGCAGATTATTTGTTAGCAGACCTGTGTTGTAAAGATGGATGGTGGATACCTCCTCTGGGAATGAGTAATGCGCTGGAATGGAAGCTGTCTAACACAAACAATTTGCCCCGAGATTCCAGTCATTTCTGCCTTATGCCTTCACCTCTTGTTGCTATAGCTCCCTGAGGCAACATGTATGTTTAAGCTTCCACATCTTCCTGTGACTGACCTCAGAAAAGGGCATAGAAAGATTTTGTCCAAGGTTTGGGTGGAATAGTTGACACCACAATGCTATATGTAGTCAAAGCTATTTTCAACTGTGGTCTAAAACAAAGTCATCTGCCAATCAAGGCTCCTTTTAGCCAGCCATCGCAAAACAAAACATAAACAACGACCCTGCATCGTGCAGCTCTGCCAAACAATAAGCAGGCGAACTCTGCTTCCCAAACTCTGGACGATCACATGCTTCGGTCTATCCATTTTCCAAATGCAATTATTTTTCCAATCCAAAGGCGCACCTGATACCTCCAACATCAGACTGATGCTGCAGGGACAGAGGAGTTCTAAAGACGAGCAAAGGGTGGTTTGGGCTCCTCTGAATGTGGGGAAAGACAAACTGTTATTTGTAATCACAAAAGGATATCCTTTGTAGCATGGATAGGTGTGATCTGTGTGTCGGGAGAGGCCGGCGTCATGTGGCGCGAGGCAGCTGCTCAGCCTTTCATCCTTCACTGCAGTAAAGGGATTATTTTCAAAGGAGCCAAATGTGTCTCCTTTAAGGTAGAAACAATTAAGTCACTGTTGTCCATTTGAACGCATGTGATTGGACATGTTTGATATGTAAGTTTAGCTTTCAAAAAAACACATTTCATAATGCTTTTGTTTAGTAATAGTGTTTTTGTCTATTTTGTCACATTCTCTGTCTTTTGTCTCCTCACTTCAGGAGCTACTCGACATTTATTTAATTCTTCTCTTGCGCACAAAGCTGTGAGTAAGTAGTCTGGTGCATTTGGCATTTTTGAAACAGTCTGTTTTTCACTCTAATTGAGGGCTGGATTTATAAATGAGTACTTAGCTAAACTGCCTCAGTAAAAATAAGGAAGATTTTAATTTTAACTACTACTATTAAGAGAATTCCATTAGTTGTACATTTTGCCCTCGATTTGTTTTTCTGTTGCCAGAATTTCTTGAGATATCACAGTGGATTTGCTGAGAAAATTGTTAAAGAGTCAAGGGAGAACTGTTTATCTTTCCACACACAGACTATGTGCCGATACAAAAAAGCTTTGTTTTTCAGAAAAGAGCTTCTTTCAAAAAAAAGATGTGGCTTTATGGTGCTGCAGTACTCTGCTATAAATGCTAAGCAGTGTCAGGGACCTGAACTCATAACTCATGTCCAGTTTCAGGCACACTCATAAAGATGTGTTCAACCCCTGGTGATAGGGCATGGAAGCTATCAATGACATTTTGGTTAGAAAATCCTAACACTTATGGGGGTGTGAATTCTCCTTGGCGCCATTTAGTCGACTTTGATTTGTATGTATCCTAATGCTCATAACAGACCTTACCAAGTCCACTGTGAAAGCTGCTGCATTTGTGTTGCATAGACGCAAAGTATTGCTGTTATAGTTAAAACACCATGTTGCCATCAGACCAAGAAACTGAACTGAGGTTTAGAGGGGAACCTCGTATAAGAGTAGGACTTGGCATTTTAGTCAAATAATATTAATATCGCAATATAATATTTTGTTAGATTTTGGATATTGTGCATCTGGATATTGGCAGTGTTATTTTTTACCTGGTTTTAAAGGCTGCATTCGAGTGAAGCAAAGTCATTATACCCACCTTATTGATCATTATTAATCAATGATGTCAATATGTTTGTATGAAAGCACCAATCGTCCACCCTTGTCCTAATACCAATATGGAGGTATTTGTTTAAAGATATTGTGGTATTTGACACTGCCAGTGAGAGAGAGGCTGCTGGAGAGTGCATCAGTGGAAGGGCCCCGGTCAGAAAGGGAAGGCAGTCCCTGTGACTAGCGAAGCTATAACGATGCACTGTGTACGACCCCCAGACGAGATTGATCAATAAGTCACTGCAATGAAGTGGCACATCGATTACACCAATGACAGGGCATTTACAGGTTTAATCTGTATAATGAGTCTAACCTTTTTCTTTCAGCCACCTGCTTTCTGCCTGGCATGGACCCGTCAAAGGACAGCGGGGACTAGAGAGAGGGTGGGAGCAAGATAAGATGAATGCCTCGGTGCATGTAGTGAAAGTGTGGAGGGGATGTTGTTGCAGACAGAAATGATGATGCAGAAAACATAGGGAGGGGGAAAGAGAAAAGACAGGAATTGGAGAGAAGAGAGTGGTTTATGTGACACCGGGGCCTATGTTTGTGTCACGGCAGAAGGTAAGATAGTGGTGCAGGGGAGAATCATCATCACCACACATTCGTATGCAGTGAAGGGAGCCCACCAATGATTCATGTGTGTCATGGGTAACTCGAGGCTCTGCAGTCTCTTTAGCATTTACAGTGTGTCCTCCTCCTCTCGCCTTTACACTCCTTCCAGAGCCTGAACAGCTTCTTCTGCTTACTGTACGTCCTTTGAAATAGAGATCTCTTCTCCAACATTCTTTCTGTGTTTCCTATTTGTGCTTCGCTGATAGATACTCAAATTAATAGTTTCTACTTGCCACAGTAAACAGTAAATGAAATCTTTCCTTAAGTTATCCCCCCCTTTCCATAACTCGCCCGCCATTGTTTTTTTGTGCTTCTGCAACAAATGGCAATTAACCTAAGTGACATAAATTCCAATTAACCTTCACGCTTATCAGTGAAACACAGACTTTGTAAGGGCTCTCTGGGACTGAATGTGCTTTTTCAGAAACAGCTTGTTCACTAAAAGATACCTGCATTAAAGTGGAAAAAGACAACTTTTCAACACCCCCACCCCAGCAGGTATTAGGTATTATTATTCCTACAGTGTGGGAGAGGAGCCTGGACCTGCCTGTGTCATTTAGAATATTGTGATTCACCCAGAGATATAAGATTTCACCATTGATATTTTCAGTGTTTCCAGGTACATTGAATGGATCAGCCAGATACATATCACTTAGTTTAACTTATTTTTGCTTATTTTTTTATATGAATAATAACAACAATAACATCACGCCAAGTAAAGAACGAGGCACACAGAGTTATATCTTTCCACTTAATGTCTTATTGATTTAACTGATTTGTTTTCATAAATGGCTCTTACTGTACCAAAGACATGGTTAGACATGTTTAAACGTTACATTTTGTCTCAAAAAAGAAACCCAGAAAAAAATGAAGTGAAAATACAGTGCGCGGAATATAAAGTATTTCAAACTAAATCAAACTTGGTCCTCAGTGACTCACTTAGCTGGCTCCAGAGACCATCTTGATTTGATGACGTTTGGTATTGAATGGGAGTGACTAAGCATGACGTGAATAGACATCTTTAATCTTGGACCATTCAATTTATCAAACAAAACTATCATAAAAGGCAATTAAATTACCATTTGTACGACGCAGAAACTGAAATTGAAAAGTTCCTTTTAAATGATTAGACTGTCTGCTGAAGAAACCACAGCATGGTAAATGTTCTTTCCCCCCCGTGGATGGATGCAAAAAATGTCTCTCGGGCACAAAATGCTCAGAGCGTGTTGTCGAGGGAATATTACTGCAGTATTATGATGTGTTTTTATTCTGTCGTCCTCATCCCCAAGGGCAGGAGCTCCACTCACAGCTGAGCCTCCCGCTACTTCCACTTTGGCACAAATGTTCGTCATATTCAGCGTAAGACACCCGGACACAAACAAGCACGGACACACACATACAGATACACACAGACACCAACACACACACACATACTGTACACACACACACACAAGCCATCACCTTCAGAAAGTTGACTGCTTGCAGCCGGTGCCAAGTTAAATGCTGCTTTGCCAGTCCATCTCTGCGTCCCCTGCTTCCTCTCCTCCCCTCTCCTCATCTCTTTGACTCCCAAGGACAAGGAGACCCACCGTACAATGGGACACCATTTATCACCGCAGGAACAATTACCGGAGACATTTCATTGTCAGAACATTTCAAGCCAATTCTTCCTCTCTTTTTTATCTTCCTTCTCTCGTTCTCTCCCTCTGTCTTTCCCCCCCCCCCCCCCCCTGCCACTGCTTCCTTTCTCTCCCTTCCTCTCTTCTGCCTCTTTGCATGGCTCACATTGAGCTCTATTGCAGGTCAGACTCCCATTAGCCCAAGCCCGCCATCGCTATAGATTACAGCACAGAGGCGGCGGGGCGCTGTATTATATCTCATCTAAAGGCCCTGACAGACTTTTCTCCCTCTGTTTCTAACAAAGGGATCCTCTTTTTTTGCCCAAGGAAAGCATGGGAAATTGCCTCTGATACTGTATCTCCAGCCATGAGCTTTAATGAAGCCTTTCAGCATGGCGCGCTGTGAAGAGGATGGAAGAAAGTCACTTGTCCAATCTCTGCGTGATCAGGCCCAGTCTCAGCAAAGCACAGCCGAGCAGAAAAGAGCAGGGAGGGATTTAAATGCCAACTATGTAATGTGTTACTTTTGGCTTTTCTCCACAGCTTTTCTCTGCGTTTTCAAATATGTGACTCCATGGCTGCACAACATAGTGGGGGAAATACATGTTATATAGTCATGAGTCACGCAGAAAGCCTCCACTATTACAGAGGGGGAATGAACTATACGATTACGTCACCAGCTGAAAAGGTCAGTCTTTGCTCCTTTTGCCCTAAACCAGCACGTCTGAAACTACTGCATCCAGCTTTGCCTCGATGCTACTTCAACTTACTTAGAAATATGTTAAACTTATACCTGGACTCTCCTGTGTTTCCATAGCTGTCACACTCCCTTTATTTGTCATTGCATGTCGCATTTGTTTCTACGCAATATTCGGTTTTGACGCGGCAGTGCAATGCGTGTTAGCAGATAAGCAGATTCGATCAAGTGTGAAGCTGCAGCTCGGGTTGCCTGCATGGCATCCTGTGCATCCATCAGTGCAGAATAGAAATAGGCTTTTAGTGTCAAATGTGCTCTGATTTATCCACAAGTGCGGATATGATCACATAAGATCGTTTTTAATGACTAATGACATTTGGAAAGTGCTCGGGCGTTTGCTGAGGTAGGCCTATAGAGGGTAAATAACCTCTCCTCAGTGCAGAGCTGTGACCCCCCCCTTTGGTGTAGCAGCATGTCTGAGTCAGTTATGGAATCCTGTATTGAGTATGTGTGTCCAGTTGTGTCACGGAGCAGGCAGGTTGGAAGACCCCAAGGCAGTGCCTGAGGGCTTGTCGTCGGGATGTACACGGCCTTCACAGTCTCCGAGTGGGCCCAGTACTGGCAGCACTCACTTGTGGCTCAGAGGGTAAAACAATACCGTTGTATCGAAATAATCAGAATTCATCTTTTTTTGTTAATATTAGATGTTCCTGCCATCTTTTAATATTGTGGCTTTTTATGGCTTAGTAAGCATCTGTCTCGGTCTGCTGCGACTTATTTCTATAGATTCTATCAACCTTATTTTCCTACTATATGTGATGCAACTTAAAACAGTTTAAGGTTAAATGTTCTGTAGTTTAGTTTAGTTTGTAGATTTGACACAATGATTTTATTAATTTTTTTTAATATATTTTGTATTGAAATTTTCATTTTGCAGCAAACAATTACAGTGTTTTTCCAAGACATAGGAAAAACACTGAGGTACAATGTGTGTGTACCTCACACACACATTCTTAAATTTGTCTCTCCAAAATGCCTTTTTTTACACAAAGATCAAATAAAAACAGTAAAAAGTACGAACATTAGGGAGTGATCAGGACTTCACAGTAAAATCATACGTTTGTAAAAAAAAAAAATCTGGCCTATGAGGTTTTACGAAATCAGTCCACTTTCTCCATCCGGACACAAATAGTTCCAGTTTGTGATTGACAGATGATTTGTAAATGTCCATTGTAATATCCATCCATGTGTTTAAAGTTGGTCTATCTGGTGATAACCACTTCCTTGTAAGAGCTTTTTAACTCGCCACCAGCAACAGATTTAATACATATTTGCCTTTTTTAGTCCATTCTTGAGGTATGAGTCCAAAAAACAAAGTCTTATCCTCCATGGGCACATGACATTTGAAAATATCTTGTAATGCATTATGTATCTCTCCAAATGACCTCAATTCTGAGAGGGTGGTTTAAAACATCTTATCAGGCTTTTCCAACAACACTGACGCAATGATTTCTGCAACTTTCTGTTTTTTTTCCCGACACTTTTTATTGCCCAGACCAAGTATGGAAGACCAAGGTTATTTAGTGGGCCCCATGAGCGCCACTGTGTGCTATGTTTTGCCATTGTAATTATTACATATTTTTGAATTTGGAGCCACGTCGTGATATAGGCAAGTTCTTGAACATCTTTTAATAAAACTAAACTCTTGGATTTCATTGACTATTCTTCTAATTTCCTTCCTTTTGGTTTTCCTTGAGCTTTGCAGTTTGCAGCTTGCTCTTACCTGTTTGAGGAACATATTTTAAACTGGACCCACATTTTGTTACCTCCTACAATATGTGTAGAAGCATCTCTCTGCTTTGGTCCCCTCCGCCTGATTGACATGATTTGTGTGGAGAGGAGGGACAGGGGGGATTGAAAGAAAATGTGTGAAACATAGTGAGAGAGATATTGTGATTTCTGCAGCCACAGACTGTCCTTTTTAGGTTTTAGAGAGGGCCACTTAGCCGTAGGATCCGCAGCTGCTTTCAGCTGCCGTTAGACCCCCTGGGGAGTTCTCAAACATTTCTACAGGGATGTGTCTGTAATAAATCTGTGCTGACATGGGTTGAAAAGGGTCCCAGAGATAGACATAGTTATAGATCTGACATGCCTGTACAAGTGAGTGGAGAGATAACTGACCCTCTGTTTGGTGTGCACACTGACTACAGACAGGAAATACAATCTTGTATAGGCTGTAACAGTCAAGTGGAAATGTCCAGTTTTATTCAGTGACATAACCCGAACTTTTAACCAGATTTCATTCCACAATTGCCAAACAGTGGAGACTTTGGGTTATGTTGTCTTCCCTGTTGCTCTTTTAATTTCCATCTCAGCAACTGAGTCCAAGAATAGACATAAGCCACAGACGATCCATAACCAAGTTTAATATCACTGAGAGGGCTAGAACAATGATTTAGAACCACTAAATAGATGCTCCACATAATCAACTTTGCATATTTGATGTGTGGCGCTCTCCAGAGTGGGCTGGCTTTCAAATGTAAATTTTGCCTGCAAACTTAAATCATTTAGTGCGTTTTACTTGAAGCGTATCTTTGAAAACAATAAATCACAAGGTTGCTGCATCCATTAGCAAATTGGCTCTGCAGTGGATGGAAGAAAAAAGGGAGAGAGAGGTAGAGTGAGAGTGTGCGGCAGCAGTCTTTTATAATCAACAGTAACAGTTTCAGAGCGGTGGTAGCCAGACACTGCGGCACACAGACACCCATAAACCTCCGGTCACATAGATCACAACAATGGGCTCATTGATTGGCCGAACAGGACAGTGGGTGGGAGGCGCTGGCTCTAAGTGATGCATGCCACAATCTACTTTGAAGAGCCTCTGCTCCTTCCTGTGGCCCTGTCACACTCACAGCCCGCTCTGTGTGTCCGTGAGACGCCCGCCACGGACCTTTCTGTGAGCGTCCTTCATGCCTCACAGTTTGCAGCCAGCACACACTCGCTGTCTGCCTCTGCTCTCCATCTCATCCCCATTCTGTCAGTCTCTCTTACACACACACACACACACACACACACACACACACACACACACACACACACACACACACACACACACACACACACACACACACACACACACACACACACACACACACACACACACACACACACACACACACACACACACATACACACACACATACACATACACATACACATACACATACACATACACATACACATACACACACACACACACACACACACACACAGTTCAAGACCACGGCCTTGTCATTTCTCTTTGGTTTCATTTGAAGAGTTTTTATTGTATTTGGATAAGTGCAGGCTACAGTCTGTCCACCCTTTTGAAAAAAAATGTATTAGACAGACTAGCCAGTGCTTTCATGAGCACAAAGAGAGAGACTAGAGGAGGAGAAGCGAGGCCAATTAGAGGCCTGGAGCTAGCACTGTCTTCTGATACTGCTGGTCTGGGCCAGAGCAGTGTGTGTTGGGGGGGGGGGGGGTGTGTGTCTGTGTTTGAGTGCGTGTGTAGGTGGATGGTCTGCAGGTTCTGTACGGGAGGTGACGAGTAAAAGCGAAAGACCAGGAAACCCATTATTTCTATTTTGGTGTCTTACATTACTGGAAGCTGGCTGAAATATGAATTATGGAAATGACTGTAGGGTTTTTTCTAGCCCAAGGGCTTCACTTCAGAACCCTCTCTTCCTCTAGTGATCAGATATAATACCAAAAGGTGGGTTCTGGTGGTTGGTGTTAAAGGGACTTGAAATAAGCTGTGTCAGCGTTGGGCGATGGGTTAAGATACGGTGAATGTGGATAATATTACACTGATAATCGTGTGTGTTTTTGTGTGTGTGGGGTTTTTACTCGCTCTTTAGGGGCAGACCATCAAATTAGCAGAATAAACAGGCCAAAATTGACCAAAAAAACAACAACCGCTCATTTATTCAGCAAATTGCTGATAGTGATATATTTGTCAAATCGCCAACCCTTACTCTACCTTGTATTTCATTGATGAAGTGAATGTTTTATTTTAAAACTGCAAAAGGTACTGAGTGGGAGTTTTTTTTTAGACCAGCCATACATATACCATGAGTGTGCTAGAGACTTTCTTTGATGAAGTCATTCTGGTATGAAATGAATAAGAAAGGAACCTGTGAAGAAAAATCACTCTATTTCTTCTGTATGATCAAAGTTAGCAGATCAAACAACTTCAATGGCAGACAAGTGACTGACTTACCTATCCTAAGGCTTGGTGAAATGTGGCTCAGACCTTGCCATTACTCACAGACGATGCAGAGGAAACTTCCAACCGCTCGCTGGACAGCTGTTGAAGGCGATGACTAACGATATGCGTCATCATTGTTTAAGCAGGGAAGCTTGTGTGCTGCTATAGTTCTTTGTTGACTTGTTCCTGCATCCTCCTTGAATTCACAGACTGCGTATCTTTACAGGCCTAACCACATCCCTGCTAATTAACAGGACAATAAACATGCTGGCTCCTATTAACTGCTGCATATTTCCCCTAACGGCGTCTGACTGGTAGATAGGGGCTTTCTCTACTGCACAATATGTTAATCAGACTCCTTCATCTCAAGCGCTCCATCTTCTCTCTGTCTTCAAAGTCAAGTAGGAGACCCTCTTCCCTCATGTCCCCAGGCCGTGCCCTATCTCCTTCTGCAGGTAGCTTAATCTATCTTCACTGGAGAGCTTCGCCACATTACTCGGGTGCTATCCAACCCATTCATATTCATTTCAAGTGGAGGGCTCATCACGATGGTGTCAATAAGGAAAAATGGTCGTGGCCTCTTGACCTTTTCATTGGCAAAACTCAAAATAAGTGAGGGGCTAATGGTGACTATCTCGTCATTGTCAACTAAAGAAGAGGAAGAGTGTAGCCATCCTTAAAATGTGTGCTCAAAAGGAGTGTGTCACAGCTCTGAAAACACTTTGGGCTTGATGTGGTGTGGAACTTCTTTATTTCGGAGGGGATCGTTTGGCAGTAATCCCACCCGCAGATAATAAGACACCATGTCATAAATCCTCTGAGGAAACTAAGGCTGATATTTGCTCATTCCGTCAGGGCACGCACTGTTTGCTGCTCAAAAGGGATTGTTTCCTTTCCTTTTTTTTCTTAAAAAACTGAAACATGAAATCGTCAAATTCCTTTAT
Organism: Notothenia rossii; assembly: GCF_949606895.1. Classification (NCBI taxonomy): domain Eukaryota; kingdom Metazoa; phylum Chordata; class Actinopteri; order Perciformes; family Nototheniidae; genus Notothenia; species Notothenia rossii. The sequence continues at coordinate 72,872,428 of NC_136905.1, read as the reverse complement.
ATCAGCTGGCCGCATAGACACAAGGCACAGCCACACACCCACCCAGCTTTCAACGCAGCTCAAGTGTGAACTCTGTAAACAGTGATGTTTCCTTAGAGAGTGAGTCAGGAGTATTATAATAAGCAACTGTCAAGTTTTGTCTTTGCATTGTTAAGTGGAGAGTAAAAAAATAAATAAAACCATGATTTAATTAAAGCCAGACTGAGGACACTGGAGGAATAAAAAATATTTTTTTTAAAAAGAGGCGTAGAAGGGGTGTGTGTGTGTGTGTGTGTGTGTGTGTGTGTGTGTGTGTGTGTGTGTGTGTGTGTGTGTGTGTGTGTGTGTGTGTGTGTGTGTGTGTGTGTGTGTGTGTGTGTGTGTGTGTGTGTGTGTGTGTGTGTGTGTGTGTGTGTGTGTGTGTGTGTGTGTGTGTGTGTGTGTGTGTGTGTGTGTGTGTGTGTGTGTGTGTGTGTGTGTGTGTGTGTGTGTGTGTCATTTTCATTGTCATTGTCGGGCCAGTTGCAGAATTAATTTGTACCTTTGGGCGGTTAGAACAGAGGTGTGTGTTGTGTGTGCCCAGCTGTTGGTCTGACAGGCAGTTGTTACGCATGCCAATCTGGTGGCCTCTTTCAGCCTGCCAGTCTGCCCCCATCTTAAGGGCTCCCCGCGAGCCCCCTCTGCTCTGCCGCGCTCTGTCAGAGGAGCTAATTAAAACAGGGCTAAATTAACAACACGTTCATAGACCAGCCTGCCTCGCCTGTTTGACTCCCCCCCCCCGTCCCCTCCCCGGCTTGTCTTCTCTGTACCTCAATGCACGCACAGACACACTCCTCCTCCCTTCCTTCATCACCCTATATCTCACGGAGGCTGCCGACTGCGGGAACATGTGTTTACCTTAAGGGGTTTTATGGCAATTACACTCCTGTGCTTTCTCTGCCTGTTTTGTTTTCCATTTATGTGTTTATTTAATTGGCATTCAGTGTGCTGTAATTCTATTAGTTCCTGAAAAGGTCAGGGTCATAGGGGATTGGCTTCTGGCAGGCTCGCTTGTGAACCACGTATCACTCAAACCGCTCCATTGATACACATAGAGAGATAATTAAAAAGGGCCATGGAAGAACTTTACTCACGCAACCCTTAAAAAAAAGCAAAACCCAGCAAGACTCTCAGGAACTCTGGATTTTAATCAATTTTGAAAATGTACCGTAGTTAGAATACAAATATTGTCTACAGAGAAAATCTGAGTCAGTTTCTATTCATGGTTTCTCTATCCAACTTAACATAGTTGAAATAAAGATTTTAAACATCATTACAAAATAGATTTGGAACTAGACAGTTTTCAATAAATCTATATTCCTATGAGCAACCACCAGCCCTATTTGCAGCTGCCCTATATTTTTTTGCCTTTGAGGGGCAATGTGTAAAATATATCTAGACTTTTTGTTTAAAACATTAAATAAATGAACATAATTTGAAGTGGTAACAGTGTTAATGTTATGTCAAATACGTCTATGTAGAGGTATCTGCTGAAATGAACCTGAAGCATGCTATGTAGCACACATCACACCTTTAATGCAGTCTCCACTGTATTAGCTGTACATTTCTCTGAGATTGTGTTCAGTCGTCACCTTTCTGCTTTCAGGTCATCGTCCAAATTACTAAGAATTCAGAAGTATTTAATTTTTAAACTTCCATAAAGTGGCCTACATGGCCCCGGCTGCATTTGGCGGTTTAATAATGGATGAAGACGAACACATCAGCATGTGTAATAGGAACTTGGCTGGAGACGGGGCGTGAGCTGACTGGGGATCTGCCAGCATGTCTCCTGACCTCGATAAGTTATTACAATTATGCAAGATGAGGTATAGACAAATGATGCAGGCAAGACTTGACAAGCCTTCAGTGTGCTTGTGTGGTATTATTCAAACCGTGTAAGCAATAGCACACATTTCTCAGCTTTAGACTCACCTCCTTAACATATACAGTGTAACATTCTGTTTGTCATAAGTGGTTTATTGTGAAGGTGCACTGCAGGCACTTTATTGTTCAGTTCATGATGAGACTATACAGAGGCAAGGCAGACCTTCAGCATTAGTGAATAATGAATGCTAATGCATTGATAACTGATGGACCGGTGTGTGTTTGGCATCTTACGTCCCCATTACAGCAAAACTGCAGTAAAAGGAATCAAATATTCAACAATAACTTTTTTTTCACACCAGCTTCGCAGTTCTGCCACCCTCAGAACATCATTTTACTGACAGTCTTTTTCCCCTCCATCATCCTCCTCTCCCTCCTCTCTGCGGATGGTGCTGATTATGGTTAATTATGTTGATGAATGGTAGAGCTGAGGGTACTCCATCAGTGTTTCATAATCTGTCTTCTCTCGCTGCTCTTTATCACAACTGAGCTGAGACACAGTGCAGGATTGGGCAGGTGGTGATCAAATACTCTTACATGTCAGACTTGTACTGTAGGAGTTTTTGACAGATAACTCGAGTCACTCTGCCGAGCAGCAAGAGGAAATCTTTATAACGGCAGATGAATCAGAAAGTATTTAAATGTCTGTGGATGTGCTTCTCTACATTTCTTATTCTTCTTTAGCACCACATTCACTGATTACATTTTTTTTTTACGTAGTTAACGGCAATCGTGAAGCCTCTATAATTAAAAAGCAGAGGGTTTATTTTTAGAAAAGCACACAGACTGAATTTGTTTTTGTGTGGATTTTTTCGCATTTGTATTAACGTTGTGCTGCTGAAGTAAACTAAAGCAAAAGCACTACATACACTTACATGTGGTAAACCCAGGCTGACAGTCTCTTAATGATCTTTTTCGATAGTTTAGTTAGTCTTTGTTACAAACCCTGTCGGAAACTGCATTCTCTTTTTTATGTTGCAGAAGAGCACTTGGTGAATAAATTGCAAGCAAGCCATGCTGCTGTTTTAGAGTGGACCGGGTCCTCCTTTGACATTGCTCTTGAATGTGCACTCTAACATTCAAGCAAGGATTATAACCCATGCCGAACGCGCCTCTCACTTAATTGGCTTAGATGAATATCTAAAGGGCTAGAGCTGGGTTTAAGCCATGCAATTAGTAGAGTGCTGTTATTGAATTTACACAAATGCCATGGGTACTGATTGTGATTGTGTCATATACAACCTTTAAATTGTAGCCGGTGTGATGGATACTTTACATACTGCAAAATGTTTATTTATAGAAAAGAGGGAGCTAGTCAGTGTGTGAAAATTGCTCAAAATTCAATATGCTGTGCAATTATCAGGTGTAATAGCCTGTAAAATCCTAATATCTATTCAGTCACTTGGAAAGGCACAAGAAATGGTTCGGCCACTTAGCCCACTTTCTCTGGCCCCCTCCTGGCCATGACAGACGGCCCTGTCTTGAGAGCAGAAAGAAATAATATAGGCCATATTTCATTCAAAGGCCCCTCCATGTAGCCCCATTCTTTCTGTTTAACCGACATCCCCCCCTTTCGTTATCCTGGGCGATTTCTCCAGAGCCATATTGGTGATTACCTCCGGTGAATCAGCAGAGGTAATGGGGACTGCATCCTGAAGGCACAATGTGCTGTGAGGACGTTGTTTGCTTGTTTTTTCACTACTCAGTCCTATTTATTACTAGGGTTTGGAGCCAGCTGAAAGTGAATGTGGGACCTGTTGGACTGCATTTGACAATGTCCATGTGTAACCACTGAGGCTGAGAGTAGTCATACATACACAAAACAAACTTAAATTCTTTCTTGACCAGGCAATTACTGCACCTTGGTACTATGCACAAATCTGCCAATGCTAGCACATACACGTCAAGTAGAAACATATGTACAATAGCTACTTGTGCATAGTAAGAAAGATTGTATTTTATTTGACCAAACATATGAAAAAACACATTATAAGATAAGATAAGATGTTTTATTGATCCCCAATTGGGAAATGTTTGTGTTGCAGCACTATAGAAAACAAGGCATTGCACATAAGTAGAAATTAAGAGTAAAACTAAACAATTCTAAAGTTTAAACATTTCAAAATAGAAAATAAAACAGCATTAAAGTATACCATATTACAGTTACAATGTTTATTGTGGCTACATTTCTCACAAAATAATTCGAACAAGATTCTGAACCAGATTCTTTTTATGACTTAACTTCTATTCATTTGGCCGATGCATTTTGTCAAAAGCGAGGTACAAAGAAGATTCAATCCAAGCCACAGCGGAGCAAGGAAAACCATTACTAAATAAGTGCTTCAACAGTCATTTCCACATTCTATTGCACACAAGTGCCTGAGTGCATTTTTGAAAAGAAGACCTAGAGAGGCACTGAAAGAGAAAGAGAAAGAAAGACCTTATCTGGTAAACTGTTGTAAGAAGTAGGTGCTTATGCAGTTTCTTTTGAGGCAGCAAGGGATTTTGCTGTCTGAATCAAGTTCAATAACCCCTTCCATCACCAACGGAGCCTATCGAAATAATATTTTGGCTTGCAGTGATGGTGGGACTAGTTCATTTGCACATTTCAGTGAACACTGAGAATCAGAAAGCTAGATCAGGAAATGAGGTGCTGTTAATACTGGACATTCTGTACGTGAGCATTAGCACATGGAACTCACTGTTAACAGCAACAAGGTTTTATTCTGCGTGTCGGCAGCCTAGGGTGAGAGTCTGACCTGTAAATGGAGTTGAGCAGCATACTCAGTCAGATAGGAATTGATAATGATACATACATACATATATCATATGCTACCATCTCTCCTTTTGATCCCAGAGCCATCACTAGTCTTTGGGAAACATCAGAGGCAATTATTTATTTATGTGCATGCATGTGTCTCTTGCATATAATGCACCAAGGCCAAGCAGTTTGCACCTACTGTGTTTGCAATAAACCTGTCAGAAGCATACCCATCTTCATCTCCTAGCTGTTCACTTTGTCATCTGACAATGCCTGTCAAACCTCTCCACAGGATATCCTTTAAAAACAATATCTCCACACATCGTTCACACCGACGACAGGAGCGGAACAGCAGCAAAGACAAGCCGCATTAACTGTTCCATTGTTGGCATGACTTGTAACAAAGTAATAGACCGTGGTAAACAGTTTATCTTTTATTTACCATATGACCGATAGTCACAACAAGCAACATTTCATTTACTTCATTCTCCATATTTTCGTTGTGCATGACATGCCAGGGCTGTCTAAACCTTTTTCACCGAGGGACACATACAGTACAGAGGTGAGGTATATTGCCTCATTAGCAAAAATCAATCCAATATAGATACATGATGCTTGTTACTTGCATATGCTTTATGAAAAAACATGTTTCTTCTGTTATTGTAGTGTGCTTTTATTACATGTACAGCACTTTGGCTCGACCAAAATACGTTTTTAAATGTGCTTTATAAATAAAACTTGATTTGATTTGATCACAGTTCTCCATAGGATTTCATTTATTTTGTTGGCAGCTCATTCCTTAAAACAAAAGCATCAGATTTCTTATAATGGGAGGAAACAGTCATTGGGCTTTTTTCCTATCAATTTAGATTTGCTAGAAATGGTTTTCAACTTTAATTGACTGAATTTGAAAAATGGGCTTATTAACACATGAATACTACTGTGTAATATATGTTTACATATATATAAGTACAATACCAGACAAGCACGAGTTTCATTTGTGGTCCATATTTCATTATACTTCTTGAATTTGCTGAGGGCTGATTCAAAATGTAGTGGTTTGAACACCCTGACATGACGACTGGAATAGTGCCGTTATCTACCTCAAATCTCTCCTCCGGGTGTCGACCACAGATTGCCTGCTACCATGGATGAATGAGGGACTATTTCCTTATTTGCTGTCGTCTTCACTTAGAGCCTAACAACCAGCTCCACCACCACCATCATCTTCCCAGCGTGTCACATCAGAAAGGAGCAGGGAGCACTTGCCACCTCTGCTGGAAGATTTCCCCATTCTGTGGCACGCTGATAAGCTCTGACTTACTTCCTCCATGTGGGTCAGAGAGACTTGGAGACACACGGCTTGTATTGCCTTTTGTAATTACATCTGCTTCACCGCACTGTTTTCTGCTCCCCTCACTCTCCCCGCCTTTCCGAAACCAAAAGTAGATTTGTGGGTGTGTGTGCACGGCCGTGTGTGTGTGGGTGTCCCTGCACTCACACACTAGAATGAACCAGAATAATCCCTGTAGACCATCTTTGGGCACCAGCTATTTTTCTAACATCCGGGCAAACAACATTAGATGGAAGAAAGGCTTTTGTCCTCCCAAGTACATATACTCTGTATATTCTCTCCATCCATTGTAATGTCACACACCACCTGCTGTAAGGAATCCTCCACCGTGACTCCAACTGGTGGATTCAGAATGTGGGATTTATTTATGAAAACAAAGTCAAATAATACTTCTTGTTTTGCGAGGTCAAATTACGTTGGTCCACAAACATTTGCTTCGCTGCTTGATTTTTCTTCGGACAGTTTAGGTATACTACTGCTGTTGCTCTACTTGACTTTAAATTATCTCCAGCTGACATTAAATATAACACTAAATGATGCTCAGTATTACTTCCAACACCTACTTCATTTATGGATCTCAAACTGCCTGTCTTGCCATCCCAAACCTTTTCTTATGCCTCATTTGGATGAGATTTATTTTGGTAGAGTATCTTGGATAACTATAATATTGCACACACTGATCAGTGGTTTTGTTGGAGTGTATATTCATGTGACTTTTCTTACCTTCTCTTGTAAACATTACAGTCCCAAATACCTGTTCTTAAGTGTGCTCGCTACACAAAGGTATGTGTATTGTTCTATTGAGTTCTTAGGCTTCTGGTATCTCCCTCTGCATTCAGATTGTGCTCCTTGTTTCAATTAAACTTGGCGAAAACCTCAATCCTGGTTATCTTTTAATTTCAGTTTGGATGATATAAAGAAAGCAGTATTTTTAGTAGAGCTGTGTATTGCTTTGCATTTATTTCTAAATATCTAAAGATCAGGCTTTACTGAAATATTG